>NC_089526.1:27020160-27620160 GCF_963924715.1 Thunnus thynnus | reverse complement strand
TCACATTAAATAAAGAGTTTAAGGTGTGTACCTGTGAGCAGGATTTCTGACATCACAAGAAGTTTGGAGCCCATCATGGTCCAGTATGCAACTTACACAAGTGTGATGTGGAAACTGGAGGCCTCTAGTGCACATATGCTGAGAACTTTACAATGAAGTAGGTGACATCCACAATGAAAAATATTTGCATATTCATAGATTCTGGATTTCTCAGAGGGAGAGGAAGATATAAATCTTAAAACATCTGGAGGGGGCCTTTAAAAATGTTGAAATCCTCAGAGACAGACATTATTTCAGGATACCAAAAGCAATTCCTCATGACAACAGTTCCAGCTCTGACAGAGGACGTAAACCAACCACACTCGTCATGAATCCAACATATAGTGATGTACAGTTGTGTCAGCAATATGACTATTTAATCAGAGGTTCAGCCTGTGTCCTGTTACCAACAAAGCTTTATGGACAATTGCCCTCATCTTAATCAATAAAAGTGCACCACCACTTCCGCCCCCCCTGCCCATTCATCAGCTATACTGCTTTCAGCTCGCTGCCAGGAGACAATATCATATATTTAGCCCTTCAAACTGTCAGCTTGTAGTTATAAACATGAGAAAATGCTCTGAGTCTGTCCCTGCCACTCATGCAGAAATAGGTTAGAGGAGAAAAGGTGACTGTGCGCACATCCGAGAAATTCTATTACAGATTTGGATTAAAAACTGGTGAACAAAATTTCCACAAGGTTGGGAGAAACAGCAGCATTTAGATGATCTTGCTTGGGTTGAATAAAAAAGCAAGACACCTGGGCATTTTAAAAGAGCAATCTTGACATCAAGTAGAGAGTTGTCTCACAGCAGGCAACAGACAAATCCTGTGTGTCTGTGTGTGAAAACAAGCCCAACTCAAAGCCTCAGAATCCCTCCCTAACTCTGCTTTAATTTATCTGCATCTGCCCCTTTGAGACTGGTATAAATCTAAAAAAAGAAACCAAAAAGAGACAGCAGTTTTACCTGGATTCATCCCATTAATGCACATAATGAAAAGAGTAACTGTCTCTAATATTTGGTACATTCGGTGTCAACTCTGATCTGTTGGTTTTTTCCAGCCAATCTGCTTTGTGCGTGTAGACACTAACAAGATTAAGCTGCTATATCCTTACACACAAGACTGCAAGACTTGCAATACAGTCTGAGCTCCCCACTGAAAGGGTAGAAGCCTCATGTCATAATTGCTGTGATATGACTGTAAAGAAGCATCTGTCTCCTGCCTGCAGTCTTCTGGATCACTCTATATGACCGGGCGCTCGATGGAAATTGGATAAAAGCATCTGGCCTATATTACATCTGGGAGTGGTGACTGTCTGGGGGCCGCACGCCACTTCCTGTTACATCATCTGCTGTCCCAAGAGGATCTACTGTCCTTTGTTTCCAGATTTGCTGTTTGGATGCAACTAAGCTGACCAAAATATCAAATACAATTTAGCCAGGGGGGGTTACTTCAAGGGGAATGAGAGTGGGTGCCATTAAGACATTGATTTTTAAAAAAATCTTTTCCATTTAAGTTTTTCCCACTCATGGTTATGACTCATGAGCCTGACTGTATGGCAGGTAGGAATGGAAGGATAACCATCTGACTGGAGCTGATTTCGCGTCCTGAAGTAAAGTTGAAAATAGTTAAAAGGAAAAACAAATTAAAATATGAAAAATGAACTTATTTTTGAGAATGGGTACAATTCAATTGGATCCATTGGAACAGATCAACCTCTGGGTTTAGTGAACATATGACTGCTTTCAACACTTGAAATAAGTACAATAAGGGATGTTGGGGTCTACATCAAAGCTTATAAGGCATCGAGTAAAGGGAGTTCATTTTTTTAAAGAACTCCTTCACCCCGTATGTACTGATGATGATAATGAGTAATAGCAGTAGTGCTTCCTTGAGTGGAATGTAAACTTACTGTAACAGCTGTCTTGGTAAAAGTCCTAACGGGGCAATTTAGAAGATGAGATAATTATATTGTAAAACTCAAAAAAATTGCATTGCTTTTCCTAGTGGTAACATACTAATGAGGCCTACAAAAAGATTAGATGCACAAATCGTGTTTTTAGTACATTTTAAAAACAGAAACACAAAAAAGTGGAGGTATTTTTAGATTTAAAGCTACATTTATTGATACATTAGTACATACATGAGTGACATTAGTATTCATTTGGAGTCGAGTTCCTGACAAGCAGACAAATGTAAAATATGAGAAAAATATCTCTATTTAGCTGCTAAATGCTCCACTATGTTCACTAGCTAGTCGCTTATTTTTCTGTCTGATGCTTGATGCTGTGTAGGTAGCCTACAGTAGATTTATCAGAGATTTTTTGCTGACAATAGTTGCCTGCTGCTGCCTGAAGTGAGGCCAATTAGGGAACAGAGTTTGCAAGCTAGAAAACCAAAACAGAGAACTACAAAAGATAAAAAAGCGCCGTAGATCTGCAGTCATGATAATTCTTCATGGGTTTGTCACTAGAAGCGACACAGAGTTATTTGATGTATTGTTTAGTGCAGCTTTAAGATGAATTATTGAAAATATAATACATTTTTTTCAAAGGCTGTTTTTTCTTTGTTGGCCATCATCCTTAAAAAGTAATTATTAAAGAAACTGTTGAGAAAGAAACAGTGGATAAAGCATAAAACACAGCTGCTAGTTCTTCAGTTTCCTGTTATCTTTTTTTTTTATAGCAGCATCAACAGAGGAAAAGGAGGTTAGAGAGGGCTCCAGCTAGCCTGCAACTGACTACACAAAGAGCAACAAGCCGCCACACTGCCCTTCCTTCACATAAATAATTCAATCAGTGGGTCTAAACATGGCACAGGGCGGAGGGAAGAGCACAGGAAGGAGAGCAAGGAGGTGAGAGGGAGGGAGGGGGATGTGCATTACATGAATGACCTCTATGGCTTTGAAGAAATGTTATGGAATTCCCTGTTTTCAATGGACAAATGGTACAATCTCCAACCTATTTTCCCCCCGAATTACACATTGAGGTTTGGCTCAATTTGAGGACTAAGATCCAAGAGTTTAGTTAAAAATGTGTCCTGACATCATTTAATAGAGAAGAATAGGCCACCTTAAACTAATCAAAGAATTAGATCAGTATGTTTGTGTGTGTGTGTGTGTGTGTGTGGTCCAGGTATTCCTTACATTGTGGAGACATAAATCTGTTTACACAGTCATGTTGTGGGGACTTGCCTCCCTTATGGGGACAAAAAGCAAGTCCCCTTAACGTAAAATCATTAATTTTAGGGTGAAGGCTTGGTTTAAAGTTAAGGTTAGTTTAGGGTTATGTTATGGTTAGGATAAGGGTTAAGGTGAGGCATGTGGTGGTCATGGTTAAGGTTGGATAAGTAAGAAATGAATGTAAGTCAATGTAATGTCCTCTGAAGTGATGGAAACATGACTGTGTGTGTGTGTGTGTGTGTGTATGTGTGTGTGTGTGTGTGTGTGTGTGTGTGTGTGTGTGTGTGTGTAAGGGTAGTGAAAGATGGATAGAGCTTTTAGGTAATGGTCTCTCTGGGTGTGGGAGAAGTGGTAAACAATTTCCTGGCAGCAGCAGAAGTGTGTTTCTCACCCAGAGGTACTGCAGAGACTCACGAGCATGGCTGATAACACAATACTGATGGTGAGGATGGAAGGTTGGGTATCTTTGCATAAATGACACTTCAATTCAAAAATGAGATCTTTTTTTTAGCTGTTAAAATAAACATGGCAGTGTTTTTTCATTGGGCTCTGTGTGGGCGGTTTGCTATTCAAGATGATTTGGTGTTAAAACATCTATTTAAATGTGAATATGTAAATGTAAACGTACATATTCAAGTCAATAAAACAGAATTTTGCCCACAAGCACAACAGTTACATCAAATTATAGATACATGATTGCATTTTGCCTTTAAAATCACAAGTGGCTTCATGGTTTGAGACGGAACACGATTGCAGCATTTTCTCACTGTCACTTACCAATAGAGGTGTTCCTCCACCATTTTGGTGACAGCTCTGGACACGGCTCTCTCCTGTGGGGTGAGGTTCTTGTTGAGGTTGACACCCAGCTTCTCCTCCAGGAAGTCCACAATGAACTCTGACCCTGAAGCCTGCTCGTGGTTGTACTCGAGCCAGGGCATCTTGCCCTGCGGCGACAGCTTCCCATCAAAGTAGTTCTGCAGAGAGACACAGCTTCATGTGAGAACATGTGGAATTCTACACATGCTCTGGACAAAAATAACATGTTGTTTTAAACTTATAGGTCATGTTTAGAAGTTGAAATTCCACAAAATGTTTATTTTATTGATGACTTTTCGAATAGGGGTCAAGAGATGAAAAGAGAAAAAACATAATTCTGCTACACAAAATGATGTTGTTCTTTTTTTTAACTTTTTTATCTTATCTTATTTATTGTAGTGAATTACATATATTTTCTCAGAAAGAAAATTGTAATAATTGTCCATTACATTTTTCAAAAGCCTGAAGTGACATCAACAAATTGTTTTTTAAAATGACATAAACAATTAGTTGATCATCAAAATTCAGTTTTTGTTTCAGTTTCTGTTGAAAGACTAATCAGATAATAAAACGATCATTTCTGCACTAATTTGATGTCTTCAGGCCCCTAAAAAGCATCCAAAGAAAACAATCTGAGAAAGAAAAATAACTCGTTGATTCCAGTGCTGAACATCAAGAAACATGTTCAAACACATCACAAGTACACAAAGCTTTGATTCAAGGGAAAAAAAGCAAAAGGTTTTCAGAGTATTCAAAATGGAAAATCAAAAATGCTGTACTTGTCATGAATCAAGAGCATTATGACTTCTTTAGGGGATGCACATTTTGGCACAATACTATGAAAATTCCTCTGTCACACAGGAAGTGATGTGCTTCACATTTCTGGTAACATTGTTGTTGATCTGCATTAAAATTGGAAGAAGTGGGTAGTTAGCTTGAGGAATGATGACTCAGCAGACAGAAACAATAGACTCAAGCACATAAAAGTCCTCTCCTGTACTGCAGCTTTGTGTTTAATAACTAGTGAAGCAGAGTCTGCTGTGTATCACCTGGTAGGGCAGATCCACCATGCGCAGGTATGTCTCTATTTTGAGGCAGAAGGGTGAGAGGCTGGGGACACCGTTCTTTGGCCTGGAGAACTGATGTAGGATGATGGCATCTTTAGAGTCCAACTCCTGCTCCTTCCTACACAGACACAGAAAACAAAAGCTTTAAAAAAAGAACAGTCGTGTCATTTATACTACTGTCTGCATCACATTGATGGTCCTATGATTATTTTGCATTGAATACTGTATAAAATAAGTAAATGCCATTTGAATTTTGTATAAAAATCCATGTTGATGGTGTCAAAACTAACCTGCATGTACAGTATCTACTGTTACAGCTAACAAAACCACCTTACAGAAAAAGACGCTGATTTATAAGAAAATAACATTAGTCTTTAACTAGTTTTACTGTCTGCCAGTGTGCAAGAAAAAAATGCTTAAAAACTCCTGATACAAACATCACAGTCAGCACTGGAATCCTTCAATGAAAATGTTCCCCAGTCTGGCCGAGAGCGACCAGTGTTACTACCTGTTTTCTAGGTCAGCCAGTGCTGTGACGAAAAACCAGAACAGCACTCGGCATCCAAACAGAGAGCAAGACTTGCTGTTCAGTTTCAGGCTCTTACAAACCTTCCTCAGGGGAACAGGTCACACCTGTAGTTTATTATAGCACGGTGACACAGTAGTGATGGTCCCTGTGTCCCTGAGCTCTGCTTTTTTAAACACTCTCTACAACCCATCAACATACACTTTTTATTAATTATTTTCAGCCACTCAGGTTTCCTCATTGAGTCTCAAATTTAAAAAAAGCCCAAGAAATGGAAATATTCCACTGGCAATAGATGTATTTAAGTATTTTAGGGTCAAATTTTCTTTGAAATGAGGAGTGAAGTTTGGAGCTGCCTATAATTCCAACAGTATTTATGTGAAAAATACTGTTGATACTAATCTTCTGTATCACTATCCCCACTGAGCTAAGAGGTATTAAGAGCTTCCATTAGAGTTGAAATTATTGACTAAATGAGTCATCACACTGCTCCAGTTGGACATTTCCCATCCCTCTCTACAGCTGCAGTCACACACTGTCTTCATGATGAGCTATTGTACTGTCGGCTGCAAACATTAATGAGTGAAGCTCTCCTTTGAAATAAGATAAAATTAAATGACATGAGATAAGATCAATGACACAGCAGAAGAATTCAATGTAATATCTAAGAGATATGAAACGTGTCTGTTGGACCTGTTCTGACCATTTATGGTGTTCAAGCATTTAGAAAATTTGGGAGAAATACAGTTTTGATCTATATATGTCAAACTTCCTGTTTCTCCTCACATATTATTAATGCAGCAAACAAAAAGGAGCAAAAGGAGACTTTACAAAGTAGAATTAGCATCATTTTCCAGACAGGCAGAGATATGCTGGCTGGTCTGTTCAATGTCTCTTTTATCACTGGCCAATGCTCTTTAAGTTTGAATAATTTAATATAACTGTACAGGACGCTGGCAATATGCACTCTACTCCTTATCAAACATTATTTCATGAATACTACTCTGGTTTTCCAGTATATCAGGCACAAATAGCTCAAACTAATGCAGTGTAATACAAATACTCCTACTTTCATAAAGGTTATAATGTTCAGTTTTTGTTGGAATTGTTTTCGAGAGCTGTTGACAAATTATTAGAAATACCTCTCTGTATAAGACAATTAAACAGCACTATAAACCACAGCCTCTGAAGTGACCATAGATATCTTCCATGTTGGACTATGCAAAAGGTTTTTGTTAAACCCATCACACACACCTTATAAAGGCCACTTTTGCTGTTTTTATGCTCATTGTATGTTACTGAATTAGACTGGGTCTTTTTGTCTTGTTTACAGTGGCGGCTGTTTCTCTTATGATGGTCAATATAAGGATTTGATAATGTTAGGAGCTGAGTTGCTGCACTGTGGTGCTGCTGTTGTGTCTCTGTCCACTGCCTTGTGGTGCTGAAACTGTCCCAGGTCTCATAAGTCGCTGTCCACAGTTACATGGTGCTGAAGTATCTGGTGGCATCTTTCTGCACTAGCATGCCTGATCTGTCTTGTACATCTTATTCTGTCTTTTATATCTCTGTCCACCTCAATATGGCGCTGAAATCTCCCTGAAGAACCGCTCAGAGATCTCTCTACACATTCTTGCACAAAGGGACGCAGAGAATAAAAGCCGACTAGCTTGGCAGAGCCGCTGCCACTGCCAACAACCCATCACATGGCCCGGACAGATGATGGCTGCGGGTCTAGCCTCAGTATCCCGCACGTGATTCAGCAGGAGCGTTTCTGCACGAAATGCAAGGTTACGCAGATTATCACGGGGGAGGGAGAGGGGGGGAGTGAAAGTAGACACTACCAGGCCACTGTCACAGGATGTACTTACTCCCCGGCACTGACCTGGCCCCAAATAATCCAGCTATTGACACGCACTCATTCTCCGCACTAACAATAGCCTAGAGTTAATCTGTTTTACATCGCAGAGGCTGATCAAACTGTATGCATCCGCCGCCATTAGAAGACATGTCTGCAAATATAGGCGTGTTTTTCTATATTTCTATAGGCAGCAGCTGTTTCTCTCGGGGCAGAGAGCATTAAAGGTCAGGGAGCGCTTCATTTATTCACGCTCAGGTGCCACCGGGGCTGGCACGGGAGCTGGCACACGGGCGGACGCGTGACTCGTTATTTTTTTTTCCCACCTAGTGTCATGTCCTTGGAAGGAGGAAAACAGGGAGTGAAATCTCTGCAACAACCGCGAGATCTGCGGAGAAATGAGAGCCTGTGTCTGGACTCCCGTATTCATTCATGGTTTTATCACAGTCTAGTAACACTAATCATTACTGTCAACAGGGCTGTGGTTGACAATCACACCCAAAGCTTTGGAGGTGAAATAAAAAAAAGACCTGATGATGATAAACAGGGCAGGTACTGTGCATCCTTACCTGATGGCGAGCAGTTCATGCAGTAGGTAGGCTGCAGCCGCCAGCAGGGCCCCCCCGGTGATGTAGAGGGTCTTCTTCCACCAGGAGTCCGAGCCCAGAGCCGTCATGATGCCTCCGTAGTCCTGCAAAGGGAAGGCGATGATATAGCCATATAAAGACTGCTGCTGGTCGGAGCCGCACAGCCCGAGAGGCAGGCTGTGATTCCGCCCGAGTTCAACCACACACGGCCGGGAAGAGGCGATGCCAGCAGCCCAGTACATCCTCCCTGCCTCGGTTACAGCCGCCCCGCTTCCTCCCTGCTGCAGTCCCCGGTAGACTTCATCCAAACGCCCGGCAGGTTGTCTACGGCATGGCGGCGGTGTGGCTAATATCTTTCCATAAAACCATAAACACCTCCGCTCCCCCTCCCTGGGATGATGCTCAGCACCCAGTCCGCTCTCCTTTGCGGGTTTTTAGAAACCTTTATCAAGCTCATCAGAATCACAACAACGGATTTCCGGTCACGCTTTTCAAAATAAAGTGTTGTTTTGCTGGCTAGTGCACTGTTCTCTAGAGCAGTGGTTCTTAAAGTGGGGTCCAGGGACCCCCAGGGGTCCTTGAGGGGGTTCAAAGGGATCAGCAGAAAAAAGGAGAATAATGTATTTTCACTATAATTGCATCTATAAATAACACAATGACAGAGTGTATGACTATTTTGGTCATAGGTTTCATACACTTTCTGTAATAAAACATCTAAAAGCAAAAATCTTATGATGTGGGAGACCCTTGGACAAAAAAAAGTTTGAGAACCACTGTTCTAGACAATACTAACACTAGACCACTGGCATGTTACAGAGCTACATTGGCGTGTTAAGTAGATTACGAGGACTGGCTTATGTGAAATCTTTTACCTCTCTTATCAGAGTAAGTCCTCCACTGTAACAGTCCCTACCGGTTTTCCTGCATATACCCTTTATTTCAATGGTTAATTGTTTAATATTTTCAAATATAATTTTTCTGATTTTCATTCTTGATGTCCATCTTTTCTCGCTGAGTTGCACAGCACAGCACCTTTATTTCACCTTTTCCAAACAGGCTCAGTGCTGTAAAGTTGTTAACACATTTTTGGTATATATTTACATTATGCAGTTTATATTTAGTTCTTTCATACTTCTTTTTTTTCTGTCGCTTTAGTGTTAAAAGCGTTATAGTTAATTCTTGGACATGGAAATGAAAGTGTGATGGAAATGAAGGAGAATTGAGAGGCCTGCTGAAAGTTCTGGAAAGATTATGTTCTTTCTTTGTGTCATATCTTATTGTTGCACTCACATATATTCATATCAATAGCCAACTAATCAAGATATAAAGATGTTGGCAGTTTCAAAATATTTTTTTTCATATTTTTATTTTAAAAGCAAACTCGTCCAACATCCGGTGTTGATGCGTCAAACTCCGGTGTCTTGACGCAGCGGGCCTATTGTCTGCTTCAGTAGAGGAGCCACCCCGCCCTGACGAGCCCCTGCATCCCAGTGAAACCAGTGGCTCACCATAGCGAACACACAGTCTATTGGGCAACAACACTGAGTGACGACATCCTTCTGACGTTCATATAAGTTAAACTGTATCCATGGTAACCATATTGAACAGAGTTAGTGACCACTGTTGTTGCCTGTAGAGTTTATTTGTTTATCTTTGTTGGCTTAAAACCCGCAAATAAAATTAACTCTTTGTAAACTGTCCTCATGAAATAAAATATAAAATTCTCATAGCAACCAACAGTAGGTTACCACACATACTGTAAGTACACACAGCCTGTGCAGAAGAGACTGTTAAGTAATAACTGTAGCCTGCATTGTTTCAGATCAGCTGTAACGTTACTGCAGGTCTAACGTTAAGCTGCGCTAATAACCATCTGATGTATGAACTATGTAAACAAACCTGAATAAATGTCTGACACACTGCAGGCAGATTGTAAAATCTACTCACTCTGGAGCAATTTCGGAAGTGTAAGAAGAAATTCATCTTGACGAATGAATCCATCGGGTGTGTTTTGGATCTGTTTCTCGGGCATGCCTAGAGATGGATGAGGACAACTTCTAGAAAAGAAGACTTGGTTAAGATCCTTCCTTTAGGTTACATCACCCCGATGCCGTTGAAACGCCGGCTCCTCTCCGTCAACTGCTGACAATCTGTCCACATCTATGACATCAAGAGCATTTAAGCAGAAAATGAACTGTGTGCATTTAATCTATGACGCTGCTGTACATCAGTCCTCACTGCAGCCATGGCTACTGCAAGTTAAGCGCGCGCTCCCGCGGCTTTAATGAGCGCGCATTAGAGCAGGAGAGTTTGTTGTTACAGACAGCTGAAATAGTGAGGGAACAACCGCAGAGACTAAACTGGACATGTGGATATGTGGGGAGTTCTTTCCTTATTAGATCATCAGTGTTACACATCACGTGAATTTTGATCAGTTCTATCCAGTAATATTCTTTGTTTTGCTGGGTCTCCTTTAACCCCTCAAGAACCCCTGTAGTCCCCAGAATCTATTCTGTTAACTGCTGCTGCACTACAGGAAAACACCATCTTTGCACAACTCCTGAAGCTTGAGTATTGGTCTCTTTAAGAACATCATACAAGCATGACTTATTCTCCACCACAGGCTTTATTTGTATTATATAATACTTCCACATGAGACCCATTATAATCCCAGAGAATGTGACTGTGCTCTCTCGTGTGTGGACACAAACCTTCGAAGGCTTTGGAAGCTAAAAATGCTATTAAACCACATGAAATAATATTTATTATTAGTGGCCAGGGCAAAACCAGTTCCATTTTCTACTGTCATATGTCCACCGTTAAGAAACGCAACTGATGAAAGCATCGTTTTAATAGAAGATAAAGCAAATCACATAAAATTCAGCTGAAATGAGCAAACTGATTCAGTTAAATATATTAAAAAAAGAGTAATATGAACATCAATCCTAATCCTGCAAAACCAGCAACTGTAGTACATGTCTTTGTCTCTTTCCTTGAATAAGTCTCATATGCTGCATCACAGCTGGCCTCAGGAAAGTTTAGGACTCCGCACATCTGTTTGGTTTTTTTTTTGCCTCCATTTTCTGACTTCTTCTCCAGACTCAGCTGTGTGTGGCAGCAGTGTGGGCTGGGTCCTCTGGGTGGGGGTCTGGCTGGGGATCTTCTGTCAGTTTGACAGCGTGGAGGGCGTAGTTGATGGCTGTGCTGTCAGTCCAGCTCCAGGCTCCAGATATTGGGTTGTACAGCATTCCTTGGACAGACTGCACTGAGAAACCATCTGATAAAAGGATGAAGGGGGCGGGTTGTGGGTTTAGAGGCCGGAGAAGAGAGCAGCACAAATGAGATCAACGTTTTTGGGGAGTAGTATTTTGTTGTTAGCAGATATGATAAGTGTTAATGTGTAACTCCTCCTGTGGGCACTCATAGGCGGAGGCTGGTGTATAAACAGATAATGAATGACATTATGGTAAATACACAGTTGTAATAATATAAAATATGTCTTCACATGAGAAGTTATAATTGTTGACAAATACTGTACATTGATAGACACTTACAAATGTCCTTATTACTGCTTACAACCACATTATAGTGTTATAAACTATTTAGTAATGTTTAAATAATGCTAAATAGAGTGACTTAAAGTCAAGTGTTTCTGGTGTTTTTTTATTCACAAGGGAAACTATGTGACTCTCTGAATGAGAAGGACTCACTGGACTCCAGGAGGCGCTCCAGTTCCACAGGGCTGATGAACTTTTCCCAGTCGTGTGTCCCACTGGGAACGATACGCAGCAGCTGCTCGGCTACAACAATACCCAGCGCGTATGACAGGTTGGTTTTATTAATAGTAGTGATGAAGAGAGAGCCGCCTGGCTGCACAAAGCACACAAAAAGGACAGTTTTAGTTTATAAAGTATGAAATATTTGTAGTTTTTGTTGTAGTGGTGATGCTGCTTTAGAAAACATGTTTTACAAACAGACATTCCTGCAACACACAAATGAGGTGCACTGCTGCCTGAGGCAGGAGAGTATTTATAGGATAGATTTAAGGGCTTTCAGTGGACAGTCTCATGACCACAAAGTAACGGTGCCAAACCTCAAGGTTCAACCTCGGTCAAGATTAACAATTTGACAGGAGGGGAGGGAGTGAGAGAGGAAGAGATAGAAAATAAAAGCATGAATGCGGTTCTTCTAGAAAATGAATCCACACAATACAGGATTTCTTACCTAAGCATCTCTGCAAAGCTGCCCTGAGGTGAGACACATTTTAAGGGTTTTTTTATCCAAAAGAGCAGAAGTGAGTGAGAGAATTGGCCAGAGAGAGAGAGAGAGAGAGAGAGAGAGAGAGAAAGTCTAGTCGTGCCTTCACCAAATGAGGAAGCATTAAGTGAAGATTAGGCTGTCATTTCCTCCTCTCAACTCCTCTGGCCCGCTAACCCAGGAGATTATGATCATCTGCCTTCAGTATTGATGTACAGCTTTCACTAAAGCTTGTGGAGGTTCAATGCAAACTACACACATAAAAACACATCCTATTCCCACTGACGCACAACAGATGCAAACAAGGTAAAATCACCATATGCACATTAACATACGCTCACATGAGCACACAGACACACACTGTATGTTGATGCAGAAATATCTGACATGAAATCACAGCTGGAAGAAAGCACACACTGTTAAGGGACACACCTTCAGCACGTGGCTGCAGCAGAAGGCGAATGTTTCCAAGTCGGCCAGATGTTCCACCACCTCGGACGCTACAACTGCATCAAACTGGCCCGATCTCTGCTCCTCCTCCTCCTCTCCTCCCTCCTCCTCCTCTGCTGAGAGCTCCTCCAGGGTGCAGACCCGATAGCAGACCCGCTCACGAAGATCCGGGTCATAGGACGCATGCAGCTGTGCCGTGCCGATGCTGTTCTCTACTGGATCTATACCCACCACATCAGCTCCCAGACGACCAAGGGGCTGGGGGAGGAAGAAGAGGGAGGGAGAAAACTATTTTGATAATCATTTTTCAAGCAAAAATGGCAAAATCAATTGTCAGAATTTGCAGCTTTCCTTTGTCTGATTTGATAGTAAAAAAAAAATCATTTTAGGTTTCAGAGTGTTGATTTTAATGACTTTATCTGGGGTTTATTTTCTGACAATTTATAGACTAAGCAATTAATTGAGAAAATAAGCAGCGGATCAATCAGTGAGGAATATTAGCACTAAGTGGCCTCCTAAAGATGATGTTGCTTTTTGTCACTCTGCATTGTAGCTCCCAAAGTCTCTTTACTACCAACTGAAAAAGCCAACGGTTCAACCTCACCAGATCATTCAACATGACAAAAAGTGAGGCGTACAGTATATAGACACCAAATAAGTTACATCATGCTGATGCCTTGCTCTTTTCATGTTGGCAGTTTGCCTGATGAGGCCCAGTAAAGTGGGAGGTAATAAAAAGACTTTAGGAGCTACAATCCAGTGTGCAGACTCTCTTTTCCCTCATTTCATTTGCTGTCCTGCACCTGACCTAAAAAATATGGTATGGGATGTGTACACTATCTCTTTGCTCTTTGTCACTCTAGCACCTCTGAACACCCTCCTCCAGGTCCCTGACAGCAGCTGGATCATATCTTTACAGTCCTCACATCCACAATGTGCCCCAGATTAAGATTTACTGGCGTTTCACTATAAGAACAGGTGCCTACAACTGCTATATAATACTTAAACATGCTAAATATTATATTCTCATCACACTTTTACAGTTTTATGCACCAGTATTCATTAACAGCATGTCAGAGCTGATAATAAGCATTAACGGTGGTCGGATGTGAACTTCAGCGCCCTCTTGTGGACAAACACTAAACATACAGCCCTGTGTGCCCAGAGGCTGATCTCCATCCTGCCACATCTGATCCCTTCTGATAGGAGGGGTTTACAGTGACAAGACATCCAGAGATGCTTTCATAGTTGCAATCTCAACAGACACTTTTTGGTTTTTCCTCATGTGTCTGTATCTGAATATGACAGCCTGTGTGACAGAGCCGCATAAATACAGGACCTGATTTTGTCGTTCCAGATCACACAGCACAGCTCGTATGCCCTCACTTCAAATGAAAGCTAAGACAGGAGCTCTGTCCTCGCTGCCCAGCTATCAACACTAACAAACAGATAAACAACTGTAAACGACCGACTGTCCACTCCACCAAGCTGAGACCAGTCAAATCAACAGAGAACAAGAATCGGGCTGACGTTTAAATGTTTTCTTGAGTACTGGTATGTATGTATGTGATAGGACTGACTGCACTGAAAGCAGATTCTCTCACTGAAACAGTCTTATATCTGGAAAGACAAGAAAATCTGACGTGAAAGGTTGCAATTGAAACAATTGAGGTTGGAGAGATTGTGTAGGGGGACAGTTGCATATTTCTGTCTGCATTTCATTTTAACACTGACTCTGTCTTTCTCACAAGAGTCAAAACACACACACACACACACACATTTTTTACCTCTGTGAGCAGGCCGCCGCCACAGCCGACATCCAGTATTCTGAGTCCAGCAAGTGGTTTCCCTGGATGACGAGCTCTGTGCACATTCAGCAGATTATCCCTGAATAGGAAAATAAGCAATAGTTCACATTTTCAAATCAAAAGACTGCTCCCAACCCCATCACCACATACATCCTCCTCCTTCAAAATCAGGAGTCAAATCTGTCATGATAAGGAGCCATGTGTGCATCTTAATCCTCCACAGCCTACAGTACATAATGCTGCTTATGTAAAGGAGGTAACCAACCCCCCCCCCACACATCGCCCTGAGCTACACAATCAGCCAGCCCAATAACCTCAAGTTATCCTCTCTGGCTAAATCACAGCTACAGATTCATCCCTACCTCGCTCCTGTGTTCCTTCTGTCCTCCCTACCTTCCTCCTTCCTTCCCTCACACACTGTCTGATGACTGTCTGCCTCAGGCATGAAGCATGCAGAACAGGCCGAGGTCTGGGCATGCATCATCCTCATTAAAGCTCTGCTGGGGTGCAAGAGCATTCGTGCAAACAATGAAGGAAAAAAAAGATTAGGTGTTGACAGATATGCATCTAACTAGCTCCAAACTGCACCACAACACAACACAACACAACACAACACAACACAACACAACACACAGAGATGCTGACAAAAGCTACAAAGCCCCAGACTGAGCGGAATGAATGTCAAGCTACATGATGAAGTATTCACATTTTTATTTATTATGGAGATTTGTTATGCTCCTGATACAAAAAATATAGTCTGACTAATGTAGACTACTGTTAAACTGAAGTTAAAATGATCCATTACCAATTCCATTTCCATTGAATGTTAAAGCCAATTTCAAGGTATTTACCTTTAAATTTAAATTTGAATTTCCACTCCCAGAAAGAGTGTTATTTTATTTACCTCTACATGCTATCCTATTTCATTTAAAATCATATTTTGCTAAAATAAAAACACAAATTTCTGACAGCAAATTAAATATACTACTGTGTTTTTGATTGACTTGGGTCAAAAAAATGCACAACTCTTATTGCAAAAAATACAAACTGACAAAATGCTCCAATACAACTATAATAATACAACACTAAGTTCCAATGCTTATTACTAAACATACAGTTCATTCAATTCAATGAGCAGCAGGGCAACATAACTGCATATCACTTCACCACTGCTGCCTTACATTTCACATATGTGGTAGCGGTGTAGTGGAGAGAAAGAAACAGGTAAATGCAGCTTTAGTCCTTAGTAGTGTACATTGTGCTTTAATATTATATGCTTTCCAGCATCGCATTGTTACTGTATTTTACTATATATTAGATGACTGATTAAGGTTTTTCAGGTTTAGTTTGTTGAATAAAATCACAAACGTTTTTGATACAATTATCACAATTATCATTCTGCCTTTTATGAACACAGGACTTAGTGTAGTGTAAGGTCAGACTCTATATTTACAGTGGTACACCATATTCAGTAAATACAATTTAACATTTTCCAGAGTCATTCTTACACTACATTAAAAACTTAAAACTTAAAAACTTAAACTGAAACGTAAAAATTGAGCCAAAGCAACCATAAAACATTCTAACATGTGCACGTTCCTCAAATGAAGAAGCAATGGGAAAAAAAATCAAACATTTGTGTAACACATTTAAATGTTGAACACCAGTTTGCATTTAGACAGGATTATTGAAACAAAGGAAACAAACGGCGTTTCCTGTATCACAGTAAGAATGTCAGAGTCTAAAAGAAACAGCAGCAACAGTAGCAGTGGTGCTGCATCTCATTTAGACACACCCTGAGGCCAGAGCTGCATCAGGCAAATCAGCCACGCTCAAGACATACATTGGCATTGAATCTGTCATACTGTCACCACAAACACACATCATCATCACCACCAACAGGACCACAGAGGGGGAAGGGGGGGGGGAGCAGGACTAGGCTCTCAGTCGGATGAGTAATACAATGTTTATCATGCAGCGCCCTAACAGCAGATCTTATCAATCAAAACAGCCCCAGTCAGCCCCCCAAAACATGCACATATGTAGCGCTGGGGCGGCTGACACGCTATTGGCTGAAAATGTGCTGATGTGTGGAGGAATTCTGTCACTTTCGATTTCTGCTACTTCAGTATTATCTGTGATGTGTTCTTGGCTCCCAAATGCCACAAGGCTGGATCTCCTTCAGGTTATGTTTTGACACAATTGTTTGTCGGCCAATCACCTTCCTCTATAGACAGCGACTTAGGCGTGACATCATGGTGTTACAAAAATGTGATGAATGTTGAAATGCATATCCTATACAAACACACACCGTATGAAAGGCACCCTCAGGTCATTCATGGCATGAAGAGCGCCAAATTCTCCCTGTTCATCCCACCACTTGCCGGCCAGTGACTGGAACTTCTTCACCTCATCAGGGTCCACTGTGGTTTGGGAGGCTGACCGAGTGCTGCATGAGAAAAAATGAACAGGAGCACATCAATACTGTGTGTCTAAACATCACATTTTAAAAAGAGAGCCAATAAAAAAACTGGAAAAATGTCTTAGGACAATTTTCTGCCTCTATAACGATGCCAAATAATCTTCCACTAGTGCTGAAATGATCTGTTGATTATTCAATTAGCATCTTGGAAAAGTAATCAACAGCTAGATGATTAGTTAAGCGTTTTAGTCATTTAACAAGCAGAAACGCTGAACATTAGCTGCTTCTGCATGTGAGGATATGCTGTTTTTCTGTTTCATATCATTTTGAAGGAAGAAATCTGAAGCGGTCACTAGATTTTTCACCACTTTCTGACTGTTCAGGAATGGTTAATCAAACAGAAAAATCAAAGATAATCATTGTCAGATTTATCAATATATAAAATAATTTGTTGCAGTCATAAAACCATCTTTACATTTAGTTTCAAGTCCCCCTCCACTCAAAAATGTGTTTTTCTTCTTGCTCCTACAGTTGGATGTATGAGCTTCACAGAATGATGTATGTGTAGGGTTTGACACTAGAAGGCTGTTTTCACATTAATCTGTTTGTCTGAGCTCACCTTAAATCTGAGTTTAAGGTGTGTGTACTTACGAGGAGGTTTTGTGACATCACAACTGGTTTGGAGCCAATCAGTCCAGTGCGATATGGAAACTTGAAGCCTCCAGTGCACAAACACTGAGAATAGGCTTTATGGTGGAGACATCTTGTATCCAGTAACAAAACTTTAGAAATTTAAAATATTTACATATTCATAGATACTGGAATTTTTAATGAGAAGGAGGAGATACTATTTTAAGTAATTTTTTTTTGTGGAAGAACTGTATCAGACACAAACTATTAATCAAAACAGAGTATTTTATATACATAAACGGGATATTTAAAGTCCCCCTTCACTCAAAAATATGTTTTTCTTCTTGTTCCTAGAGTTGAATGTGTGAGCTTCACTGTGTAGAGTGATGTATGTGCAGTTTGACACTAGAAGGCTGTTTTCACATTAATCTGCTGAAAGTGGAAAGTTTCTCTGAGCTCACTGAAAATCCAATATAATATTGGGCCTGTGAGCATGATATATGGTTTCACGACTAGTTTGGAAGCCAATCCTGGTCCAGTATTCAACTTACACAAGTGTGATGTGGAGACGTGTAGCGTCCGGTGCATATACAATGAGAGTGACTTTACAGTGAAGTAGGAGACACCTTGTGTAATGTAGTTTAACTTTTAATATGGTAATTATACTTTTTTTTTTTTTGGAAAAACCAAATCAGACACACACTATTGTTCCAAGCAAAGTATTTTTGGACTTAATACATGTCTGGAGGGGATCTTTGAAAATGACTGACCCCTATGTGCCAATAGTTAAATACTGTGTTACCAAATTAATATTAAATTCTACGTGCTAACAGCTCCACTCTATTGGGTTTGCCAACTTGACCATTTTTGGTTAGCTAAATTATTTGTTACTCACTAGCTACATCTATTTTCCTCAGATATTACAACACTGACACAGGTATAGGTCTCATCCACCGTTCACTCCAGTACCTGGTTAGACGGAGCTCCAGACTGGCACTCCTCTGCAGCCACAGTGTCCGCTGTTTACACACCGCAGCCCAGCTGAATGTGCTCCGGCCCGCGGGACTGTGCACCACCACACCGCACACAGCTGCTGCTTTACGCCTGTAGAGCCCTAACACGAGGCGGCTCAATTTATTCGAGTACATGGTAATATCATAAAACACTATGTAATCCACAACACCGTGACTGTTGTCAGTGACCGACAGTGCTGAAGTCTTTACTGCTCGGGTAGGAACAACACACTTTAGTTCCTACCGGTCGGAACACTTGACGTCGCTGGTACCGACGGGAAACAAGTAGCTCAACACCAAACACTGGAAAAAATGCATACAGCGATTTAATTGTCTGATTGTAATTTAATTGATTCCTAGTGGTTATTTGAATGTTAGTGTTAAGGTTATTAGATCATTTTAATGTCATTTCCATACAGTCATTGCTGCTAGGTTTTTTTTTTGTTACATCGTCATGTTGTATGGCACATTTTGCCACCCTACTATCCACATCCATCCTTTGAGTTTACGCCACTTATATCAGGTTTGTGACAATATCTTCTTTCCTGACATCTAATCTCTTCTAACGGGATGTTAACCACACTATTCCAAGCAGTTTAAACCTGTTAGCTACAGATATGAATGGGAGAACATTTTCAGCCATGTATCCCTCCTGACCTTCAGCTGTTTTCTCAGTCATGTAGTCCTTAACCATATCAAGTATGAGCCATTATGATCCAACAGAGCAATAGCAGTCTTCTGTCCTTTGTGATTCTATTTACTAACACATGTAACATTATGTAGCTGAAGCATTAAGAAATATTATTTGCTGTTAATTTTGGTATTAAAATAAAAAGGAACCAGAGAGGTAAGACAAGGAACAAACAGTTTTATTGGACATCTTACAATAATGTTTGCAAAAAAGTGAATCCTGTTATGGTTTAAAATGATACTTGAGTTTTTAGTGTCCACCAGGTCTTATTAAGCATTGCATAATGATACAAGTGAAAATTCCTACCATTCAAAATGTCTTGTTCTTCAGTCACACTTGAAAAATAACAACATATTTACAAAGATGAAAGAAATATATGAGGGGGGTTCACCTACACAACTGCCTCTATAATGAGACAAGCCTGTTCAACTCATGGAATTTAAAATGGTAAAATGCACAGATCAGGGAGTTAACTGTGCTCCTCAGCGTCTGCTACGACGGGAGGGTGAAGCTGACCTGAAAGAGAGGCGTGGACACAAAATTAATACTGCACCAATCACATTTACCCATGTAGACTACAAAATATAGACAAGCACAAACACCCCCCCCTCCCACCAGCCACACTCCCAGAGCACAAAAAGCTAATGTTCAGCAAACTCTAGAGAAGTAAATAGCGCAGGACCATTCACTTTGGTATTACTAGGACCTTATTTACATTTTTCCCCTCTACTTTTCTTTTAATGGCCAGATTCACATTTTAACAAGGCACTAAACAGAAACAGAGGCCTATGCTCTTCTTTCAAAAAGGGGGAAATATGAAAACTTCATGTAACTGTTAGAAATCCAGAAATGGCACATTTGCATTTGATGGATAAGACCGTCATGAAGCATTAAAACCCTTTATTGCACAGTTAAGCAGTTGTGACTGCATTTGACAGAAATTTTGAAAAACATTCAGTAAACAATTGTCATCATTTTCCTTTAGTTATTGAGCTATATTAAGAGGACTCCAGAGAAATCACAATGACACATACAATGAGAACATGTAATAGGAATAAAAGAGAGAAAAAACGAATACTACCTTGATCGCGACTTAGACTTGTGTTTGCGGCTTGCCTTCTTACCAGACTTGTGAGATTTTTCCGTCGACCTTGAGCGACTACGTTTGGATTTCTTAGATTTTTTTTCCTTGCTAACTTCAGGTGTAGGGGATCTACTTGATTCAGAGTCTGAGCGTCTCTTGCTAGCTTTGGCGGAGCCCTTTTTGCTGGCTTTACTATCTTGCCGGGAGTGCCTGTCGCTCTGTGAGTCAGAGTCACGCTCTTTCCTTTTCTTCAATTTGCCATTCTCCTCTGTAACTACAGAGCTGCCCTTCTCTTTTTCCTTCTCCTTTTCTTTCTCTTTGGTCTTTGGTTTTTCTTTCTTTTTATCAGACTCCTTATCCCTATCCCTATCTTTATCCTTCTTTTTCTTGTCTTTCTCATGGCTGCGGCTTCTTTCTCTCCTCCTCTCTCTCTCTTTGCTGGAGGCCTTCTGCTTGTGTTTGCTGCTGCGGTTATGACTGCTGTCTCTGCGCTCCCTGCTCCTTTTCCTCTCCTTATCCTTGTCTTTCTCCTTCTCTCTGTCTCTGCTGCGACTGCGGCTGTCTCTGGCCCTGGCTCTAGCCCTGTCTCTATCTCTAGACCTGGATCTACTCCTGCGGCTCCTGCGCTCTCTGGAATCACTGCGGTCTCTCTTGTGGTGGCCTGACCGGTCTGTGCTGCTCCTCCTCCTGTCCCTGACCTTCTCACTACGATCACTGCGATGTCTGTGGGAGCTGTGGCTGCGGCTACGCCGCCGAGCCTTGTAGGACGAAGAGCGGCTACGCCTCCTCTTCCTTCGTGGGGAGGAGGATCGAGAGGAACTGCGGGAAGATGCTGTTGAAGAAGAGGAGGAGGAGGAACGACTGCTGCTGTGGCTGGAGGTAGAGCGGGAGCTGCTGCTGTGACCGTTGGCTGGGGAATCACTGCCCCCTCTCCCTGATCGCTCCTTCCCTCTGCCCGAGTGCCTGCCCTCACTACTCTCCATCTCACTACGGGACCTACGCCTTTCTACCAAGGGCTCCGCCTCCCTCTCTTTTACTTCCTGTTTGTGTAGATTCTCTGATTGGCCCTCATCATATTCCCCCCTTTCTCTGCTCAATCTTTCCTTCACCAGCTCTTCTGTAGAAACAAACAATAAAGTCTCATTTTAAAACAGGGAAACATGAGGTGCTGGTTAGACTAAGAACACACACCTTTTCACATCAATTATAGCTGTTTTCTTGAGTGATGTTATGGTTTTAAACACAATTCTCAACATCCTCCTTTGTTTTACCATTATATTTATTAGATTCAGTGTTGTAGAACTGCTGCTTTCACCAGATTCTTAGACTTTTGTAGGTTTCCATGTATTCCAAAGAGATGCAGTGTGTTCCTCCTTCATGCATATGCAAACTACAAGTCTTACCACGTGCAAGCAGAGCCTCTTGTGCTTGTTTTTCTTGTAGCTGCTGTATCTCCCGCTCTTTGCGGCGGAAGGCGTCCTGCTTCTCCCTGATGCGGTGGCGCAGCTCCTCCTCATCGGTGTCGGAGGATTCAGACCCGTGGACGCTGCGATCGTCCTCATCCCCACTCTCATCAGAACCATAGTCACCAAGCCCACCTGCCACAACAAAGCCCCGAGAATGTTGAGTGTTGGAAAAAGACCGACATTCTTTCTCACAATTAGGTTCCACTTGTGAAACACTCAAACTAAACCCAAGGTGAAAGGCACTTAATCCTCTATAGGTTTATATTTCAATCCAATAAGGCCCTTAAGGAGAACGTAACACATATAGCCCTTAAAAAAACTAATATAAATACTTTGTATTAAAGAGCATGCTTCTATTATTAAAAGTGAAAATTAAACCTTTATCAATCACTAAGATGCCAATTGTCTTAAATGTTAAAACGTAGGAAATATTTGGGTCGATGTGTCTTGCGATAGCAGCTTTTCCCACATTGCTAACACCCCGCCATAAATTAAAAATAAAATTAAAAATATTTTCCTTCCCTCCCCCCGTAACAGAAGAAGGGATACTCACTGAGACCAGTCAGAGAAGCCAGTGCACTTGACTGTGCCAGCTGTTTTGCAGGAGCTTTGATTCACATCAACAACAGGAACAACATGTTAAAACACATACTGCCATTTTCTCAAAGGCAAGAGAGTCGCTAGAGAAGGGGGGTCACAGATAAAGCACTATTCACAAGAGCTGCCATTGGTAACAAGAGAAAAATAAAATAACAAAAACAAAAAAAAAAGAAAATGGAGAAAAGAGAGAGGGTTAACAAACAATCTTCTGTCACACAATCCAAGTCAAACAGTCGGACAGGAGGGAAAGAACCAATCTGTACTAATGCACAGTCACTTCAATGGAGGACCTCATTTGTATCTATAGGTGGGTGCCGGTCAGACTCAATGCTGAGACTTTATTCAGTTACAGTCATTCAGCAGACCTTCAATACCATGAACCACAGGAACAGGTTTGCAAATACTGCTCTCTCTCCTTCTGATACATTAGCAGAGAATGGTTGAAAATGCATACCATATCATACTCCCATGTCTGCTGCTCAACCACCCTTGTTTACAGGGCATACTTGAGTCTAATTTAAAAGAGACTATTATGCATATAATGGATTCTCTTCAGACTTTAACATAATGTCTTGGTGACAAGCAAAGATGATGTGTAAACTGGGAAAAAAAAAGAGCAGACCTCGAGTGGCTTTCCGGTGAGTCTCTTTGGCTACGTGCAGGATCTCTTCATTAGTGACCTCTAGAAGGATCTCTGTCAGAAGTGTTTTTGTGATGATCATCTAAAAACGAGGGAAATCCATTATTTTCATGAATTCCTATCCGATAATAGTCACATCAACTGAAACAGGCTGCATGCAGAAAAGATCATCTGATGGGTTAAACAGACCAGCTGGAATTCCTTTTCCTCTTCAGTCATTTCAGGTTCGCTGTCCTCTGCGGGAGGCGATGGACTCCGGACAGAAAATTCCTTCTTTATGGAAGTCTTTTCTTCATTGTCGTCATTGTCATCGTTTCCCTCATCATCACTGTCCTGATGCAGACAAAAGCAGAGACTGAGCTTCAATCAACAAAACAGCAAAGTGTGATTAGTGATGGCTGCAGTCCTGATACATGTGCCAGGGAGAGCAGTTCAGGACCTTGTATCTCCTTTCATCAACAACACAACACACATAATGTCATCTGTTCAAAAGAAAACACTCTGCAGTCAAGGCAGGAAATGGGTTGCTTACAAATTTACTCTTGCGGGGTACGCGAGGCCCATCACCTCCCTCATCTGTCTCGTGTTCTTTGCCATCGTCTTTTGCCATTTCTGCACGCTCCTTCTCCATTCGTTCTCGCTCCAGCTTCTTCTGCTTCTCTCTGTCCATCTTTTCAAGGCCCTCTCGGATCCATGCAGGTAGTGTGCGCCTTTTTACAGCATCTGAAGGTGAAATCCAAGATCAAGATGAGTTTTCCATCTGTTTGTTTACATTTTACATCTTTGTTTACATTAGTTTGTATGATGACTTGTTTTGATTTTTTTTACCCTGCTGACAGTTTCAAGAGCTGCACTGTGCTTTGCGTTACATTAACTCTCTTTTTCCATATCAATTCAACTGTAAACATCAGTTACAGCTAGAGCTGACATGATTAATTAATCCATCAGTCGACAGTCAGATAATTAATTACATTCTATATTGATAACCGTTTACATAATTTTTTTAAGCAAAGGTGCCATAAATTCACTGGTTCTGACTTCTAAAATGTTTTACATTTGCTTTTCTTAATCCACTGTATACAGTAGGTATGTTGAATATCTTTGGGTTTGGAGAGAAGAAATCAGTTTGGACTTGGATGACCAAACAATTAACAGATGCATCACTAATAAAAATAGTTATTTGCAGCCCTAGTTTCAACCAACTGAAGAAGTTAAAATTTAACATGAACTTACTATCATGTTGCAATACTGTGATTTAAAGGATACAGAGTGCTTTCACGTTATGCTACTGTCTGAAGTCATGTCTTTCACACAGTGAAAACAGGCAAGGCTTAATAACTGATACATCATCTTAAAGATTTTAAATGATACTCAATAGTAAACTGTATCTAAAAATAAAGTTTTTATGTGTTGTCTAGCTGCAAGGCTATTTTACAACTTAGACAATAACATCAAAGCTATTTAATTATGCACAAATATAAAGAGGCATCACCCTCTTTGAGGTACCTGTGTAGCACATAAACTGTCTAGTACATTGGTGCACCTCAAGCAGTTTTCCCAATAACTTAACACACACTTACCTAGTGTTGCTGGGGCCTCCTGTTTGACAGGGAGCTGGATAGGTGATCGAGGCCGGTCCCTGAAACCAGGCGGTCTGGTATCTCGTCTGTTCTGAGGAGGACCCTGCCAGTATGGGGAGTGGAAGCCTGTAGGTGTGGGAGCGAAGGATGAAGCAGCTCCATGCTGTGGAGAGACAGCACAAAATCAAAATTAAAAGTAGTTCAAAGTACAGAAGGTCCTCTGTTACTGCCACTAAGGGGCACTGACTGGGCGTGGGTGTGTTGTTGTCTTGACATTCATCCATGACTCCTGACTGGGCTAGAAAGTTTGCTTCATTTCAAAAAGAAAACAAAAATCAGCTAAGAAAATAAAACCAAACCATGCTGGATCCACAACAAGCCAACACTTTCCTCTGCACCGCATCAAGAAAGCAATGACTGATACACCTAGATGCTTGGACCCGGCACAGTTTCTATGGATTGCTCCTTCTTGTCACACTAAAACCCAAACGCTTCAACAGTTTCTACTGTAGCATCTGCATACCTGATAATCAAACTGGTTCATGGCCATGGGGGCCAAGGCGTAGCTGTCGGGCTGTGCCCCATACCCATGGCTGTTCTGGGGGTAAACCCCGTGGTGGGCTTCAGAGTTGAACTCCACGCTGTCCTGGCTGTTGCTGTCCTCGCTGGGGTTCACCACATCCATCGGTCCTGACCCTGGAGGGATCCAGGCCTGGTCAGGGGGTGGAGGAGGAGGAGGGGGCTGGCCATGCATTCCCCATTCTGTTGATGGCAAAATAATTTGTAAACAAAAGCCAGAGCAGTATAAACAAAAGGAATTTCTACCAAATTAATCATGTTTTTCAGTCTAAACATCTGCTCAAGAAGGACTTCCAGGTCATTGATTTTCATTTAAGTGTGTACACATCACAGATCACATCACACCAATTCTCTTTAGTCTACTAAATGTTGATAAGTCAATACTGTATGTACCAACATCATACACACACTGTTGGAAGGAGTTTCTAGTCATTTTTAGTACCGAAAGAAAAACTGGTGTAAAGACAGGCAGAAACCCGGGGTTAACTGTGTACCTGGCTGCCACATTCTGCCAAACGCTGGGTCACCCTGGAAGGTCCCATGGTTGCTCTGGGCGACAGGTTCAAGGCCCGGGATGTCCTGGCCGTTGGGCTGAATGCTCTGCTGCTCTGCTCCTGTCGACTCTTTTTGTGCTATCCACGCCTGTGCCAGGGCAGCCCAGTCCACTTGACCTGCACAAAGCCAGAAAACACACCCTCACATAAGGTATTGCAGGTGTAGTTGCAGGGCTGTTAAAGGACCAGTGTGTAGGATGTGGTGGCATCTAGCGGTGAGGTTGCAGATTGCAACCAACTGAATATCCCTCCCCTCCAATTTCAAGCATGTAGGAGAAGTGGTGGCTGCAAAACTTGCAAAAAATGTGAAAGGCCCTCTATAGCAAGTGTTCGGTTTGTCCATTCTGGGCTACTGTAGAAACATGGTAGTATAACATGGAAGACTCTGTGGAAGAGAACCAACTCCCTCTGTAGATAAAAAGGTTTCATTCTAAGGTAACAAAGACACAAAAATTCTTTTTTTCATGGGATTATACACTTATGGATATTATATTCCATTTCTGCCAAATAGATACCCCTAAATCGCACACAGTGGTCCTTTAAAGCTGTGGGTGGATGTGCACAGAAAAACCTGCAGGTGGTCTCCGTGGTGCATTGCTCACTGACCTGGATCTTGCTGGTGCTGGAAAGATTGCATCCATTGCTGCTGGCTCAGAGGCCACTGCGGCCAGGGTTGTCCTCCCTGATCCCACATCCCTCTCCTCTGGATTCAAACCTGAAATATGCATTTACATTTTGATTAGCACCCCGAGCATCGCTTCTGCTGACATGCCGACAGCTGCTGTGATTGAAGTACTATAATGTTACAGTCGGGTCTCACCTAATGACCAATGAAATAGTAAGCGTTAGCGCAAACTGACCGGCTAGCTGTGTGTTAGCGACTCTAGCTAACAGCTACGGACCACCTCTTTTCAGCTAATAGAGCAAATAAGAGCTGTGTTGTAGGTGGTCTTGCGTCATTACTGCCGCATGACACCGAAATAAATGTGGTGCTGGTGAAATAACCAGCCTGTAAACCCGCTGCTGGTCATGCGTTAGCGAGCTAAGGAAGCTGAACCAAGCTAACGGTAGCTAAGCTAACGTTAACAGATAGTCGCACCAATACCATAAACAGGTGAACAAATGAGACTTTACATTAAAATTTAACTCCATACTAACGGGAACGTGTGAAGGAAATTTATATCAGCGCTGTGTTTGAGCAACATAATCCCACCTTTTCCAGACAGATTCTCTCCAGCGCTGCGGCTCCAAAATGGCTGCAGTGCACTAGTGAACTAGTGAGCTGCTGCTGGAGGAAGTGTGAACTGACGCTCTGCTACTGCTGCTGCCTTCACTTCCTGTCGTAAATATAATAATTAAGGCTTTCTGTTTGGTTCTAATTATTTATACTCAATAGTAGCAACATTGTAGCCAAACACTGCCTTTAACCGCTAAAACTAACGGGGATATGGTTGCAAACATCATGAAAAGAAAAACTGAATAGATGGTAAAAGTTATTATGAATCTGAAAAACCAATAAAAAACAAACAACAAACAAACTAACAAACAAAGTTCCCCTAAGTCTAACATACTGAATTGGGTACCCTTTCAATGAAAAAAAAAAGTGTGCTGAAGTGCCCTTCCAGAGAAGAACATGAGATACATTGCCCTATGAGATGCCTTTATGATGGAGTAAATTGGCCATGATGCTTTCTGTAGGCTGACCATTAGGAAAATAAAGCACCCTTAAAAACATGTTGTAGCTACTACTCACTAGTTTGCTCAGTCACACCCCCCTCAGATTGTTCTATTGTCCCTGGATCAGTGCAGGTCACATAGCAAGCGGGGTTCAACAATAACATTTTTTGCCACTGGTCCGACTGGCCCCAACACTTTACCCAACTTTTATGACAACAAAACGTGGTAGAGAACTATCAGCATAGTTTTTTTTCTGTGCATTCGACTGAGGCACTGAGGTCCCAAGTTTAATACTTTTTTGCAATCTCCAATTTTTTTGCTCAATTGACTGGCTCGATGTTAGTTTTTACTGGCCCCAGGCCATCAGGCCACTGTTATTGTAGAACCCTGGCAAGGATTTTTAACCATTTAAATGAGTATATGGGTTAAATATTACTAAGGATGCATTACTAATGTATGTAGATGGTATTTTCTGAGTTGGTTTTATATGTAGGCCTGTCCAAAGCTCTATAACATGCTAAACAATATGCTAGATGGATAGTAGCTAGCTAGCTAGATACGTAGGCTCTTTAGCCATCTCTATACTAATATTTGGAAATCAACCTTGTGGTGTAGTAATATCTTAAGGAAATCATTAGAGTATTCTTTATTCAAGTAAGCAAAATTTATTTTTATAGTACTTTTCATAGACATCAGTCACAAAGTGCTTTTCAAGAGCATGAATGCGACATACAAAAAAGAACGAAATCATAACAGATGAGGTGATCTCCCAAGTCACTTGATTAAAAAGTGCAAAGCTAAAAAACACAATAAGGAAAAACACAATCCACAATAAAATACACAGTAAAAACATCAAATACTGACTTGTTGCATACAGATTACCCAATGCCTGTCTAAACAGGGGTGTCTTTAGCTGCTTTTTAAATGAATCCACAGAGTCAGCAGACCGTAACAGTGTGGGCAGAGCATTCCATAGCTTTGATGCAACGGCCTCAAGAGCTCAATCACCACAGGTCTTTAGGCGGGTGTGTGGGACAGACAACAAGTTTAGCCTGACCGTGCAAAGCTCTGTAAGTAAGAATGTAAATTTTAAACTGGATCCTATATGCAACAGGGAGCCAGTGAAGAGATTTAAGTATAGGGGTAATGTGAGACTGTCTATTTGACCTGATGGCTATTAAGGGCAGAGGTACTAAGTGAGGAGCAAAGTGTGTTACAGTAGTCAATGTGAGATGAGATAAAGGCATGTATAAGCATCTCTAGTTTGGTTGTTGAAACTACAGATCCCAATTTACTATATATTTTGGAAAAAAACAAGATCTGGTCAGCTGCTTAAAATTGGTGTCAAACAACGAGGATTGATCAAATATTACCCCTACATTACACAGGTTGGAGTGGGCAGTGGAGGAAAGAGGCCCAATACTTTGCATAATACTTTCCAGGGGCAACAACCAGAACTTCTGTCTTATCAGCATTGAGCTGTAGAAAATTTTCCGCCATGCAGTCCCTAGTAGCGTTAAGACTGTTCTGGAGCCTAGATGACCTAAAAGCCTCACTAGGTTTGAATATAAAGTGGGGTTGGACATCATCCGCAAATAAATGATAAGCAATATTAAATCTAGTTATCATCCGTCCCAAAGGCAGCAAATATAAAGAGAATAACAGGGGTGCCAGAACCGAACCCTGTGGGACACCACAAGTTAGTGGAGAGGGATCAGACACAAAGTCACCAATAGAGATGGTGAAATTTCTGTCAATGAGATCAAATATAAACCAGTCTAATGCTATGCCTGATATGCCCACCCTCCTGTGTCTACAACCCTTTAGCTTGGATTAATTTGCACTTGTAGAGAAGGAGATTAACATTGAACATGCGGAGAAGGAAGGCCCTAAGATCTTCTGCTGTTGTCCATTGAGAGGGATGTCCAAACTGACCATAACGAGGTCACTAACATTTACAGACCTGTGGCCAAAACAATTCTCCTTTCATTTCACCAATCTTGCTTCCTTGAAAAGACTGCTTAAAACAGCTCATTCTCAACATGTTAATAGTTCCATGTTTTTACTACAGATGTGTTTGATAAACATTTAAAACGTTACCCATTCCCTGTATTATTGTACAGAGATGTTTGCAAAATAAATGTTTAAAAAGTAAATACTTTTAATACAGTGGTGTTCTTTTCTTTATATTCTGAATCACCCTATAAAATGTTCATATTAACTGGGAATGTAGCCTGTTTACCAAAATGCATTGTTGTTCTCTGCTGATGGGGCCCATTGAATGCAGGGCTGCTGTTGGCCATTTGGGTGCTGAGTAATTGCTTTGTGTTGCACTTTTTACACAGTCCCTGTGCACTCATCTCACAGCCGGCTGTACATAGAGACCAATGTTATTAGTCCAGCTCGGAGGACAATTAGGTTGTAGCTCATAGTCTAACTTACTATAGTAGAAAACAGGTGTTGTTTGTATCTAAATAACATTTTGCTTATGAGTTATTGATCCGGGAAGTTCCAATCTGTGAATATATTTCCAACTTTATCGAGGTGCTGTTTGGTGGTCCCTCTGGTACTTGAGCCCTACGCACAGCGTGTGATGCCTGTGTACGTAGCTGCGGCACTGATTGAATGTATTAGGTGCCCTTTATATTGTAAAGGACAGACATATGTCTGAGTCTGCCACTGGCATCCAGCTAGCAGAAGTGGTGGCTGCTGAAGCTGCCATTGTTTCTCCTACACTGAACCCCACCTCTTACCAATACTACTGTCTACAATGGCTTGAACAGTGTCCTGGATGAAGCAAAGAAATAGCCAACAACCACCGCAGAACCAGAATGTGTTAGGATACCAGCTCTACCAGTTCCTCAGGCTCCTCCTGATGAGCCCTCTGTCACTGCTTCAGTCCTGATTGTGATGATTTGAGTGAGGAGCCCAACAGAGAACCAGATACTGCTGTGGTTTTGGCTCCACCACCTCCTGTGACTCCCACTGATGAACCTCCTGTCATCACTGCAGCGCTGGATGACCTGACCGCTAGTGCTGAACCTCTTACCAATACTGTTGTCCACAATGGCTTTGAACAATAGCCTGGATGAAACAGAGGAACGACCAACACCCAGCCCAGAAACAGACTCGACTGTTTTCGCTCCACCACCTCACTGCAGTGCATGAGTTGATCATCATGGGGCACCCAGTCAAGATGAAGGTCACAAAGACAGAAACGAGTGGATTCAGCTGCATCTTCAGTTGGCTGAAAAAAAACATCTGTTGCGGCTTCCTGCCTGAAGACGACTCTGGGACAGAAGTGCTGCCTTGCACAGTAGCCTGATTGTCTGGTTCATTGTTATTTATTGTAAAATAATAAAATTGTAACATTAAGACATAATTCAGGAATTCTATGTTGCATACTGTATATTGTAGGCTACATATGTAATACTGCATACACAGTATAGGTTTAGTTTTTGTAAAGTGCATCTGGGGTGTATGTAAATGACGAGCACTTCTTATTTTGGTGACAAAGCATCAGGAACAGGAAGGAGAAGAAACGGATTCAGAAACCAACAAACCATTTCAACACAGAAAGGCAGGATCAACCTTTTAGCAACTGCTGATATAGATCCACAAACAATTCTTTATTCTCAATTCTTTCCTCATAGAGGACTTTAATACAATCTGTATTAAAGGATTGGTTCACTTGGTTCACAATTTTCAAGTATGTCTTAAAACAACAGTCAGGTGCCCATATAAACACTGAAAGAGGTTTTCCTCACTGGAACACAATTCCCTCTTTGTCTTTCCTTGGACTGTTTCCCTGTTGAGCTGTGTTGGAACGACAAAAAAAAATAGGGACTTTAACACTAAAAAGACTAATGTTGAGAGATATCTACTTGATTTGACTCATGTAGATGGCCAAGATTCACATCAGCTTCAGGTAAACTTCTGACTTTAGCATAGGAGGAGGACTGTGAATTTTGGCTCCCATTTTGTAATGGCCAGTATGAACAGGAGAAATGATTATGGCAAGAAAAACCTCTTTCAGTATCTATTTGGGTACCTGACTGTTGTTTTAAGATAGACTTGAGAAACTGTGGACCCGTCCTTTAAGAGATGGTTGTATATTATAGTATGATGCACTCACCAAACTGCTGAAGAGCGTTAAAGCCAAGCACTTCAGTTTATACTCTTCTTACATTTATTTGAGGGATAATACCAAAGAAAGTTGCAATTCATTAAATTCCCACAAATTAACCCACTTGATAATCCAGCCAGTTATCCTCACCTTTACTTGTCAAAGCACAAACATGTCTATTGGTAGAGGGCAGCATAAGCATGTGTTGGTGTCTTTCTTGAATAATTTTCATTGGCAAATTTTTGACAACGCAACATTTTTTAAAAGCCAAATACAAAATATAAACTGCAGTCATTGATAGTCCAGTATTACAGATTGATGAGTGTGATTTCAGCCAAAAGACAGTGGCAAAATAAAGAGCTTGTGACTACAGTGTTAGGTATAGCTCTTCCAGCGTGTCACCATTTTCCAAGAACATGTCTGAAATGTATTTAACACATATTCTGTTTAAGTTAAGGGTTACATGCAGGTGTTGTTCAGTACTCTGCAAAGTGCTATGTTGGTGTTAGATTGTGGCGTTGATGTGTAAGAACTGTGAAGAGCAAAGCCTAAGGCATGTGTAGTGTGTGTAGAGGTTTGCATGAACAAATGTGTTTACAGTGTTGTGCATTAATGCAGGCTATGTGTGGTGGGGTGTCAAGCTAGGTGAGACTGACAGTGGCAATGGCTGTGCATGGTGAGAGCATCCAAATTTAACCTCCACTGCTGGTAGAAAGGTAAATAGTGAGGAGCATTCCAGCACCACCTTATCAGTTTCTTACAACTGTCTCACACAGGGGGGAGGGTGCCTTTCATTAACTGGGATTAAATCACATCTAATGCTTCAGCAGCATGTCCCCGAGCCAAAAGCCACCCCCCTGCCATTTTAAAAATAGACAAATACATTTCAGAAAAGATTTGCTCTTTTGTTGGTGGCGGCTTGACAACCTGTTTTAATGTTCCAGCAGCACGACTTGGATGTCACAGCATGTGGGAACAAGAGGACGCGCGAGGCGATGTTTTTGGACGTTGCCCTTTTCCTGATTCCACACCCACCTCCTCTTCACCAGCTCGCGACATGTTCTGAAGCAGTGCTGCTTTGCACCCGTCAGAGCGGATCACTGGCGAGGATGGGTTGAATATGGCACCATGGGATACACAGTGACAGCCGAGAGCGATGCTCGACAACATCTCGCTTAGAGTAAAAGCAGGATGACATCAACTCCAAAGCCAAACAACAAAACCTTTTCCATCGTGATCTCTCTTCTACTATTGCTGATGAACAAGAGGGGCTAAAACATAAAGAGAGAGACGATTCTTGTAGAATATTCACTTCATAAATTAGATTTATTTTGTTTTTGATACAGTATGTAGTTATACTCATTCCAAATGTTCATCATCAATCATTTTGTAATTAAATATGTTTTTTCTGGAAACAAAAATCTGTCTCGAGGAAAAACCCTGCAAGCCTGAAGCACCATGATTGTATTGTTTTTAGTATATACAATTACATATACTCATTATTTTTGCTTACAGTAAGTTATACTGTACATAAATATGCCACGCATTTCCCTCTTTGCATTCAACTCTGCATATGTTTTTCTTCTCACCATGCACAGGTTTCTTAACCTTAAGCATAAGAAAACAATAAACCTCTTTATTCTAACACACATCTTAAACCCTTTCCCTCCTACTGATTTGGCAAATGTCCAACAAGCAAGAAAAATGAAAATGTTTTCATCTAAAATGTTTTCATAGAAAAAGATGAACAGCTCATTTAACACAGACATTTCAAGAATAGGCAATACATTCATTATAACATAACCCCATGCACAAGACAGCAAAGATGTTTTTTCTAGTAGGGCTTAGAGCCTTTGAGTTTTTCTATTTCTATTTTTTTTGCTGAACCTTATTGATGGTATTAGTGTTTAAGAAGTCCGTCTGTTGCAGCACTAACTCTTTGCTGAACATCTTAATGGGTTTGTGTGTGCGCCTAAACAGTTATAGTTGAGCTGAAATACAATGAAGGCAGACAAGGTGCTTTGTTGATCTGATGAATGTAGGTTGAGTAGTTTGTTTGTGCAACAACACTCGAAACCATACTGATGACCTGAACAAATGTAAAAGAAACTCCTTGTGTGTTTGGTTTTGATTTTCTGCTATGACCTGCAGTTGCAAAACCCGTCTTTGGCAAATGTAACATACTGATAGTCTTACATTTATACATTCTGATGTAAAAAAAAAAAAAAAAAGAACAATCCGTTTTACCAATGTAGGCTGTAAAATAACTGTGTTGTGCTACTACTTAAAGGTGCTATATGTAGCAATTCAAACCAGTATGTCAATATTATTATGATCATAAATAAATATGGCCAAAGCTCAGACAATAACTAACCACTGGTATTATTAGTGATCAAGATTCTCATATGTAACCACATTTCCTGTAAACCTCGTCATAAAGGACACCAGATTTGTCCTCATCCTCAGCATCATTCTCTTTAGGGAAGAGGACAAACACGTCCGAATGCATTTTTCCATTGGTGTTTCTTACATCTATCATCTGTCATTGCCAGAAACAATCAAGGAGATTTCTCACCAAATCTGAGCCAGGGCCACAAAATGTACAATCTTTAGTGTAGAGCACTGACAGAGGAGCCAATCTTCTTCATGATGTTTGTGCGTGTTTATGTTAATTATATACTAACTACACTACTGACTCAACCTGTATGTGGCAATCATTTACTGATGTGAAAATGATACACATAGCACCTTAAAATTACATTCTCCTGTCTGTCTCTCACTCACTCACTCATTCACTCATCCTCTCATACATTTGTATGTGCAGTGTGCGCACACACACAATTGACATCAACTTTTCAGTTTCAGAATGTGACAGAGATAGACGACGAAGTTAGAACAGCTCAGGTTCAATAACACTCTTCTCCTGACCTCTTATTACAGGGTAGGATTTTTAAAATAGGAAACATGAATGAAAACTGGGACTATATCAAAGCAGAAAATAATTACCTTCTGATGTATTTTATATATATATATATCTAAGATTTAGAAGTGCCAATTTTAGATTGAAAATGACACAATGGTCATTCCTCTCATGTAAGAAAAGTGAGTGTATAGTCTTTCCCTTTTCTTCTCTCCTCCACAGATACAGTAAGAGGATTTGTACAGGCTGTACCAAAAACAATACAAAGCAAAACAGATATCTAGTATAAAACACTTCCGGTCACATTACAGCATTTCCTCATAGAAGAGCAGGTATGCCTGAGAGTTGAGTACCCTTGACTCTGGTACCGTCTGAACGGTGGTATCACTGATATAGACCCACTGGCCCTGGGAGCTGCTGCTGGCATCCCTCGCACCTGAAACACACACACACGCATAGACAGTGTTAATATTGTGGAGCACAGAGGTTGATTTGATAAAGCAGCAACTTTTTGTGTCGTGTTTGTGGTTGGGATGTCACAAACAAATAAATCAAAAAAGGAAAAAACTAAGAAGAAAACTATCCTATGTTTGGGTTTTTTTGCAGCCATCCTCTGGTGGCTTGGTTTTAGTAGTATTTCTGTCAAATAAGTGAATAATCATGTTCGGTGCCCAAATGTGTTGTCATAACACGACTTCACAACAACAAAGCTAAAATCGTATTACAAAGTCTACAGTGAGGAAAATGGACTTAGGCTAACTAGCATGACACATTTGATAAAACTCTACTGATCTGCAAGCAGCAAAGCTACGTGGTGAACATGGAAGCCTGGTTATGTTTTAAAATGGGGGAGCAAACTTGGAAAGATACATAATTGTTGTTGTTGTTGTTGTTGTTGTTGTTGTTGTTGTTGTTGTTGGTGGTGGTGGTGGTAGGGGGGTGTCTGGGGGTCCTCTCCCAGAAAACAAATTTAAATTTAAAACAAATTTCCTGCATTTCTACTCCACCTAACCTCTTGGATTAAGTCACAAAACAACCACCTGCACTAGTCTAGATTAGTTAGATTGAGGGTGCTATAAACCAAGAATGCATCAAGAACAGTATATCAATGGGTGGATCAGGATACATTATGTAGCCTAAAATGGTAGTAGGCTGCAGGCTACTAGGCCATCTTTAAGGTCAAACAAGGACAAACAATTTATATAAATGAAATAGCCTGACAAAACATCACAATATGATTGGGATAATTAAACCTGGTGAAACAATGTTGAACCTGAGGGTTGCTATTATTATTATTATTGCTAGAATATTCACAAGGCATCTTCAAAGTCTGACAATTGCAACAAAGTACAAATAATTTGGATGAATGAAATGGCCTCATAACAACTATCTAATCCCACCTGTTTATTTTATCCACAGGTTCTAGTGGTAGCTATTCTCAATAGCGTTACTAGCTGGTGTAGTTGTAATGTTATTCAGGACTGAATAATCATATCTTCAAAAGCAGATCAATTAGCTAACGTTGACTCACAAATCGGTTTGGCAATTCTGTGACAGTACAATCCTACTTGTAGCTAATTTCAACTTTAGCTGGAGTCAGTGGACCAAGCAGGTTCATTCAACATACACTTAACTATCTTTTCCTACGTTCTATTTTCATTCAACGATGACGATCGCAGTTTAGCTAAATGGCATGTTTCTCACCTTTGTAAACAGTCGAGATTGACAGACTGTGATTGACAGCCAAAGCATGCACTGGCTAATGATCAGTGATGGGTTTGACTGAACCAACTCAAAGGGGGGTCCAAAGATTTGTGATTTTTTTTATTACTTGTTTTTGTAAGTTGCTGAAAATAGTAAAATGATCATTGATATAGGTTGTTTAAATAGAATCACCTGATTGTGGGGACTGTATGATGATAAGTTTATTTTTAAAAAGACAAAAAGTGGGGCAGCAAAACCATAACTTTGCTCCCCCTAACTGAATAATGGGGATGCATTTGCTCCACTTACTCCATTGCTCAGGTGCCTATGATGGTGAAACTACAGCACAAGCACCTTAAGCTGCGGTTCCTCTACTAGATGTTGGCTTTTTTTGGATAATACTTAATTGTGTGTCTTTGTGGGCCAATAGAAATGCATGTTTTAGACACATCTGCTTGATTCACATGTGTTTCTGTACATCACAGTCAACTGTGGTGGTTGCAGCGTGGTTGCTTTACTTTTGCCAAAATTTGGCTTTTCTGACCCATGTTTTTTTGATGAGGGATAGACATATCTTAACTTCAAAATGCACATTCAGACACCTACTGTATGGGTGAGATCAAGGGCTGGGCGATATAGTTCAAACCAATATCAAAACAAATAAGATTGTTTTTCCAATATTATTAAAATCCCATGTAAAATTATCACATTTATTGATTTTTTTTTAATCAAACACCAGGAAGACTCTTGAGATACATTATTTCTTTTAAAAAAGATATCTGGCCAAATGTCAGTGAGTACAATGATTTTCAATGCTATAAACTGTGCTCCACTAATATGCTTTAAATACGACAACTCTTCATAACTTAAGAAACACATTTTGTAAGTTTTAAAATTACAATTAGCTTGGAATCATTCATTTGGACAGCAGAATCTTGGAAACCAATAATGCTGCCAACATGTTTGCTTCAAAAGATGCAACTGATTAGTAACATGGAACAAAACATGACAATCTGTTACAGCCTTTGTTACATTTTTGAACCCTGAAATATTAAGTTCAATTGCAACTATTTAACTTCATATTTTTAAGTGAGGCAGCTGGGGGGCAATGGAGGGAAATGTTGAAGTGAAGAATTTTTTAAACAGAAAGAAGAAAAAATAATGTAGATGTTACAGCGGGTACATACTGCACATCACATGACTGAACCAAAGTCTATGAGCAGTCATTATGGCCACAGGTTTGACCCTTCTGTCATAAACAACCAATAGCTCCAATTACAATATTTCAAGTCATGCTTTAGCCTGTTAGCTGCAAGGGCAACTGCTTGCTTGATTTTTCAACAACCTTTCAACCCTATTTTGTAAATCCGGGCATCTTCCTTAAGAAGAAGAGAGAAATAAAAAGAGAAAACAACATCGATGTATTGAACATAAACACCTCCATTCATGCTGCCCTTTGTAGAGGACATCTTCAAGGTCACAAGGAGTGAGGCATTTGCTGCACAAACACTGACCGCTTTCATGAACTGCACACAAACACAGAATAAAGATAAAAGGTCTTAAAAGAGCTTAAGAGAGCCGAACTCTGACCTGACAGCTTTCTGTGGTGCTGTTCTGTTTTCCTCTGGGGAGCACGCACTTTTACATATGCGGTGTAGTGGCCCCCCCGCATTGAGCCGCTATGCTCCACAATCCCATACAGGCTGTAAAGGACGCGCTCACCGGCTGCCAGGTTCTAGCAAAAATGAGAAAAAAAAATTAGCAAACAGGGAAACAAAGCCAAAAAAGGAAAATTACGAGGGTCTCCACAGTACCAACTAAGGACATTCATTACAAACTGAACTACTGAGGAAGAATAGAAAAAATGTTGAGTGAGAAATGTGAAGAAAACTGAGTATTTTTCCAGTTTGGACTAATGTGGTACCTTGCAGGTCACCGAGCAGAACGGAGCCAGATCCAGGATCAGCGGAAAGTCAACATGGCGGTTCACCTTTCGTAGGTTCATCCCTGCCTTAAAATACAAAAACAGAACCGTAGTACATGAACATTTAGGCTTGTAGACCACAACACGACCCTCATACCGTCACACACCTCTGGATCATATATAACAGGATTTAAATATCTCCATGATAACATGGAGAACAATCAAAAGTCTGTGTGTGGCTGCTAACCTGGTGGAAGCGTTTGAGATGCAGTGTGATGACAGGAGGCAGCGAGGAAATCAACATTTGCTTCCTAGCGCTGGTGTAAATCTTCTCCATCTTCTTATCTAAGCCAACAACACAGAAACACACATAAAAACACAGCAATGTCATGTCACCATATCAATCATTAGCAGGTGAACAACACTGACTCTTTGCTCTTCCTCAAACTTCTTTGCAGCGTGGTTCCAGATGTTTTGTCTTACCAGCTGAGCTGCTCTTGCGCAGCTGCTTCTGTCTGCGTTCGGTGCAGCTCTCACACAGCAGCTTGTTGTTGCCCATCAGTAGTTCCACAGAGGTAAACTGGTGAAGGCAGGACTGGATGGAGCACTCCTTGGAGCTGGGGGTATAACTGTGGGACAGTGCCTGGAACGCCCCCTGGTGGTGTTGATGGTGGAGATTATCTCGCGACTGCGTTTCTCCCAACTCCTCTGGAGAACAGTGCGTGGAAGGCGAGCAGTCCCCAGGAGTGAAGCCCAGGTTGACTTTAGACACTGCAGAAACGAGCTGCTCTACAGCACCACCCTGCCTAGTGGAGGAGGATGGTGAAGGTGAGGGTGAGGAGGTGGAGATGGGTGTAGGGGATGGAGTGAGAGTAGATGACATTTGACTGTGGACGTGGCTGGAGGAGGGGGTGTGTGGGGCCCACTCGCTCTCCGAAGCCTCGCTGTCGGCATCGTTACTACTGTCCTGAGGACCTGAGTCTCTTTCACTGCCATCTGAAAGGCTGCCAGCAGCGGCCATCTTGCAAACTGTGACACCACGGGCCGATCCACCCGCCACCCCCTCCTCTTCTGGACGCTCCGCACCGCAGCCTGCCCCCTTCTCCTCCACAGAGCTCGAAGACCTCCTCCCTTGCTGTTTCTGGGGAAGAAACGGACATGTTAACCTCTTTCAGACATGCACTTTAATGCACTGAAAGTTTAACATGATAGTGTCATGTTTGAGAAGAGCAGTTAATAACAGTTTCTGTTAACATTTTTACAAGGATCAGTAAAGGCATGTAAGAGGCATTCAAACATTCTTTATGAAGTTTTTCACAAAGACTAGAAAGTGATGCTTTAAATGCTGTATCTTGAATACATAGATCATTTTGAAATGAATTCTGTTAAATGAGCTACTCTACTTTTGTAGAGCTAAAGCTAGAATCCAAAATGAGAAAGCTGCACTGAGGATGATGTAACAGTAAACAACCTCATGCCTTGTACCTCATAGAAACATTCCTGAGATGCCTTGTCTGGTGTGTCAGATGCCAAATACTGTGCAAGCATTGTGGCTCTATCCATCACAGTCCAGTAATAATTGAAAACAGTCAACATGGAAAATTTCCATAATGTTAGTTATGAAGAAACATTACAATGTTTTTTTGTGGAGAGACATTTGATGTGAAAGGGTAAGAATCAAATTTGATAGATACAGTACATGTACTAATATTAACACATCTGAAGAAGATCATCAGCTATGAACTTACCCACCATTACACCATTTCTTCTGGCGTCATATAATTCCTTTGTATTTTAATTGGTTGAAGAGCCACAATGAGAATTTTGCTTTGTAGAATCTAAAGAGCCACGCTTTGTCTTGAATATCACAATAGAAAAAAAAGAAACTGAGATAAAATAAATGTCTGCTTTTAGCCTCGGCATTGCACATTGCTAAAAATGTGTATGTGTTTGAAGACAATAGAGAAAAAATAGAACTGGGATGAAACAGAAATAGAAGAAAGAAAAAAACAAAAGACAAAAAAAGAAAAAATACAAACAACCTCACAATATAATTAACTTTATGAGATGTGTGGATACAAATAGCAAATCGAGAATCACTTTTCAAATGATCAGCATGCACAGCAACTCTTGTGCCAGTGCGTTCTCTACATACACACCTGTCCACTGAGCTTCCTGGTGTTTCTGTTGACAGAGTGTGCTGCAGAAAGAACCTGCTCGCTGTGAGTCGCGTGGGCGTCTTGCTCCCGGCTGCCCTTCCCTAGCCTGCCAGGGTTGGACGGTTTCGATATCTGAGTGCAAAAAATAATCATCAGTGGAGCCCTAAAAGATTTGGCTATATCTGTAGTATTGCTTACTCATAAACTTATTCACACTGTATGAAAGTGTTAATCATCATCCTCTACATTATTTACACTCATTTTCTAAAGAGCAGTTGTAGCAGCTCACCCTCTCCTCTATGATGGGTAAAGAAATGTCTATGAAAGCCTCCTTCACTGTGGAGATCTGAAAAAGAAATCAGCATGTCGGTCAGTGTCACCATATACATATATCAACTTCCTTTATAGTCAAAATCACAGCCAGTTGCTAACTTCTGCTGCGGATTTCAAACAGGTCTGGGAGGAAATCTGAGAAGGGGCTGTTTACTCTGCTTTTCCTCTCCAGCTCCACACCTGGTGCTCTCTACCTTCAATGATATTCTTTGCACAATGGCATTTGCTTTGTTAACAACCCTGAGCTCCCACATTTATAGTAAATGCCTGCTGCAAACAGCTGGTGTCGCGCTGGTCCTTGAAGTGCTTTATTTGTTGTTGTTGTTGTTTTCTTTTTTTTAATACATCTGGTCTGCGTCCTCTGACTTATTTTATAGTTGAGGATTGTCCTATGGTTCGGAGATCTGCCTTGCATGTAACAGCTGGTTGTTATTCACTTCAAATGACAAATATATGACAATTTACGAGTGTGACGCGAGTGTTGCTGGAAATTGTCTGGCTATCTGTTGTACTTCCAGCAGCCATCTTTTAAAGCAGCAGCAAAATGAAAATAAATATTATAAAATAGTTTCGCAACAAAGCGTAAAAGGGTTACACTTGGATTCAGAAGCAAACTGTGTCTGAATACAAGGTTGGAGGGAGAAAGTGTCGACCTTGTTGTGCCTCATACGTGTTCCATTGAGAATACCATGCTGAGCTGTGTTATGAGGACAAGCCTGATTGGTTCATGCTGACCAATTGGATCCTTTTCTATAGTTCACCCACGCACACACTTACATGCTCGCACTCTTCACACATAATGGTGTTGGTCAGCTCGCCTACAAAGATGGAGTCAACAAAGTTCATCTTCACACCTTCTTTCCCATATGCTGGTGGGAAAGACAAACATAATTTTCGATTAATTACACGTGTCAGCAATGTTTAATTAAATATTAGGTGTTACCAATTTTATAAGTTTATGATATAAACACTTTATTCCTCCTGTCAATGTTCTCCATTAAAACATTTTGGTTATACTAGTCACTAGTATCTAAAAAATGGGATGTGGACTAAAGGCTATATGAATGTCTTCCTTGATAATATCTCTTAAATTCTGTCTAACAAAGGGCATAATTCCCTTTCCTCCATCAAATTGCTATGTGGCTGATCAGTAATTGTATTTCCATTAGCTGCCACAAGATGGGACTATTGATCTTGGCTGTCTGTCTAGTGCGGCGTGCATATGAACCTTTAACTTGGCGTTTGGTCTCCTCATCTGCTGTCTTCTCTGTGGGATTGTTGAAAGCCTTCAGGATGCCTGCCTTCACCCTCTGGAAACATCAAACACAAAATAATGAAATAATGCAGACTTAAAGTCATTTTCCTAGATGCAAAATAGATGTGTGTTTTTTTGTGTGTTTTTCTTGTTCTTGATTACATCCATTAGTGAAATATCACAGTCTAGGCTACAGCTCAGTTTGACAGTTATATCTATTATAAGCATGTGTGTGTGTATAAGCAAGCAGTGTAAAATAATTATTGTGCTTGTCTAAAACTGTTAACATGTAAAACTCTTCATTAACTCTGCATCCTCGTGTGTGTGTGTGTGTGTGTGTGTATAAGTTCTCCATGGGGCCCTCTGATTGAAGGTGACATGGTCAGTGAGTGTGTTGGTGAGAGAGCTGTGAAGAGGCACAGCCACAGTAAAGCACCAATCAATAGATAATTGGCCATGGTCTATGTCTGCAGTCGAGACCAGTCATCCCCCATTGTCCCGGGACCCACGCACTGGACTGGCTATTTAGGTCAAAAAGCCCTGTTAATCCCAACCCCGGCCAGCCTGCACCCCACTCAGTCAGCACAGTCAAACCAGGCTGAAGCTCTCCTACTAATTAATTACCAGTAACCCCCACTCTCCCTCCCCAAATAACAGCGTGCACTGTCCCACACAGGATGGGCAGTGGGAGGGGGGCTGTTGGGGGGAGTGGAGAGGGTTGCTGGTACACGGGTGCAGGGGTGGAAACAAAAATGAAGATGGGGTAAAGAAGGACAGTCCATGCCCTGAGAGAGTAATACCTACCGTCTCAGCTAATTGGTGATAATTGGCTGCGGCCAAATTAGCATATTTAGATCTCTGATACTAATGGCCAATCAACACAAACACTTAGGGCCTCTAAAAGGTTGGTGACACCCACTGCAAAAAAAAAACAGTCTCCCTCTGATGCACACACACTCACGAAGGACAGTGTGTGTATATAAACTGGACTGTGTTTATGTGTTATTTCAAATTCAGTTCAAGATCATTGGGTTTACACACGCTCTCTAGGTATGACTTAACCACTGTTGGTTTAAGAAAATATGTTTATGTGACGCTTGAGAACAAGCTATCAATAATAATTAAATATATGGTACATCATTTTTATTAAAAAAGTTAGTAACTGGTATGATGTGTGTGTTCATTTTAAAAATTATCCAACAACGTGGCTAAAATGCCACTGTATCTCTGAATGTGCTTGGCTGAATAAATGAGTTTCTGAGTGGATGAATAGAGCAGGCCGTACCCCTCCCTCTATGCCTCCTTGATTGGATTGGGAGATGGCTGATGAATGTGTGTTTGTGTGTGTGTAGGAGGGGGCGGTGGGTGACCCTCAAGCACAATGGGACGGCCCTGGAGCCCATTCAGCAGCTGTGGGTTTCCCAAGATCACACAATGATGCCGGTCGTGCCACTTGCAAGTCCCCTAAGTGGCACAACTGTCAGTGTTCACAAGTTTGAATGGGAGCAGGGGAGCCCAGACTGCGGCCCCTCCTGGGCCCGGGGCTGACCACTAAACACACCCGCTAACTTCTCCTCCTAGGTTCACGTAGCCACTGGTGGGGCCACGGGGGCCGACTCAGCCCTGCAAAGGGCTGCTGTGGGGTCTCCTAATTGCCCTGTGAAGGGGTGGGGGCGGGAGTGCTGTGTATTTGCCAAAAACATGGCACCATAAGGTTAAAACACAAAAACTGTCTGGCCAAGCAAAACGAAGACATTGGATTGCAGCCACCCACAAACAAAGAACTGAACACAGGGTACACTGGATAAGATATTTACTGTAACACAAAATATAAAGCAATTGTGAAGGACTGAGAGGTCTGTAACAGCAATTACAGTATTTGACCTGGTGTTCACACTAATGGCCTTCAAATATAACAGTGTGTCCCACTGATCATACTTTTCTTTTCAGTCCTTTTTGTCTATTGATTTGTTTTTGCAATAGTTTGTTTTCTAGCAGTCCAGTTCTACATTTGAAAATATCAATACTTAATAAATTAATGAATAAAATTAGCCACAAAAAAATGACAGCCAGTTATAAAACCCTGGTTTGCCTGCATTGCTCAGGTATTGCAAGTACATGCAGTTTCTTGACTTTTTGCACATTTTCTATTATCAAATTGTCTGAATGCATTTGTAAAGGAACTTTTCTTAAACACACGAATACAGGGAGTACTTTATACAGATTCGAGGGACCTTTCTGTCACAAAAAGTAAAACTTTAGCAATTTTCAATAGAACACGACAAAAAGTCTTTGTGGACTTGGAAAAAGCATAGCCTTTCTCATAGAAACTCCGCACAATGTCTGGAGAATCAGGCTCGGACATTGTCTAGAGTTGCCCTTTCACACATGTAGCACACATAAGGAGATTGTCCGTGTCAGGCGCGTTCTCACCCACTGGAAATACTCTGTTTGGTTTAGGTGAGGGGTGGCGCCGGGGCAGAGTGTGCAGGAGGCAGGACATGATACAAAAAGTACACTGCGGATATCGCGGTGTTTTGTTAACAGCACATCAAAGATGACCATGGTTGTATAATAGGAACTGGATACGTCACTGTCGCTCAGCCTTACTTCCAATTTTACCCAGTGGCCACTCGCGGTATTGCAGTGAAAAATTCCCCTGCGGCCCAAAAAGCATTTCCCCATAGACCACCACCGTAAAAGAGACATCTGTAAAACTCTTGACGAGATGCCTCGAACTGCAAACGAGGTCTATTACTCTCTATATTATGAATTTTTGATCCATGGAGGTTTTATATTTGTAAAACTTTCCTCAACCCAAGAAATGTGATTTAAAAATCTGTGATGTCATCACAATGTAAAGTCTATGGGCTGAGCGGGAACTTGCGGGCAGGGCCAGCAGGAGTAACACTAGTGCGCTCCATTGGACATTACACAGACTTTGTACTAGGGAGCTGTCAGGTAAACTTTACTGTCCGGTCCAACTGATTCGGACATTTGCATTCTCACATCAGATCCTCCAGGTAATGTCTAGATATGTTCAGGGTTGGAGTGCATATGTGAAAGGGGCATGTGTGTATACGTAAGCTCACTTTAGTTTCCTCTACTCGTATGGAGTCCAGTAAGTAGTGCAAAAGCTCCTGGCTGTCCTGTTGCTGGTAGCCCTTGAAACGTGGTGCCCTGGAGAAAAACAAAATAAAAGTACAAATGAAATTCCAGGGTTGGCAGTTCAATCCCCAGCTGCCCCTGTCCACGTGTCGAAGTGTCCTTGAGCAAGACACCGAACCTGGAAAGTTTTTGCTTACAGTTGTTTAAACAAAGTTACAGACTTGTACAAACAGTGATAACAGGCAAACAACATTAAGGTGGGAGTAAATTTCTAACAAAGAAAAAGACTCAATGATTTGTACACAAAAAAACAATCTGAGTTTTGTGAGCCGTGTGTTCAGATGCTTCTTTCTTTCTTTCTTTCTTTTTTTTTTTTCCTTCCAAATTTGAATAAACAATGTAAGCATTTGTTTTGATGCTGGTGTTTTAGTGTTACATCTAGTAGGGCTGAATGTTGCATATGACACCTCTAATAAAGAAAACTAATCAGTGTGTTAACATATTCTGGTAAAGACTGAGTCAATGTACAGTACCAGTCAAAGGTTTGGACACTTTCTCATTCTAGTGAATAGGAAGGTGTGTCCAAACTTTTGACTGGTACTGTAGATCATTCTAGATGGTGCACCACAATTGGCCACTGAAACAATAAGTCTCTGCTTTGAGTTGCCCCCAAGAATTCCCTTTGACTGTTGGAAAGATCATGTCTGCTTAAAGCCTTATCAGGTTGACCGTCTGTTTCCAGATAAACTGTAAATAAATGTGTGAAAATAGCTTTAAGACCCTCTCCTTGTTTCATTAACCTTTAGTTACCTACCTATTATCTCTTCTTTAGTATCCTCTTTAGTATCCTATGATTTATTATATTAAATGATTTATTATATTAGATCCTGTCCTTGTGCTGTTTTTCAATAATTCTGTATTTTAAAGTGACTTCATAGATATTCAATAACAATTTATGCTGCCAGGAACTCTTAGACAAGGGACAACCCAATAAAATGAAGAGCCAATTTAACCAAAGAATTTACACCAATCTTTGTTGGATGGGAGAATACAGGGGTCCATTACAAGGCAAAGTACTTCACACAGAACGAAGATAAGAATAATTGGCTGTCAGGTAATTTATTTCCTTGACTTTTTGCTGAGCATTCTGTTGGCAAAGCAGGCTAGACCATCCTGGACATTAATGCCAGAGAGCTTAGAGGGGAGGCTCTCCTTGGGTCCGTCCCCTGGCCGTCCACAGTGAAGCAGATGTTAGGACAGATGCCAGGGGCAGATGGGCAGCCAAGACTAGAGCCACTGCAACCTGTTGGGCCGAGCCTGCCACATAACCAGGGGACAGGTTGGTCTGACAGGCACAGCACACTCTGAGAGGCAACATTTCTGGTTTGGGAAACCATCAGTCAAATGTTGAGGATGTTCAGAGGGCCGGGGGTTTGGGTGGTGGGTTAACTCCTTTAATGGTACTATGGAGGTCCTTTACTGGTACTTCATGGTCTACACTAGAGGTCTTCAGGCCCTTCAGGTCTCTGAGTCACTTTAAAAGAGTCAAACATGGTGTCCTTCTTGGGTTGACAGGATATTTTTAAAGATGCTGGTCACCAATTCTTCCACACTGCAGATGGCTGGTACCAATCTGATAATGATCTATTACTACTTAAACACTGCAATAATATTCACAGCTATTTAAGATTTCTGTTTTCTGTCCATTTATAGTGATGGTGGAACACAGACGTGACTAGTTTGTTCCGCTACACTGATTTATAATCGAAGTTAACTTTGAAAATAAAACTTTTACAATAAAAGCTGTAGTATATAAATTTACAAAAGCATTTGCAATTTAGATAAATAAATATAGAGGAATTTACTTATACTGAGTCATCTCTCTAAGATACGCTGACATGTGACCCAAGTATGGATGCCCATGGCCGGGGGAGAGATGGCCAACCACCTGCCCTAAACACAGGTCATAACCAGGAGGTCTGGAGGAGCCCAAAGTCACCCCTACACCCTTACATACTGACACAAGCTCTGTCTCTTCTGCCCTTTTTGTGCAGACACATGGGGAAGGCTGGGAGGAGGGGTGAGGATGGTGGAAAGCACATATGTCATTTATTCGCCAGTCCTAAAAATGAACAACATGTGAAGGAATGTCTCCCTCTTGTTCTGCTAACTAGTCTGTCACTTTACCGGAGAGCGAGAGAGAGAGAGAACTATAAAGCGAAAAAGAGAAGAAGAGGGTGGAAATGAGTGAGACAGAAAAAGAGGGAGAGACAGAATGAGACAGAGAGAAAAAAAAATGAAAAGCTTGGTTGGGATCAGTGGGAATGAGGAGGTCTGGAAGCTCATCCCAGTGGAGAGAAGCAGAAGGGCCCTGTAGCGCTGCTCTCAATCTGGCCAATGCAAACAGCTGCGGTGCTAACACAATTAACAGCCGGATGAGTTAGTACCAGACACAAGGCCACACAAGCTCACCCCCCCAAACACACACATATGAGCAACACAATGCACCCGCACACAGTTCATATAATAAATTCATGCAGTATTTACACACACACACAGGCATAAAAACTAGAAATGTGACTCAATGATTTACAATATGTTCATAAAAAATGTGCAAAACACAAATAGAGAGGCCTTTACAAAACAGAAGCTGTACTCATATTGGACTTAGTCTGAATGCCTGAGCATCTAACACATCAGACTTCTGTTTGGTGCTATTCCACATTTGTTCTATTGATTTGACCGATTGTACTATTTCTCTGTACCAACATTAAAAACTCCTACCTCTTGCCAAGACTACCAAGCTTTACAGTGTTAAAAAGTCATAAAGCTTATGACTGACTTCACACAGAAATTCAAAGCCAATAGATGACAATGATAATGTGCTTATAATCTATTTTCACCCGAAAGAAAAACTGTTGGCTGTTAACATGTTGCTAGGTTTCAGGTGTAAAAGGATAAACTGTTGGAAGTTGCACTGTTAGAGATGGGGTAAGAGTGCTTTATAATGATCTACTGGTATATCTGAATACTTGTCAGCCAATCACAATGTCAGGTCAAGCCCACAAATACATGTAAGTGAAAAGCTTTACTTATTTTTTGAATTAAAATGTCCAGTAAAATGTACTGCACTGTATTGACATCTGGTCCCTCAGAAAGGTCTTTAACAACACCTTAACAGAAAAAAATTATTTTCTACTTCCTATTTTCTTTCCTTTAATTAAAACACATTTACCTTGGAAGACTGTGATTACTGTTGACACTTCAGTCATCTTTTATTTGTTGCATTTTGCCTCATTATATAGCCAAGTCAAACACAATGGTATAGTATGTAGACCATACAATATCTGACCATATGACCATGTCTGAACATATCATTTATCATACTGCAGACAACTGATATTTAGTCATATGGTGCAAAAATTACCATTATTTTATGTTAATTTATTCCAATTTCTTTGGAGGGGCATGTAATAAGACTTCTGCTGGCTTGTGAATATTTGTGAAGTAAGAATAAGCATCTGTCACCTTTGCCTCTTTGTCTCCCTCAAATTACAACATCATATGGTAAGGTTTTGCAAGATTGAGAGACACCAACAGAATCAATTTCAACTTTGAAGATTGTTTTGGACTTAAGCAAGTTACCTATTGGACAACACTAGCAGTACCACTAACAATGAACCACACAATACCAGCCTTGGGTGATGATTCAAAGGTTTTTTTTCCTATTTTGAACATAAACAACCTTATCAACAACCTTATTTTCATGTTTCCTCACATTCACAGACACACTGCACTGAATGGACTCTAATCAGGAGACTATAAAGTTTGAAGCCCTGGACTGTGGCTCTTAGCTCAGCATAGGTGCACAAGCCAATATTTGTATTATTGTTTTTTTTTTTTTGTTTTTTTTTTACCAACAGTGAATCTCTGCTTCTTTTCTTCAACCTGAGAGAGGTCTTCCTTCTGTGCTGACAAGCATGCCAGCCCTGCCTCTTTGTGTTTGTACTTCATGTGTGTTTACGTGGGTGTCTGTGTGTCCTGGATGCCAGAGCACCAGATGGAATCCATTGTTGTCCTCTGCTATTTCTATCAGCACATGGATAGAGAAGAGAGTGAGCGTACTTTTCATCTTTTTTGCAATAAAAGAAACTGTCCAGTGGCTGTCCTGAAAATTGAATCAGTCCTTGAAAGAAGCAGGTGTAGATGAATGTCTCTGTGTGGCCTTTTTATCCAGCTTATGCATTACACATGCATAGACAGTGCATCCCAATACACTTATAAGTGTATAGTAATAATTACAAGTGACATTCTCAACAAATATTATTTATAATGCTTTAGATTAACAAAAGCAGTAGACAGGTTGTATAAAAAACACTGAAAGTGGAAATTAAAGTGTTTAATTAAATGTTATCTTTTCATCTTGCCACCACTGACTAGCTTTATTAAAAAACAAGGTCTGGGTACAAGCTGGGACCCTCCCTGGCACCAGATAGAGTGTGGTGCTGACAATCCAACCCACATAGCTTGGCATTGGTCCTAGTCCAGGCCAGAGCCCTTCCGCTGGCAGGAGGAGGAAGAGGCAGGCTGTGGGGTACTCAGCTGGTTGAGGTCAAATGCATGTGCACACGTACACACAAACCCGGGCTCAATAGGGCTCCAGTGGTGCAAACAAACAGAGCCAGAAAGCCTTAACCTGCCTGTCAACACAAACACACTGGGAAAGACAGTGAAAGAGAAATGGAAAAGCGCTCTCAGTCCCTACGGGTCAAGGGCAGACCCAGCCCTCTTAGAGTGACAAGAGCTTGCAGTGACAAGTTAGGATGACAGAATGTATTCACAGAGTACAGCCATCATAAAGGTCACTACAATGGAGAAAATGTCCTGGTAAACGGGAGCAGTTCTTGACCCTGCCCTTTCAGCTCAAAGCTTTGGATCTGGCTGAATGCAGTTGCTGTGTGGAGGAGTCTGATAGAGAAGCATGTGCGAGCTCGGGCAACTGCAATCATATGCGCTTAGTGGATGTTAAAGAGAATAGCAAAAGCTGTAAATGAGTAAGGCCTTGAAGTGTAATAAAGCCTCCAGTTCTTCCATGTCAATCAAAGAGCTGAATAATGAAGTCTGCTCTCATGAAAAACCTCCTGATCCCATGATGACCATCTGGATGAATCATGACCTCTTCCACTTTGTTTAAACAAGCGAGATAACAAGGTACCACTAGGAAGATTTCGCCACTGTTTGAGAGGGTATTTTTTCATTCATTAAGACAATATTCTCCAACACACCCATCTAATTTTTCAACATATTTCCTTTTTTATTTTTTGCATTAAAAACAATGTACAACTGCATGTCACAGTTGAATATTTGCATTTACTGTTTGAATGTACATAACAACTACATACTGGCCTGAGTGAAAGTTCACTTGGTAAAAGTGTAGCATATGGGTGATGGGTGCTGATGCTTAAAGTCGTATCTCTCTATTCAAATGCATGTCAGTGGAATAGATTAGCCCTATTTAACATTAGATCCGTGTGAGTGCATGAAGGTGTGTGCAATGCCTGCTGTCTGAATGCACAATTGACTACATGTGTGTTGCAGGCTGAGGTGGTACCAGGTGAGGTGGCAGTCCACACACACACACACACACACACGCACACACACACACACAGGCCTGTTTGATGAAAGCTAGGTACCAGAATAAGTGTCAAAGCCGCACCAGAGACGTACCCAGTCATCCAACGTCAAATGCCCTGGTCACCCACCTGCACTACTAAACAGTGCAAGACCCCGCCCCCTCCCACTCACATAAACACACACACACACAGGGTGGACCTAACCAGCAGTGTACCATGTTCAAACAAGAACCCAGCCAACCAAACACTCACACAAGAGAACAAAACAATTGTTCGTTGTTTGACGAATGTAGGGCTGCGTTTCTGCCTGTCACACAGCCTGTTAGATGTTACTCCGGATCAAATATGACACAGGTGGCGCAGCAGTGTGGCAAGTAGCAGAAGACCTACAAATAGGTGGCTGCTCTGAGGCATTTTGGTAAGGTACAGTGCCTTTAATGTGTTTTGTATATATTGAGCTCAGAGTGTGTGAAAGAGATTCAGCTGGGACCAGGTGCTAACTGGGTCTGGCTGGTTAAAGCGGTCATCATCACAGTGAGGGGATGAAAGCAGGTAAAAGCTGTGGCTCTTGTGTTGTAAACCGCTGCTGTAGAGATGGAGAACTGCAATGCCAACACTTGTGGTGCAGTTTGATGACTTCACTGGCCTTGGGATAAATTATCTGCATACAGGGTCTGGACTTCTTGTATCACCAAGGTCACAATGAGGGGAGACTCAACTGACAACTACGACATGCAAGGACAGGATCACATGACTGAAGCGCGTAACTGAGCTAGCTCTTTTGCTAGCAAGCTAATCCACTAACCTGTTTTCTACTGACTGAACACTGTGCGAGCAGATCATGGATGTACAAGCCGATACATCTCATCTTATAGACCACAAAGACTCTGGGTTTGATGATGTTGATCTGATGAGTTTTTAATTAAACGAACATATTATGGAAGGAATTAGTGTTAAAAATTAGGTTTTTTCTACACTGGCATTGAACTGTGTTCTCTTTAATATCTGTTATTTCAGTTATTAGACTTTTGCTGGACGACACATTAAAGAATTTGACAGAAAATTCTGTTGATATAACTTTGATACATAAATTGGAAAGTAATACTGAAGGGATCCTTAAATGTAGTTTTCAAAATCTGATAAATTTGATGTCTTGTTGGCATGAATATTCACAATGAGCATGTCATAAGTTGGGAAGTTGGCTGCCACAACAATGAGTTTGTTTCTCACCGTTTAAACATTTGTAAATGTTTTTCAGTGTTCTAATCACAATGTGTCCAAACTAAATAGAGCTGAAAGAATAAAGAAACACAGCAGGTTGATTAACAAACTTGACCGAGTTTTTCTCTTGGCTGTAGAGAGTTGTACCCATTTTCCAGTGACAGTTGTATTTTGTTCTTCTTCACCGTTTACCTCATATTACAGTACAACTAGACAAGCTAGCAAGGCTACCGAAAACTTGCCTATGACTGTCGCGGTCAGTCATGTGATCCTCTCCTTGCAGGTCTTAGTTGTCTGTCCAGAGTCTCCCATCTCCATGAGTGATTTATTGATACAATGGGAGGTGAAATGAAAATGGCTCCAAGTAACTTTGACTTTAGGCTCAGAAAGGGTTGTAACAACACTGACAGTACTTAATGTCCCAAACTGAAAACAAAAAAAGTACCAAATGCAAAAGAATACAGCAACTACAATATAATTAATTTATCTTTATCTTATATCTACCTATCAACAAACCCAATCAACCTCCAAATGATAAACCATGCATGATATGGGTATTAATAAACCTTAATTAGCCATGCATAAAATTTGTGCTGCAGGTTTCAACACTGTCACTTAAGTTTTGTTCCCACATGTATGTTGCTACATACCAACAAGGTGTTATGGCTATCTAAGCTTTATATTGGGATACCCATATATTTCCCACGCATGAACACTCACAAACGGTCAGGTCAAGGGTGAAAAGGAAGTAGCATGAGACTGATATTAAAAGTGATGACTTACTTCTGGCAGAGCTGGTTAAAGAGGATCTTGGGATTGACCGGGCCTTTTCCTGGTTCTTTCATGCTCTGGAGGAAGAGAAACATGGCGGCAGTCAGGGGCTCTGGACTGGGCAGCGTTACCGTCAGTGGACTCTGGAACAGGTAGAGACAAAATTAGAAATTTTAAAAATTTGGATGTTATGGAAGGAACAGGATCCAGCTAAAGTGTGTAAGGGTATACCAGTGTACCAACAACTGGTTTTATGTAACTGAGAGTTTATTTCATTCACTTATTCAAATAAGTATTCTTCTTACAAAATAAGGTCAGACGTACCATTATAACAAATCAGTTCTTATTTCAATTTCTGGCGTGACCATTGAGAAGTTTTAATTGTACCTTCTAAAATTAGAATAAAAGTTGCAGTCAATACCAAAGAATGCACTTAACAAGACCATCTTCCAGTTAATTTATTCACTTTCGTTTGTCATATTAGTGTCTGTGTCAGCTGCCACTGATCTCATGAATGCAGAGAAAGGATCAGACAGATACTGAGAATTAGAACAATCAATTCAAAGTCATTTGTGTTTGTCCAATTTGTTGGTTGGTTATGAGAAAAGTAAGCTTTTAGAAAAGTAGAAGTGAGGGACTGCAAACTGTACCAGATGGGTGTCAACAGCAGGGCAGATCCTCAGTTTGTACCCTTTCTCCTTCAATTCCTGGATGAGGTCGATGAGCATGTGTGTCTGGGACAGGTTCTGTGGGAACAGAATTAAATGATTTTACCTGTGTTTTAGTAACATTTTATCAATCCTGTGGAACTTTTATGTGAATTTTTATGAATACCGGTATGGACATGGATGAAAATAAAGAATCAGTTAAGCAGTTGAATACTTTACATGAACATCAGTGGAGAATCAAATTGGTGACATGCTGACATTTTACCATGTATCAAATAAAAAAACCCCAACAACAAATTTGTGAACAAGAAAAACATCAACAACAAAAAAAGTTACGATCCTTTAAAGATATGAAACTGTATGAAACCACACTTAGCTTGTGGCAATTCAATGTGGTCAATTAAAATACCCTTCTGAAATGTTATCTCCATTTTAGTAGGATTTGGGAAACTTGTGGTGAGTTCATTATTCTGAAAGAAGCTTTCAAATCTATCTATGATCTGAGTTTGAAATGTAGAGAAGATCCTTGGTGAAGCAGTCATTGTCCTTTCATGTTAGAGAAGCATCTTTTCCTTCCCTTTCAAGAGATATTTGTTTTGTCACATCCTGGCAGTGAAGACAGTTGCTATGGAAAACACACAATGGAGCTGGCATTGTGAACGCAGACACAGCTCATCCTCTGACAATTATGTATTTTCACCAGAAAGATTGCAACATCAAGGAGACAATACAAACAGACAGGGAGAGGGAGGGAAAAGCATGTAAAGCTTGCTCACTCGAATTTCAATCAACGAGGAAGGCCCTACGGGTGATTAACAAAATGGCGGAAAAAAAACAGGTTCATTGTTAAAGAGGCATGTCAGTTTGCAGTGACCATGACACGAACAGAGAAAGACTGGGGAGGCTCTTGCTGTGTTGTATAATAATAATAATAAATAATACATTTAATTTGTAGCACACTTTTCATTCATAGCGAAACTCAAAGTGCTACTGTATTAATAACATAGAACACAACATAAAGAAAATAGTAATAAGAGTTAAGATGAAAAAGCCTTCCTAAATAGAAAGGTTTTTAGGCCTTTTTTTTTTTAAAAAGAGACACTAGGGTCTGTGCTGCCATCAGATGGTTAGGAAGGCTGTTTCACAAGCGTGGTGCAGCAGAGCAGAAGGCTCGATCCCCCGTGGTGCGGAGCTTAGTACTGGGGACCCAGAGGAGCAAGCTGCTGGCAGCTCTGAGGGTGCGGGTGGAGGTTTGTGGTATGATCAGTTCCTGTAGGTAAGGACGCCCATGTCTGTCAATGGATTTTTATGTATTTGTATGTATGATTTGTATAATGAACACGCTCTGCACCGACTAAGTGCCACTCATGTATGGGCAGGTGAACACGTTTAAGACGGGACTGCATTTACTGTTGCATTGAATATACTTCAACATGACCTCAAGGCCTAGCTTATTTACACTCAGAGTCACTGTAAGACCGTAATTTGGTTTACTATAGGTCAGGCTACAAAGAAGCGCCACTTGAGGAGTGTTTACATTGTCATGATCATGCTTCAGATTTAGAATGACAGCTACTTATAGTCACAGCTACCTTGCTGTTATTTCATAAGGTATTCATTCTGAAAAAATGTGTAATATTACTGCACCATATTTCACAATCCATGATAAAAATCAATTAATTAGCAATATGTTGGCCTTTACTTCTTCACACATGCACAGAGAATATGAACAGACTCAGTAGTACCAACCTGCATAACGGCGTTGAAGAAGCAGGTGTTACCAAGGTTATTGATGCCTTTGACAGGAACCAAGGTGCTGTTGATGGCTGGACTCTTGCCTCTGGGGGGATCAGTATAATCTGATGGTTCCTCTCGCAGCTTGATGATCTTGGGTGACGATGCTGAAACACAAAAACAAAAAATAGGTTGGTGTTACAGAGTAGTAGAATATCAAATGTATATTGGTAAAATGATACAACAATTCAACCATGATTAGGCTTTTACTTTAAGGTTATTAGAGCTACAGCTGAGATGGTGGCTGGGGTGGCAACTTGGTCTGGGATTGGGAGAAACCTTCAGCCTTGCAGCTAGAAAATTTTTACTTCCTTTAAATTTTGATTGTGGCAGGATACTGAAGAAAATTGGGCTCAGCCTTGATGCTAGGCTGGGGCTGGGAGCAGGGTGCTGGGATGGCAGCTGGAAGGAAAGCTGGGTCATTTGGGAAAGCAGATGACAGCTGTAGAAGTTTCCGCTGGTTAGTGTGGGGGGGGTGGGGGTTGGGGTTGGAGAGATTGCTCTCCAGAGCCAGCTGTTACTCCTGATCACCGATGAAAACTAACCTTAAACAGCAACTAAGATACAGATGGTCAGAATCTGACAGTGACATGCAGATAGTCTGCTGGGGACAGAATAGGGAAGGTGCTGTGGCTATGAAAGCTGATGGCGTGCCAGCAGCTAACAACAAAGCTGACACCATGATGACTTAATACCAATTGCATGTTACTGATACGTGTCACTAGCTACCAATACTCTAATTACTGAGGGATCTTAAAAATGGAATTTAGGGTCAAGCACACAGTTGATCATCTGTACATAGAAACACTTTGTGGCCATTGGCTCCGCTATCCAGCAGAAAATGGATACTTCACCTTATCCTTAACTTTGCATTAAGTGTCATAATGGCTGGAAATGAAAAACACTTAGCTCTGTGCGGTAGTTTATGTGCAAAAAGGTATAGGTATCATCATTACGTGTCACTAATTTAAGTAAGGGATGATAACTGACAAGTTGTACGTTCAATGTTTGTAATTGAATCACCTGACAAGAAGCAGAGGTTCTTGTTGGTTAAAAATCTTACAAAAACACAATAACATAATATTCATATTATCATCCATATTGTAATGGCCTGCAACCCCACAGAGCACACCTCATGAACAATTAAGTAGGAAAAAGCACCAATTACTTCTACTGTAACTAAATATGCACCATAAATTCCAAAAAAGTGTCAGAGAAAAGAAAGACCATGTCTCTCTCTTCCATCAAATATGAAACATTATAAGTTTCACAAAGCCACTTCACATTGCTTTCTATGTAAAATTGGTAGTTGCATTTTGGGAAAAAGGAAACTGTGTGAACACGATATAAAACTATGTTCAGTTGGAATATGAAAAAAACTGAGGTGGTGCAAATGGATTTAAAGTAAAGGGATGGAGATGACTTGTTCCATCAGTGGAAGATGTGTTGCTCTAGAAGGTGCTACTTGAGGCAAAGAGGTGTTCACTCAATGTGATATTGGAGAAGAGAAGAGATCCAAAAAAGAACAGGCCAATCGGCTTCAAGCTGGATTTCATATGTTCTACAGTGGATGAAAGACTCAGTGTAGTGTAGAAATGCATGGTTCCTCTAACATGACACAACATAACTTTACAGAAACAACATGAGACATTGAGATGTCCTGCTCGCATGTTGTCATGGGGATTTCTTTCACCTGCACATCTTTCATGTAAACTACTCAAGCGCTGAATGTATCACAATGTGTAACTTGCCAGCTGCAAGTACTGCAACGTTATCTAGCATACATGATGAAGATTGGTATGCAAACAAGACATGCACAACTGACTATTGCCAGAGATGATCACTTCTAACTCAACTGGCATTATTCTGTTTGGTGAGTGGAAAAACAAAGGGTGTTCTATCACATTAGGCATTAACTAGAGAACAAGTGAGAAGTCCCAAGGCTGTAAAGAGAAAACAGGAGACGGCCCTCTCACCCTTCCGCATAAATTACTAATTTTACACTATTTGTGCTGTCTTTCATGCTCCAGGAAGCTGGAAGATCCCGAAGCACCTACCCCACACACACACACACACACACACACACACACACACACACACACACACACACACACACACACACACACACACACACACACACACACCTGTATACACAGTCTTTCTAACAGTTTCTGCACCACTAGCTAAATACCAAAAGAGAGACATACAGATGTCTTAAAAATGTGCCGAATGATGACCATTATATTTTCTGATTGGTAGGAAAGAACTGTCTTTTCGCAAGAACTGTGGCATAATTTCTTTTATTTAATAGTAATGTAGAAGTGGGCAGAGACATTTTTGTGTGTTGGTTGGAGATCAAGGTTGAGCTGATATTTCAGATTTCCGAGTGGGCTCCTAAACAGCAAACTATTTTAATGCAAGACAGATAGAATTCCTCCCAGCGGCGGTGTCTAAAATCTTCTGAGCATCCTTGAATACACCGACAAGAGGAGTTTGCACAACAGTAGCTGTTCCATCACAGCTGTATAACCATATGACACAATGAAAAAAATGGTTAAAAGGTTCTTTTATATATTATAGAAAATTACAAGACAAAGAATGATTTTCATGTTAATTAGAATATTATTGCTTTAAAATTTCAATGACTGATGTTGTGCTATCATTGTCTTTATGCATTCAATGAGTTATGAATAGTAAATAGAGAACTACAGGTTCCTTTGTTGTAAGCTAGTAGGAAATTTCAGGGCAAAATAGCAAAATTCTTGTGGGGAGTGATGGTAGTATCTGCAGGCTGTAGAGAAATCACATGAATGCTGGTAAACACAAAAAGAGTTTAGTCCATGAGCACTTCACCCATATAAACCAGTCAAGAGAGCAGGCTGGCAGTGGGGTCACTGGCCTGACCTTGCTTTTGCCCAAGCTAAAAAAATTCACTTGAACCGTAAACCATCATAATCATCATAATAGCCTGCAACCTCCACTCAGAGGAGTCTTCGTAAAAGGGCAACTTTTCTGTTAAACCCATTTGAGAGGAAAAAACACATTTACTGTAACACACACACACACACACACGCATACACAGTACATCTTTCAGGTCTGCCACATCAATATATTTTCTAGCCTGCACAAACAGTGTAGCTTTATATTTACATTGCTTTACTGATGAGAAACAAAGTGAGGCTCGTCCTGTAGTTTTGGGATTAAGAAGGTTCAGCTTGTCGGGACGACAGGCTGTTGTGGCGCTCCACCCAGTGGTGCTAAATGCATCTGGCCCCCCATGCTGGCAACATCTGGGGTTTCCATCTCTTCTATGAAGCCATAAGGGAGCTCCCATATGTCAACACACACAATGCATGGAAAACAAGTGGAGATGTGGAAAGACAGCAGCCCCGATCAGGAAAAACAAACTGTATTTTTTGATTTGGTGTGAGACTATGAAGGTGTGAAAATATGTGTCTAAGCAAGTGTGAACGACTGAGCAAAAGAGAAAATAATTAAGAGAGAGAAAGAGTGTTTACATTAGTGTGTCTACTTGTGGTGTGTGTGTGAGCAGAGACATAAAATCAACAGACTTAAAGCAACTTAAGTGTAAGAGCTGCGACTAGCACTTCAGCTAAGAGGGAGCAGAGGAATGAGGAAACTAACTGGGCGGAATGGGGATGCCTATGGACACACTCTGCATCTGGGACCGTCACCCAAGGTAAACAATGTTCAGGGAGCCATCTGGTTGAGACTGGAGAGAGGGGGGCAGAAGAGGGCAGTTGGGGGGGCAGTGGGTGGAGGGAAGGGTTGCAACGAGCACAAGCATATGGAAAAGCAGATTTTTCCTCTCCCTGCAGCAGTCAGCGAAGGCAAATGTCAGCATGCGCTGCGTCCACGCTTGACTGTGCTGCACTCGGCACCACCTGGCCCTCCTTGCTCAGCCACCGAGTATGGGCAGCAGTGACACTGTGGAGCCTTTCCCCAGGGTGGAGGAAAGCATCACGGTGCTCGGGCTCGTCCACATGCACGCATGTACACCAACACCTCCTACACTCCCTGCTCTTTTTCACACAAGAGATACACAAAGAAACATGGGACATGGGACTTTTGTAGAAAACAGTATTAGAGTACTTGCTAAAGAAAGGGAAAAAACATACAAAGCTAACTGCGATCTTTCAAAAAAGCGAGCATGTGTTTTGTTTTGACATTTTGTCGAGACGAAGAATTAACCAAGGCCAACACCAGACTTCCGTTAAGAAAATTCAAGCACATGAAACAATGCCATAAACAAAATGTTTTCTTTTCAAATACAATGATGTTTTTTTTGTCTCACAGCCACTTGTAAAAATTTTATGGATATAATCAATCTAAAAACAAGAGCCTGTAAAAATATATTTTCCTTAAAAAGGCTTTGAGTTGCTTTTTTTTTTTTATACTCTTCCTAATGTGGTTTCCAGTTGGGCTGAGAGACAGTCGAATCGTATGGCCAGTGGGCTTCATGCCTCCATGTTCACTTACAGTGCTGCAGTGTGAAGGGCTAAGGCCAGCTCCCTTCATGCAGAGCAGGCAGTCAAGAGGAAGGCCAGGCAACACCAAATGTCTTATTAATTTGCTAATTTGTTGTGACTGCAGGGCACGAAAAGCCTGTTTCCTTGCCATCTGAGGCCAAGAGAACCCAGTGCCACGTTACTTACAGACACACACACACATATATACACACAGCTTTTGCTACCCACTATCTGCCCTACTTTCATGTGCGGTGGTGGGAATAAAGACAGAATCACCCTTGATTACCTCCATGAAGGCACCACCAGGGGACAAGCATCTTACTGGCTACTGACTCGGCTAAGCAAAACTGACAGTGAGCTATTAACTATGGCTTCCACAATCGACAACCAGAGGCAGGAAACCAGGTGAATAAAGGTGCAGTTATCATTCAGCCCTATTTCTTCCACTTCAGCCTTTGGCCCTGGTCTCTCAGAGAGTCGATGTAGATATCGATCCATGGAAAGTTGAGCCAAAGAGTAAACTAGACACACAGCTGGATCCTCAGTTGCTTTCTAGTAATGGAGGTGTTAACATTTAGATGAAGTGTTATCCTCGCAGTCAAACAGTCGAGGTTCGAAACAAAATGTACATAATTATTCCATGTACAACAGGTACATGTCAGCACACTGGGCTTTAAAAGTTCAGATTTCATGTTCGGTTTCAAATCTGATCTCACGATCATTTCAGACAGAAAAACAATACTTATTCGGTCATTCGTTCTGTTTGACGCTTAGTTGTGCTGCGGAGCTCTGAGACATTTAGTGAGTTTGAGCTGTGTTTGCTGTTTTGCGATTTCAGCATAAGAAATATAAGTACCTGCATTTTCAAAGGTGAAATAACAAATAAAAATAAAAAATCTTGATATTCATTTTTTCAACAACACAGGAAAATCCACCAGGCTATGCGTCTTTCAAGTGTCTTGACTCTTTGCCTTGTGTGTCTATGAGAGACATACAGTAGACAGACAGAGAGAGGATAATATGCCCTTGTCAGATTTTTTTGACTTGACTATGCACTTCATTGTTATCTGCAGTGGTATGTCGCTGTCTATGAAGATATGTCATGGTGTGTTTTGGAAACCATGCAAAGGACAATTCTACAAATGTTTGCTAGGTACAACAGATGTGCTCCATGCTGTGATCGACAACGTACTTTGATGGTTTCAAGTGTTGCTTTTTTGTAATCGCACGTTCCATCGGCATATAGCCATTTAACCTTTAACACATTTGCACTCGGTGGATACACAACAGTGCTTAATGAAAGAATGTTGGTACAAGTCTAGTATCATCTCATTTTTTGTACAAGAAAAATCCTTATTTCCTTAATAAAGTTATTTTGGAAAAAAATGCATAAATATTTAGGTGTAGATATTTAGAACTTGCACATTCTCATAGAGTTAAGGGGCTTATCCAGACATAATTTTTTAGCAATAACATTTTGCTTTATTCTTTTATTTCCTTTATCATTTGTTTACCTATTTCTGTGACATAAGAGGCAAACCTTATGTTTAATAGATATAGCCTTTGTTTCAAGACTTCTTGCCCCAACCAAACACAACGCTACAAATCTAATCCATGGAAATTGTTTTTTTTAAATGCTTCTATAAATCATCTACAAACAAATTTTCAAATAGCACTTATAGCATTAAGCTAGAGAACAGTTTTATAACCGATTCTTTATGTTGCAAAATTATAAAAGAAAATATATATACACTGTATATGGAATAGTAATACAATATTACAGTAATATAATTGATAACAATCACTAAAAATTGACAGATTCGAATGAGAAACAAGCTTTGATGTCTATTCAGAACCAACATTTTAATTTGCTCCACAAAGACTCCCCAGCTGTGTTACAAGCTGGAGTCTAGCTCCCTGAGGTCAATTCGCTTTTTACTGGGACTCTGGTACTTGAGTTGAAGGCCTTGATGGTGAGAGAGCACAGTTAATCGACTTTCTTTCTTCCCTGAGCTGTTGTACAAAATTATTATAGATTCTGAAAAAAAAATCCTTGCTGGGGCTCCTTTGTGCTTGGGGTCTATAGGGAAAACAGTACAACAGCAGCTTCTTCTGAAAACCTGGCCTTCACACTGAAATGCAATTTCACAAGCTCCTCAACAGACAACAACCGCCTATTTTGCTGCAACAATGGCTCCCTGCCTGTATACCTATTTGGCCAACCGGTTAGGAACAATTGGGTGGCAGGAAAGATGACAGGTAATTTAAAGAGGCAAAGGGGAAAGCTGTAGGTAGCCACTGTCCACCTCAGCAGATTGTTCCCCACCCACACGAGGCCTAGGGTTGGCACCGAGTCCACTAAAGGGCTGCTCCACAAACATCCAGATATATAAATCACACACTACTTGCTCATCCACAGTCGTCTTTGCTTAAACTTGGTTTTGCTACAAACACAACAAACTGGGATGAAAAAATAGTCACTGGAAGAACAACATGAATTCTAAAGGAATAGTAATAGTAGAATTAAACTTGAGAGATTTGGTTTGTTAGGAGTGGTCTGATGGAGATGGAAACTGGAAATGTGCACCTTAGTCAACCATCATTACTCCTAATTTCTAAATACTTTCAGCACTATACATTTCTTGCACTCCCTGAGGTTCTGTTTATCCCTTGTTTGTCGCTTCAGTGTGACTGAATAACACAAACTACTGTATATGGGCCCTCTAAAACATCCTTTACTCACATAATCTGCAAATCCCTCAGGAATGTGATGTACTTGGCAAACCAAAGTTATTCAGAGTCTGTTATGTATTTCCAGAAGGTGCCTGTTCTCTCCGTTTCAAATAATATATTGTGCCATAAGAATCCAGCTAACTTCACTACTGAATTCAAAGATAAATTTGTAATGGCCAGCAAATGTGTAATACAGATCAAATAAAATAGGGTATTTGCTTGAGTTGAACATTGTTTTCAACATTCTGTATATGTGTATCTGTGTGTGTCCACTGAGAGTTAGTGCGCTCCAGCTGTTAGGATCCAGTCGCTCTGACTTGTTGAGGACCCTGGCTCCCACTAGTGCAGCACACAGGCCCAGAGGTGGTGAGACATACAGCGGCTCGATGGAGGAAGCAAGGGACAGAAACAGATAGTGATGGAAAGACAAAGAACGAGAGAGCAGAGACTGAACCCCATGCAGCTGCTCTTGTTCTTCAGGGAACCCAGCCGGGAAGCATCGCTCAAGCGCCTAATTCCTCTAATGCGTGTAGTCATGCGATGTGCAGGGTGAGGGTGAGGGTGGGGGACTGCTACAGCATCAACCCTGCATCTCTGCAGCCGTGGCTGAGAGTCGGATGGAGGACCAGCCTGACTGGGCCTGGGCGGCTGGCCTATGGCCACTGGCAACTGGGCACCGGGCACCGGGCAGGGGGCTGAGCAGAGGCAGCCAGTGAGACCATAAGTGCAAAAGCCCACCACCCTGATCAGCTACAGCCGGTTAAGACGCCTCTCAGCATGCCAGCACAAAGTAGAGGAGGTACAGGGAGGCAGCACAGAGGCAGGAACAGACGGTGTGTGTGTGTGTAAGTACAGAGAGGGGGTGGGGGTAATATCTATATGGTTGACAGACTGGGGGAGGAGGGCTCAGGTGGTCAGAGTAAGGTGAAAGGGCAGAAGACTGAAAGTAGGCAGTCAGATTGTCATACATTAGAATGAACACAACCAGCTGCTATGCAACTCAAATTCTCCTCCATGATTTCACTGGTGATAAATATGTAATATACTGTAATATGGTTTTTATAAAGCTTTACAGTGACATCCATTAGAAATAATGCCAGTGCACATAGAGCGGTTTCACTCTGAGTGAATGCTGAGACAGGTTGTGTCAACATTGAGGATTACAGGTAAAATCGAGGGATTCTGATGACCACTGCCACCAGGGGGAGCAGGTGTACTACAGTCCATTCCTGGTACGAGGGTGGATCACTCACAAACTAGGGCTGCTCGATTATGGCAAAAATCATAATCACGATTATTTAACACGATTACTCATTGACTTTGGAAATATCATGTATTTATTGAACTTTTAAATAAAACTCGTCTTTTTAATGGTGGATTTCCTTGAACTTTAAATATAATTCAACTGAAAAACAAATAAATGAATGTAAAAATTATGTGAAAACTACTGAACATGTGATAAATAAAAATGAATCAGACCAAAATAACTGAGATCATATCATTGCAGTGATTGTTAAGATGCATGTTGTGTGGAGAGTGATGAATACTAAAATGATCATTCATCATGGTACTTTGACACGCAAGAGGTTTGACCGAAATGATTGTATTATCATGCAGTATGTTTACATGCACTTGAGTAACCAGATTAGAGTTGCTTTTCTCCAGAAAGCTGATCTCTTAACTGTCATGTGAACGAGAAACCTGCTTTCTGCAGTCAGAGTTTGGGATTAGAGAAACCTGGTTTCCACAGGTAGATTATACTCACTGGAGAACACCGATTTCTCTGCCATGTTTATGCGTAACACGGTTTCTAATCAGCTTTTTACAGGTAACCATGTGCACAATAACAGACTGCAGACAGATAAAGCTCAGTGTAAAGGAACTGGATGAAAGGAGAGATCATTACATGAAGCAAAGCATCCTTGTATCTAAAATGATAGCATCTTAAGTCTGACTGAAACTAAAATAAAGTAGCATGTAGATGTCTCAATAATTCAGTTTCCACTGCGGAATATGTGACTGTTTGTTCAATTCAGACACATTCACACTGTGAGAAAGAGCTCCACTCTGCCTGTCTGCCTCTCACTGCGCTGTCGGGCTGCTCCCACACATGATGTGCTGGATTTATAATACAAGACAAAACTAGAGTATCACTGTGAAACCAAATGTGGCACAATAATCGATTTATCTCAATTATCTTGTTTTCATAATTGTTGGAAGGCAAAATCGTAATTGAAAATAAAATTCGATTAATAGCCCAGTCCTATGACAAACAGTCTGCTAACACATTTTGAAGCTTTGTGACCAGGTCATATAGGAAAGTCACATTCATCTGTGCTCTAAGTCATTGCATAAAGTCTTTGTTAAAACAGTCAGGGATCTGGCCCCAGGACAGCCAGTTATATTCTGATACCCAGTGATGGTGTTATTGTGCTGTTAGATCTCAACTATCCACTTCAATTTCTGCTACTATCACATTATATTCTGGGTATATTTGTTATAATTTGGATACAAAAGAACATATTAAAGTGTTTGGGGTTCACCAGTGCAGATTATTACACAGAATTATGTACCACTAATATCTTGGTTTACAAATTTACAAATTGTCCGTGTTCAAGGCTAATCCTTTTCTACTTTAACTGAAGACAGAATTGCTAAATTAGAGGAACGTGTATATAAAACTCCAACAGCCTTGCTGAAACTGCAGTGAGGGTGTACGTGCCTGATAAAAGCTTGATTCAACAACAGTAGGTGGCCAGACCTCCAAGATTCTGCAAATACCTTACCTGATGCTGCCTTGACAGAGTGCTTTTGTAGAAAATCCAGGGTCTGAGCCAAGGCCTTTTTGTTACAGTGAGTGGAGAGCTCCTCATTACATTCAAAACACCTGTCACAAAGAGAGACGGTCACAGACAGACACAGAAAGGTTTAAAGTTAGGGTGGAATTTAACCACCCTCAAGAAACTAATGTTGAAATGAACTATTATTTGAAAACAGACTAACTTGGCTAAAGTGGAAAACCATTTATAAACACAAGCAAACATCATAATGGAGGGAAAAAACATTTAATACCAGGGTATTGGTAAAGACTATTTTTGCACCTAAAATGAGGTAAAATAAATTGTGGTAGCCAAGATCAGGAAGATTTAAGGGCAACACACACAAACACACTGTCAGTGTATGTTGTGCATCAAAACACACAGGCCTATTGAATCCTATATAAGCCCTCACGCAGGCGGCATTCTGATGCCCATCATTGCAAATTGACACACAGTCTTGACTTTTTCATTCCAGATCACAGTGAAAGCAGTTGGTAGGTTTCTCACCAGGCCTTCCACGTGCTCAAGCTAATGGTGATGCAGTGAGACTCAGGATGGAAAGTTTGGTGGTGCTTGACAGCATGCTGGATCCCTGACTGGTTACAGCCCTGTAAAACAATACATTGAAAAATCATAGTTAGTCAACAGTCTGATTTAACAAGCACAAAAACCATCCAGGAGCACATGTCCATGTGGTAGCACATGGTAGAGCTCGGCCATACAGCTCATAATATTTTTAAGCCCTCTGGATAAAAACAAAAGAATTAAATGGCTGTGACACCAAAAAAGACTGTTGCTCTAGGTTATTAATGATAATGCCCCTCTGTGTACTGCAAAAATACCCAAAAATATCACAAATATATTATAGATACTCACTATATTGCTGAGGCCCAGTGTGTTGGCCTGAAACAAATCTTACCTGGAAACCACACTTGAGGCAGACCAAGATGTCATGGGATTCTGCTGGCTCTCCATCGATCATGGTCCTTTCCTTGAGGCACTCAGAGCACACCAACCACACGCTGGACAGCACTGATTTCTTCACTGAGCTCAGGTCCACTGCCTTATTCACATGCTGGCAAGTCAGCCCTGATTAAAAAACAAAATGTTCTGTACTGTAATGATACATTTACCCTTCAATCACTTTTACAGACCAGTATGGGATTGGGTTATGTATTCTATTAATTTTGAGACAAATTCACAGTTATGGATATTCTACTCGTGTCATTGGACTTGGTTACAGTGTAGAAGTGTACAGCCCTGGTCTAGTAGGACAATTTTTCAACCCTGTAAATCCACAAAATACACAGAAAACCCATATAGTCTTTAATTAGTTGAAACCAATGTTGTATTTCAAATGTTGGAAACAGCAAAGAGCACCACATGAGAGTACTAATGGATACAGATGAATAATTGGTGGACACTTTAAGATGTAGTAATGTACAATATAATAAATAAATATTTGACTTTTTTGGGCCCAGTGAGGCTCAAGTGGATAGTGAATCCCATTCGCTATCCACTATGCCAGTGATCCTCAAAGTGGGGTCTGGGGACCCCCAGAGGTCTGTGGCACTATGCCGGGGGGTCTGTGAAAGTTTTCAGATTCATTCATTTAAATTAGCATGAAATGTATTTTTAAAATTTTATCTTATTTTGTGTTGGCTTGGCTTGACCCGGTTTGACTCAGCGTGTCAGCCAAGCGCAGCAGGGATCCTGTAGTGATAGCATCTCCACTACAAGTGCTTGAAGGTGTGTCTTTAACTGATGACACGCTTGTCTTGAGTTGATGATGTTTGAAAGCAGCAGGCTGTATACACCATGGCTGTAACTAGTGGTCAAAGGAGCGACTGTAGAACGGTGGATAAACACAGTTCATTTCCTATAAATTCTTCACAATATAAGTCCCTTGTTATTTTGTTATTAATATGAAGCAACAGCAGCAGGAAATGTTTTCATCAGCAGTAACTTAACACAACACGAAAAACAGCACTGCTAACGATAACTCGACATTTCATTTCCTAAAAGTTCTTGTTTTGCAGTCTACTTTATACAGATGTTGCAATGCAGGCATGTCTTCAATTTGACATAAACATATTTCTAACAAGCAATGAGGTGTTGCTCCATCATGTCTTGCAATGGGATGAAAGTTAAGCTCTGCATAAACAGAAAAATAACAGATTAATTTACATTCTAAGACCAGTTACATATAGTATCCACACTGTCTGAGGACATTTCTTTTACTTTTGTGATAATTATGCATATCTTTGTCTTTGGATATAAAGCAATGTCAAACCTACAGTAAGCAGTTGGTCCTGTGTGTACTGTAATGTGCAAATACTGCTGGAGTTTATTTCACTGAAATCCTGCAGCTACATTTCTGTGACTCCCCTCTGATTTTCATTCAATTCTGCTGAAGTCTGGAAGCACTGGAAATGACACATCGCAGCTCAGTGGATGTTTCTTATTGTTTTAAACCTTGAAGATGTGCTGACACATGTAAGTCATACTAATGTGCTTTTTGTATGAATTGTGCTTTTTGATGGTAGAGGTAATTTTTGCAATGGGACCTGCTGATGCAGCCTATTGTGTTCCTGGCTGAAGGAGTATAATGTAATGATGGGTTATAAATGAAGCTAAAGTTTGTTAATATCACACTTTGCTAAATTGTTGGATACATAATGCTTAATTAATTTATGTAAGTGGCACACTGTCAGTCTGTTTTTGTCACGTAGTGGCATTGTGCAAAAAGCTTATAGGCTTAGCTTAAAAAAAACCTACGGTTGTGTAGTTACACTTGCTATTAGAAAATCTGATGCAATGTAGTAGCATGTTAAATGCTGCAGATGTTCATTGAGTCCATTGCAGACACCAGAGCTCCAGGTTTGACATTGCTCTATGCAACAGTTGTGCTATAATGTTATTGGGGAAATTATTGCAGCATTAAATGAAAAAATAATGTTGCAGCTTTCCTCCACCATCTTATTTCTTAAAACTATCACATTACTTAGCACTGGTGTTGGAGTAGGGGGGGACGAGACTTTTTGACCCCTCACTTTCAGGTGTTTGGTAATAAAGTGGTAACGTCAAGGCCAAGTATTAAGGTCACAGCGATAATATCTAACATGTTGGATCTCTAAATCCAATCATAATCAGAACACAGAGGACTGTAAGTGGCCTATTATGGCTGTAATTTGACCACCAAATACAACATTGGGCCCTATTTTTCGTGATAGTGCAACAACCAGCGCAAGCAGCACACAGACAGTTTGGTATTTTCTTGACCTTGAATTTGCTTTGTCCATCTGTGTGGTATTGTGGTGCCCAGTGCTGCATGCATAGTGAACTACTGGGAGGAGACGCACAAACAGGCAGCGCAAAGCGAGTTGTTGGTGTTTTTGTGGAAAATGGGTCTTAAATGTCTCAGAACCATGTCTGTTTCTGGAGCAAAGTGACTGCGCTGCCACTTGGTGATTTTATCAACAAGAGCAAACTAAATACTTGCTGTAAATGTGCTGCAATATTGGACTAATGCATGAAATATAAATAAGTTACTTTAATTAAACACTCTCCAACCAAAATCGGTACAGAAAATAACTTTTAATGTGGTTAAAGCGTCTGTATTGATCTGTAAATGAATGTGGGTGATTCTTACAGTATCTGTTGTCCACAGCTGCTTTATACTGTATGAAAAGCTTCTCCTTCAGTTCATTAAATCCCTGCAGCATCTGCAGGCAGCAGCACAGATATGTTGATAAATCTGCAGCCTCTGCCAGTGCGCAATGCCGCTACGCACAGCAGTTCACTGTGTTTACCTTCATTAAATCGGATGAATATGACACCAGTCTTCTGCAGAATAATCACACACACCTCTACACACATCAGACTGGTTGGTTATGACTCAATATTCTTCCTTTTCATGAATGACACGTCAGGTTAGCAGGGCTCATCGACCTCTTTTTCAACTTTCTTTTCAGCTTTTCATGTTTTATTCTTGAGACACATTACAGTGCAAACGCTGTTGTGTAACATTAATTACTAGACTATGTGACCATTTACGAGGTGAGATAGACTACATTAGAGTTATGGCTGAAATAGAGTTGGTCCAATCATGACTATTATGTCATTCAAAGCTGGATGTCCCTCCACCCAAAACTCATTCCAGCACCTCTGTTGCTAAGCAACAATAAACAAAACCAGAAGCCTGCTATCGATACAATGAATTTTAGGCAAATACTAATGAGATCTTAAAACAAGAGTAAAAAAACTGTTCTGGTTGATCTACAGATCACTTTGGTTCTTGCAGTCTTTATATCCCACAGGCACACCTAAATTAATATTTCTGGCTACACTACTGCTCTGCATTGAGTGTTTTGTCACAGTGATGGTTATTTGCGGTGCTTTGCCTGTGCACGCTCCCTCATGCCTCTATGCACCTGTTTTTTGCCTCTTTACCGGTCGATGATCATGTAAGCTGTGGTAGAAATTATAAATTTCAATTTTGACAACATATTGAGTGCAAACTCAGGAGGCTTATCTCCGCCCAGTTACTGCACTTACAGTCAAATCAAGCGCACCTGCAGAGCAGCCGCCCACACTAAACTGATATAACAGCTACCTGAGTCACATGTTTTACCTGCAAGACTCATGTTTTAATGCTGTTGTTCGTTGTTTGTGATGTGAAAATGTCAAAAGGAATAAAAAGCTTGCGTCTTTGTATTTAGTTCACTTATAAAATCCAAACGCACCGCGGAGCCTCCCTCCTGCTGGCTGCTGACAGCGCTGCCAGCCAGTGAGTCGATCCCACTGGACGGTAGAGGAGGAGACATGCGAGACACTGGTATGTGTCTGTTTAGTCAACTTCACTGCATCTAACACTGGATCTGAGAGCGTCAGAGCTCAGAGCAGCAAACACAGTCACTCTACGCTGCTGTCCTCCCCTTCCATCATCTCACACCGATTTATTTTGAAAGAGCAATGGCGAATGGGGAAACTCCAACACTCAGTCAGCCGACCAAGGGTGTAACTTCATCATTCACTCACTCACGGACAACTGCAGTTATAGGGCTGGTCCAGCCAGAAATAGGCTACGTCAGATTATTCCAAGGGACATAATTGTCAAATCAAGTCTATTTTTATTTATATAGCCCAAAATCATAAATCTGAATTTGCCTCAGGGGGCTTCCATTAGGGGTCCCAGATATATTCTCCATCTTGTAAGAGGTCCTTTGCTTAGAAAGAAAATTGAGAACCTCTGCACTATGCAATACAGGACTATACCAAATCAGTGCTGCCCTCAAACTCACATCACTAACTTACACAGTCTGGTGCCCTGTACTGCTTCAGTGACTTACCGCTGACTTCATCTGATGACTCCTCATCTCGAGGTTTCCTCGGTTTATTTGTCCGCTTAGTCATGTCGGCGGCTTTCAAAGAGAAGGGGTCCTTAAGCCGCATCTGGAGCTATAGAGGTGAAGATGCAAGACAGACGTAGAAATTACTGCACACAATTAAATCACCTCAAAACATATGCATTTCAATAAAGATACTTGACTGAAACAATGCTTTCACTAGTCTCTAACGCCAAAATAATCCGACCTCATCACTCTGGTGTTTCGGTAGAGATTTGTATGCATGTTACACTGTGTAGGCATCACTTTTAATAAGCTGCTTCAGTGCTGTTTATATATATTTAGACAGTGGCACATTTTCTTGTTGTGTTGGCTATTGACTCTCTTCATCTGAAATGAAAAGTGAATGAGTTCCCATCAGATGAACTGTAGTTTTAGTGAACCAAAACAAGTTAGGCAACTTACAAAAAGTAATCTTATTTCAAATCTGCCTGATGTCTACATCTTACAGACTTCAACAAACACTTTTATCTTCACCGATGTTACTCTGCCAAACGTGTACTGCAGCAGTCTCCACTTCTCTGTTGTTTCATGGGTCTATTCCGCTTCATTCTGGTGAAACACCTGCTCAAGTGAACTGAGGTCCGATGACTGACTTGACCAGTAAAGGCCACTGTACTGTGTGTCCCCCAAAACTCATTGGTTTATTATAAGTTTAGGTTTATTGTCGAACTGCATTGCTTTAAAATGCTGTGAATTGATTTTTTTAAGGCAATGTCTTCAACACTGTTCACCCAATAGAAACGTGACCAACCTCGAGCATCCTTACAGCTTCAAGTCAGCACTTTAACCTCTGTCAGTGCTCCATTTCAAATGCATTGTGCTGGGAATCAGAGCCAAAACAACACTAAATGTATAACTGTCCAAATCATAATGGGCTGCACACCGTATGTCACTTAGAACAAATATGGTCAGTCAGATAACAGGTAATAACATATCAGGGAGAAATACCTGGTTATGGGCAATAACACGGTTAAGAGGCCTCAATTGGCCCGGACCGTCCAGTTTAAATGAACAAGAAGCATCAGGTCGCTTATCAAATATGTTTTATAATGTTTTTTCACAATATTTAGAAGTGGTTGGATTAAACGAAAAGCCGTATGAACTCACCTCTTTATTTTAGCTCCTATGTTGACTGTGTCAGCTAACCAGGAGCCAACAGTGAAATGCCAACTCTTCCTGGCTAGCAGACAAGCTAGAATGAATATAAGTGTGTTTATTCCCACAACACACGAAGATAATGAAGCATTTCAAATCAAAGCAAACAGCGACGATAATGACAGAACATGTATTTCTTAAAAAACTGTTCGTTTTTGCCTTTGACTTTCGAAATGTTGTCAAGCTTTCGGTAGCATCAACTAGCAACACTCGTCGACATGTGACGCACTCTGAGGTACTACGGCAGCTCTGGATGGCCAAATACTGCATTCAGGTTCAGTCGGAGATCCTACAAAACACGCACAACCTCAGAGGTGCTGGACTTTCAAAGAGCTTAAAATTAAGAAGTTGCAGCGATTTCTCGATTAATTTATTAGTTGATAGAAAATTAATTAACAACTATTTGAGCAAAATAGTCAACATTCAATTTACATTATTAGTAAATCTTTGGGTTTTAGATTGTTGGTAGGACAAAACAAGATGTTTGAAGATGGCTGCAGTAAATTGTAATTGGCTTTTTTTTACTGTACAGATAAAAGTTGATCAATTAATCAAGAATCTAATCTGCAGATTAATTTATAATGAAAATAATCGTTATTTGCAGCCCTACTTTCAATATATGTGTAAGTACAGGGTAATTAGTTTATTGTTGTATTTTACTATATTCTTTGATGTTCATTCTATCTGAAATAATCAGCAACATTTTGAAATTCAGTCCTTTATAGACATAAGGCAAAACAATGAATTAGATTGTGTAGTTGTTTTGATTACAAACAGATACAACACTTAACTGAGTCAGGATCTAGAACTTATGAATTAATTTAATTGGTAATTTATTAATTAAGTGGTAAGAAAGTTTTAGTAACCCGGTGCCCAATACTGCCTGAGAGCAGATGTGGCTCAGAGGAATGTATTTATTATGAGAGCTCTTTATAAATTCATAATCAGAAGTGGTTGTCACTTTTCCCTGTTTCCCACGACCTTAAACGCCTCATATATTAGATCTTATTGTAAAACCCGAGTGCATTAGTTTTAGATACACGGGGCACATAGCGCTTAGATATGTTGATTATATTTTGACCTTTGAAACATCAGGTTCATTTATTTTACTTTGCGTTACAGAAGAAGTCAAAAGAGAGTATTTTTGTCCTTTACGTGATCCGTACTTCTGCTTAAGCGCAGGTCATTATTAGCAGGGTGAGTGTGACCAGTGTGACTCATAACAGGTTTACATTGCAGACGTGATCCTATAGAGAATAATTTAGGTTTAAATTAATCACATATGGCTCTCAGAAGGTGTTGGAGGTTTTCAGGGGTTGTCCCGCGGCTGTTATTAAACAGCACCGTCCGTCCTGGGGCTTCTGTCCCGGGGGGACGCAGCTCTTTGTCCCGCCTCGACAACACTCACCCCGGCTGTACAAGTGAGTTTAACACCCGTATTGACATGTTAGCAGCGGAGTTATGTGCTCCTCTTATCGCTATGAGTTTCAGCTCGAACATTTAAAATGCTTCATATATTTAGAGTAACGCTATATGGCATGCTTGTTTGTTTGTTTTCCTTCCAGCTTCAGAGTTGCTGCTCCGCAGGTTCAGCTCAGCGCCACCGAGCACAGATGTGAGCTACGAGGAGCTGAAGCAGCTTCTGGCCGGCCGGAAGGCTGTAGTAATAGATGTCAGAGAGCCCTGGGAGCTGAGAGAGTACGGCTTCATCCCAGGGTCAATTAATGTTCCCCGTGAGTGTTGTTCTCTCCACCAAAAATACATACAAACTTGGAGTTGGGTAGCAGCGATGTGTGGTGTCCAGTAGTTTGTGTTGTCTGAAGGCCAGGGCTGTAGTTACAGTTGATGAGGTGGGTATACTATTAGCTAGATGGGTAGATCACTAAGGAGAAAGTGGACTCACTCTCCTATATATTTCAATGGCTTTTTGGCTGATAGGATACTGTAAACTGTCAGAAAAAGAGGCGGTGTCACCTGTAGACAACCTGGTAAACATGCTTCCTATCTTCTTTGATGATTAACATTCTTTAGATGATCCAGATAAGTAAAGGTGCACCACTTTAACACAGAAATACAAAAACCTTCCATGTTTTTTTTTTAATTTTATCTAATGGCACATATTTACTACTAGTGAAAGTTGACCTGGCTGTGCATCCTTGACTTTGCAGTGGGACAGGTGAACACGGCCCTCCAGCTGGGTGCAGAAGAGTTCAAAGAAAAGTATGGTGGTGAAATGCCCGGGGCGAAAGATAACATTGTGTTCACCTGCCTGGCAGGAATCAGGAGCAAGACCGCTCTCGACACGGCCGCCTCGCTGGGATACAAAGAGTGAGACATGTTTCTTTGGCATTTATCTGTCAAAATCATTGGTTCTCACCTTGTCATTAAGTCCACAAATTATGGGATTGTCGCAGTCATGCACAGTAAATGTTGAATAAGATTTCTTGATAAAGTTGAGTCTTATTTTAGTGTGAACAAAGGTTAAAGTAGCAGTATGTTTTTATGGCTGTTTTTGGTCAACTCAGTCTTACATCTGACTTTTATATCTTATCGCAAGACATTATTAAGTCTCACTAACTTGAGGTTAATGACCTTTGGTTGCATAGTGCCAATGTATCACGCATGCAGTGCCATTTGGAGAGCTGCCACACACCACATATCCAGTATCTGATGAAAAGTACAGAAAAGGCCGCTTAGTTTAAGAGGCTGACAATGAAATGATTAAATGCAGTGTGGTACTATGTGATTTTCACCAGTAAAGTCAAACACAACGACAGTTTGATTTCTGATGCAACTCTGTTTATGCAACAGTTCACTTACTTTCTTCCCTTTTCTCCATTCAGTGTTCAGCATTATCCGGGTGGATGGCAAGACTGGGTGAAAAATGAACAACATAACTGATCCAGGGATAACAGATCAGAAAAAGTGAGAATGTGTAATAAGGGGTCTTGTAAAGGATTTGTAAAAAGTTGATACTCCTCCGTTGTTTTATGATTTAAGTTGTTTTCTTCATCTGTGAATCCCAAAGAACTTTCAGATTAGAGGGCTTAACACACATCAACAATGACTCGTCTGCTGCTAAAAAAAATGAAGATCTACTGCAATATTACTTGAAGTTATCTGTAAATTTGTTTCATCATAGAGCTATTTACAAACCCTTCACAGCCTCTAAACTTTTTAACAGATGATTGCTCTAAAGCGTACTACAAATATTAATACATGATGTGCAGAAAATGCTAATGACTTATCTATGCAAATGACTACTACAACTGTACATGGGTAAAAATGATGGCTTCCATTGGATAATATGAATAGTTCAGCATTTCAAGTTGATGTATTGTAAATATCACATACTGTGTTGCTCATAGATGCAGCAGTCAGTGCAATTGTTGCCAAGACCATTCAATGAATAAAATTATAGTTTTGATTTAAAATTATATTAGTTTGTGTTTTGTTTTGTTTTTTTACAACTAAGGGACAGTGTCCAGCTGGTTTATTTAAAAACAACATGAGAAGACATTCATTTGGATAGTTTGTGATATAAATAGGCATACAGGAGGTTGCTGAGATGACACGCTGGGACTGAGATGATCTACGGTATTGAAGGGTCATGTCTAATATCCACCATGTCTCTGTATGAATTTGCCACCAACCCTCCAGGGAACATTAATAGGTTCCTTCATCATCCATTATAATGAATGTGTTTGTTTTCAACTGAGCTGTCTTCCATTAGTGTTCAGGAATGCCTCTACTACAGCACGTCGACTACAGCCATGGACCTTGCTCCCTATTAACCTCGTCTTTTAAATGTGAAGATGAAAGTCCAAACAGAACTCATAATTATCTCATAGTCTTGTTCAATTTAATCATAAACATTTAGATGAATAACTATATGAGCAGCTTGTTGAGTCACAGTCAAAAGGAAACTGAACTCTTGAGTGACTTTTCCACATGCATGAGTAAATAATATGGCTCAGAAGTGTTAACGCTATTTGTACTTACATTAAAAAGTATTTTTCAAGGAGGCAAAGGAAGCATCCGATCCTTTGAAATAATTGTACATGTTCATATTTGACTGTAAAAGCAGATCTGTCCATATCCTGTGTATTGTGTGTTCCTTTAGTTTAAGCCCTCTTTAACAGCTCAAAAAACATACTAAACATTATTTTATCACCTTGATACTTACTGATGACTCTTCCCACTCCCAAATCCCAAATAAGTCTAACTGGATTTCCAACCAATTATTTGTTCATAACAGTGTGTTCATATGAGGTGTGATGCAGTAAGGGGGTTTTTCTATCTCTGGGGACTGTTGACCCCAAACATAAGTAACATCACGGTCAATAACACATTGTACATTTTGTTGTCTGAGAATAACAATAGGAACATATGCACGGGTTACAAATTAAAAGGAAAAACCAACATAAAGTGTCTTAGTAAGGTGTTAGGCCACCACATGCTGTCAGAACAGGTTCAATACACCTTGGCAATGATTTTACAAGTGTCTGAACTCTACTGGAAGGATGAAAACCATTCTTAAAAAAGATATTCCCTCATTCGGTGTTTTGATGATGGTGGTGGAGAGCGCTGTCTAACACGTCAGTCCAAAGTCTCCCATAGGTGTTCAATTAGGTTGAGATCTGGTGACTGTGATGGTCTTGCATATGATTCATATCATTTTCATACTCATCAAACCATTCAGTGACCCCTCTGTATGTGTTCATGTATAGTCTTTATAACATCAAATATGAAATACTTCCTTTTAACGTACAATAACAATGCTTTATGGTAATTTCTGTACAAGTCCAGTTTGCGTCAAAGGGGAGGGTTATCATTTTAAAACTTATCTATAAATTGACGTTTTATAAGGTTCAGAAGAAAGGAAAAATAAATATGAGAATATGGGCATGTGGGAAAACAATGTGAAAGTATAGAGTCAGTGCCAACAAAACACAAGGGTTAATAGTTAAATGAAACATAGGGGGTGGGGTTGTTTTGGCATTTGAAGTGAGGACTAATAAATACTTAGCAGAGATAGATTGTTCACATGACTCACAGACTCCAACTCTTCCTAAAAGTCCCAGGCTGCTGTAAAGTCTGAGGTCAATGAAAAGAAATAGATGCTCACTTAATCCAAGTTTCACAGAAAAGATTATTTACAAGCATTTTACAAGTTGGGTTTTATGTTTTAAATGTGCTAAAATTTAAAAAAAACAAAACAAAACAATATCTTCTAGCTTTTGGACAGGATTTAATCTATAGTTTGGTTATTCTTTGGTTTTCTGTGTGTGTGAAACCTGAGGTATTTTATAAGGTTGGGTATTTTACAGGAGGGTTAATGTTGCTGGGACTTACTGTTTACAATAATTGGTATTATATTATGCATTATTAACTGACCCTTGACCAAGTGACCCCGTAGGTGCCAATGGAGAATTGCCCTGAACAGGCCTGACCACTGTTTTCTCCCCTCATATCACTGTGCCATGTCAAGCATAAACTCCAGACTACAACTCCCCCCTCCTCTTCTTCTGCCTCCTTATTTACCCTCAGAAGCAGTTAATTCCATTTTCTTTTTTCCTGCATACTCCAGTTTTAATATGCTGAAAACAGACCAGACTAATAAGTAGCCTACTAATTTATGTCAAATCTTGCCAGGGCCCTTTGTTCCTCCACAGCCCTCATCAGGTCACCCTCCAGCTTCTGCTCGGCATTCAATTAAAGTCCCTCGTCCCATCAGAGCAGATCACATCAGAGCTGCACCTACTGGCTGCTATGACTGACCAGACCCTGCCTGCCTGCCTGCCTGCTTGTCTGTCTGCTGCCCAGTGCTGCAGTAGTCACTGAGGTGATGGATATGCTGTAACCGTCTGTAACCCTAGAAAAGCCTATTATGGTCTTGATAAAGGCAGGCTGATACATGATCACACTCTGTATTTTCCAGAGATTAATGAGTGAACCCCGCATACGTGGTACATGATGTCGTCAGTCACTGTTCCAGCCCAGCTCAGCTCCTCACAAGCTGCTGATAGATATCTGAGCAGCAGGTCAAGCCTGCGTTGATGCAGAGGTTCAAGATTCCACAGGTGTTGGCTCATGAACTGCGTAGTCTTGGACAGACGGGGGCATGGCTGGCGATGGGGAGTATAAAACCTGAGAGTGGGTTGACAATCAGGGAGTGCAAACAGAGTGGAGCAGCAGTGAAGTGCAGTAAGACCACAGACAGGCCCTGCTTGAGTATTTCTTCCTTTTTCTTCCTCAGAGAACCAAAGGCTACACAGTTGCTGCTGCCACCATGAGCCACAGCCCGGAGAGGATCTCGTCCTACCGCCGTCACTTTGAGGACAGCAGCAGCTCGTCCTACCAGGTCAGGGTGTCCAGCCCATCCCCCACTAGGAGAGAGGTCCGTCATGCATCCGCCGGCTACCCCTGCGGAGCCGGGGCCAGGGGCATGCGTGTGGAGTCAGTGGGACGAAGGACCGTCTCAGCTGCACGCAGGTCTCGCATGATTGGAGCAGGGTAAGCTGTGTCCGCTACAGTACCTACATACATGGACAGATGTCCTTTAAACTCAAAGATGATTTGGAAGGCTCATTTTCTAATAGCCTGCAGAATTGTGTACCCAATGAAAGTACATGTAAGTAGAGACAATGTTAAAACTTACAGTCAAGATTCCTTAGATGTAACCAACAATTTTTAAATCAAGTTTAAATGCCATTAATTTTTATTCGATAGTTTGCATTAACATTTTCTCATGAGATGCCATCTACAAATTTGATGTCTGTGGCACTGGGAATAATGTGTATTGGAACGTGTTTGCAGTGTGGGTGCAGGAGCCATGGTTTGTGTTGGGCCCAGTGGAGAACCTGCTATAGATCTGGATGTGGCTGCAGCTGAGAACCAGCAATTCCGCAGCACCCGCACCAATGAAAGACAGGAGATGGTCGTCCTCAATGACAGACTGGCTGTGTACATTGACAAGGTACCCCAGCCTTCAAACTAACCAGATTTCATTTCTCCCATGTGCAGATGAACATATTTGTCAGGATAGACTAAAAATGTCTTTCTTTGAAAAATGGGGGCATATTCCTCTCACCTCTGTGAGCACATACTGTGGTGTCTGGTTCAGGCATGTTTGAAATATCACAGCAGAGGTTTTCTCGCCTTTACAGGTTCGATCTCTTGAGCAGCAGAACAAGCTATTGGAGGGAGAGATCGAGGCCTACCAGAACAGGTTTGAGAGGCCATCAGGTCTGCGCCTCCTATATGAGGAACAGCTGAGAGAGCTGAAAAAGGTTGCTGACCAGATGAGAGTTCAGCGGGTGAGACAGAATCATCCAAGTCGCACATCTCTTCTGCTTCTTTTTTTTTTTACATTTCAGATGCTCAATAGAGCATGAAGCCTAAATTCTTTGTTTCCCGGCGATGTTTACACCTCACTGAGCTGTAGAATATCTATCCAAGCAACGATACAAGACGTCAACTTGGTGTTTTCTAGGTTCCTCACCTGGTAACAGGCTTATTTCTGGCAGGCAAATGGAGAGGTGCTTCAGCGTGTTAAGGTGTCATAGAGTACAGCTGTCCTCAGCAATGTTTTATGCACAGATGAGATGGCTTGACTATGCATTCATAGACACACACACACTCTCACACACACAGGAATGATGTTCATACAGAACATGCAAAAGAGGCTGATTTTGCACACACCCTTGCACACACCTTCAAATCTAATAGACGACCATATTACTTCTGGCTTCTTGGTTTTCAGGACATTTCCTTGGCAGCTAAGGAGTCCACAGCTGCTCAACTAGAGGCTATCAAAATCAAATATGAGGAGGCAGTTGAGCTGAGGAGGAAAGCTGAGGCCGAAATTGAAGCTTTCCGCCCAGTATGTTACCTTTCATTACCCAATATCACCTTCTCCTTATTAAATTAATTTGTGATCATAAATGATAATAATGCTGTGTGTTCTTCAGGATGTTGACAAAGCCACCTCCTCACGCATTGCCTTGGAGAAGAAGCTGGAGCAGCTGGAAGTTGAAATTGAATTCCTTAAACGGGTCCATCAACAGGTGGATAACATCTTTGTGCAGGGATTATGAAAACACTTTGCCTTTCATTGCGATGATAACAAAAATCTTGTTTTTCTCCAGGAAATTGATGAGCTGATGAAACAGATTTATTCAGCTCATGCCACAGCGTCGAGTGCATTCGAACTGCCTGATCTTGCTGCTGCTTTGAAACAAATCCAAACTCAATATGATGACATCGCAGCTAAAAATCTCCAGGTAAAATCCTTTCTGAAGATAAACTGTAATAAGCTTTTGGCATTTCAGATTAAACTTATGTGAGTGTTTCAAATGTTCATCCTTCAATTTTAGGAGATGGATTCATGGTATAAAAATAAATTTGAAGATCTAACCAACAAGACAACGAGGCATGTGGATAAGGTTCGAGGCATTAGAGAAGAAATAACAAATGCCAAAAAGGACGTGAGTATCATGAGTGAAAATGAAAGAATGATGATTTATTAAGAATTAATACTGAATCACTATAATAACTATAATCCACGCAAAAAATATCTCAAGATCCAAAACAAGGAACGAGAGTTGGATAGCCTGAGGACCAGGAATGAAGCTCTTGAGGCCCAGATCCGAGAGATGAAAGAAAAGTATAAGAAAGAACTGGAAGACCTGCAGGTAAAGATACGCTTTTGTTATCCCAGGGTGCACACCTGGACACCCCAGAGTCAGCCATGAATACATACAATGCCTTTCATGCATGCAGACACAAAGCCACCACAATAGTTCATTCATACAGTAATTTTATGTCTCTGTTAACCGACAGGCTCGGATTGAGGCCCTGCAGCTCGAGCTGAAATCCACCAAGGAGAAAATTGCGCTGCACCTGCGCGACTACCAGGACCTCCTGAATATCAAGATGTCTCTGGAGATCGAGATTACGACTTACAGGTGAAAGGAAAATCACTTAAAAATAGACATAGTATTATGAAATGTATTTAAATAAACGTAAGCAACAGTTTTAATATCTATTTTTTTCTTACAGAAAACTTATTGAAGGAGAGAACCTGCGACTCTCTGATATGATGCAAGCCATGTCTCTTACTGGCTGTAGCGCCATTGGTTCTGGGATGAGCTTCAGTGGAGGCATGGGCGGTGCAGGTGGAATGGGTGGCGGCATTGGAGGCAGTGGTGGTGGCACTGCAGGCACAAGTGGCACGGGTGGACTAGGCATGGGGCCCGGTGGTGGAAATGGCGGTGTAGGTGGAGGGAAGGGTGATGAAGGTAAAGATCGTGGAATGGGTGGTGGAAGCGGGGGCAGTGAGGGTGTGGGTGGAGATGATGTAGGTGTTGCACTGTCAGGCACTGATGGAAAGGGGAAGACTGGCGGAGGAATGGGTGACGCCAGTGGTGCTGGAATGGGATCAGATGGATCTGAGCCCTATGGAGACCAGGCAGTGGAGCTGACGGAGAGAAGGACGGTGCTCATTAGGTAAAGGTACCGTCAGGTATTTTTTTCTATTTCTTCTAAACACAGCTTCTGTTTATTTCAGCATTCAAACCCGGACAATAAAATCATACATACCCTTGATTAAGAAGCAATGACATAAAGTGTCTTAAAATGCTTTCTGATAGCGTTAGGGTTAGTCCAGCCTGTTTAAGAGCTGTAACAAGCTTCTTTTGCTCTCCATTTTCCTTCCTCCCCTACAGGACAGTCAAAAATGAGGATGACGTAGTGGAGACGGACCACCAGGAACAAACCTACACCATCACCGGTGCAGCCGACGATTCTGACAACGAATGAGCAGCACGAATTCCCAAATGACCTCCTCTCACCCCTAAACTTCCACGCCCCTCTGAGCTTTGCACTGACCAAACCCCATGTCTGGGCACTGACCTTTGCCCTTTGGCCTGGACAAGAAGACCATCAATGACCCTTTGCTACAGAGTCAAACCATCACCCGTGGGGTTTAAATATGCCTCACTAGAAACACTCAATATGGTCTCTAAACTTTTGTGTGCCTTACACTCCCCCTTTTTTTCTACTCACTGCAAATAAAGCTATCAGCATCCAATTACCTTGTCTTGCTTTTATTTGATGTCTTTTTTGGGTTATTGTTTAAGGTACCTGATGAGTATCATCAAGTACTCTGGTAAAGCTGTATTTTCCCTTCACTGAGAGAGATGTTGCTTGTGTTCATAGCACTGGCTGGATAAGATAAAGGGAAAGGAAAAAGAGGTAGTGAGGGAAGAACACAACAGAGAGAGAGACAGAGTCACCTGAGGGTCGAGGCGGTCGCCCTGACACTTTCTGGAGGGCGAAGGAATGTGTCAGTCAAATTTTGTCCTGCAGCGAAGTGACGGCACACAGCCGTTTCCTGTCCTCATTCCATCCACATCCACACCTTTTCCTACTGCTGCTGATTGGGAGCGATTGGATCTGGCCAGCAGATGCCAAACACACTCAGTGTCCTGCTCAGGGGCAGAGAGCAGAGACATGCAACACAGCAATCCTCTGACAGAAACTGCAACAAAGATCAGAAAAGGACCAGTGTTATTAGGGCAGCAATGAGATTACTGTGTCATTATTATTATTATTATAGGACACATCTGACTAAACACAAGTTAAGACTGAAAATCTAATATCATTTCTTTGTGAAATGCCTCTGCATTACATATAGTAGAACCTTTAAATGTTTTGCTTTTGATACAGATGGAAATTCACAAAGTAATGAGAAAAATTGCTGACATTTTAATGTTTATTGCTTCAAATGTACAATTTTAGTGCAGGGATTAGACCACCTTCAGGAATGGATATGTTGCACACTATGTCATTTCCTGAGAAAAGAATTTTCAATACAAAATGTGCAACAAAACAAGAATAGTTCCCACAAATTGAAAAAGAAAAATGAAAATGGGATTTTCTCATACTTCAATACAAGCACAGCAGCAGACTTGTGACTCAAGTAATAAAATAAAGAAAAACAAGCAAACTCAATTAAAAATAGTATGCTCACCATGTTGAGGGATCCACTGAACTGTCTAAGCAGCAGCTTGTTCAAAAACCTGTCATTTCTACACCCATTATTCATATTTTTATGCTGATTATATGGCGGATTCGTGTTAAAATAATCAACATCTCTGTCGGACATCATTTCCACAAGCTCATCCCACCCGAACATGCAGGAGACAATTAGTTTGAACTGTCCATCGGAGCTATAATGAGGAGCCGCGAGACGCTCATATCATTAGATTACATTTTGTTACAGCGAATTATTAATGTGCATCCAACCTGAAGAGTGTATATGAGCTTTTATATTTAGGCTTGAGTTCAGGGAGATAAAAAAACAAACATTCTCAGCTATATGATGGGATGGAATTTATCATCAGTATAATTAACAAAGAAGAGAATTTGTGTATGTGTGTATATTTGTGCGGAAAGCGGAGCTCTCCATGGTGCTCCGTCCTCGGAGTGCAAACACAGACACACTAATACACACACACACACACACACACACACACACACACACACACACACACACACACACACATATATATATATATATATATATATGTATATATATAAGCCAACAGCATTTCTATAAAACTAAATTGTAGATTTTTTTAAAATAAGAATAAATATAGGCTGATACAATTATTGTTGTAAATTACTTATATTATTATTGCTATTATTACTACTATTATTACTAAATATTTCCTCAGTATAAAATGGTCGAATCACATGTCAAACATCTGTTTAAAAATATTCGTTTTTACTGTTTGAAAGAAGAGAAAAGAAAAGAAGAAAAGCTATGAAATGATTCAGATATTTGTTCACGCAGCCAAACAACTGTGACTTCGACTGAAACATCTCGTCTCATTCAAGCATATAGGCCCAGTCAAGGTTACACATCCTCAAACATGCTCTTTGCCTGTAGTTGTTTTGCTCACACTTTTAGTTTGCAGAAACATGTCGCTTTGCAGACTGGGTCACTAACCTTCATCCTATAAGAAAAATGCTGTTTTACTCTAAGATGAAGGAAAGAGCTCCATGTATTCACCAAGAAGGGCAAAAGTTGTGACTTTCTTTGAAACCTGTGATTTTCTGTCACTTTGTGCATATGCTTTGGGTGGCTAAATCCCAATTAGGGTCGGCTGACACGCTGCTCTATTCATCCAGAGCCCTGCCTGCATACATTTGCCTAGGAATGAACTTCTCAAATAGATCTCCTGCTAAATGCGTTGGACAGCAGAGAGAATCGGCCTGAGTGACACTTTCTTTCTGAGGCGGTCGGGTGAGAAAAGGTATGAATTTATAAGGTACACCGAAACATATCAATTCAAGCAACTTCACACGCCTTTATCCGCGTCTCCTCATGCGAGACAAAGTGAGTTTAAGTCAGGGAAATGTGGCTGAAAAAAGCCCGGCGCAAAAACTTTGTAGAGACTTTGAATACAAAAACGGTGCAGCCCACTTCTGAGGGAGAAGAGAAGGCACTCTGAAAGAAATCACGCATGAACTGCGTTCAATCAGGTGCCGTTTATTCGGCTCCTCTCTAATGCGATTTTGAATATTAGTCTGGGTTAAAATCCCAATCATGTCATCTGGTGGGAGTCCCATACAAGCATAATTACTATTCAAACGCGTCGCTAATGTCCCACCCGCATCAAGGCAGCTGGTCTGCCCTTGGTGCAGCTTGCATCTTTCCCCAGGTTTCTCAGACAGAAAAACACCTTCAGTGTGGCCGGGTTGGTATAAACAGAGGAAAGAAAGGCGAAGAACAAGATAAACATGCCTGTCTAAAGCTTTTCTCTTTGTTTGAGAGCGGGCTCAGATCTGAAAGGAATAATAATACCTTCTGGTTCTTTTGCTGGATTAAGTTCAGGCTGTCCAGAAAACTATAAGCATGAGGATTGAAGTTTTCTTTCTTTCTTTTTTTTTTTTTTTAAATGAAAGAAGTGTGACCAAATGTATGTGAGAGGTGCAGAAGACGCGGGCTTACATGCGGAGAAATAATTTATTTCGACAAACACAAGCGCAAAGTCACTTCTAAAACGTGGGAATCTTTGAGAAATAGGCCACATTGCTAAGTGGGACAATGATTGGGATCTTTTGAATAGACCCAAACAAAGTTTTATGGGTCGACATAAAAAATGTGTTTTCTTCTGAGCTCAGAGGGGTCTTAAATGGTAGGCCATTGAAACCAGTCCAGGAGAGGTGGTGGTGAACCCTTGGCACCCCTGAAGTATAGTCAGGGCGCATGAATGGAGATCCCTGGTGGGGCATTGCTCTCTGTATTTACCGCGTTGCTTTGCAGACAGGTTGTTCCTCTATATTCATGGCTCATTAATGGCCAACCAGTTAAATCAGAGCCCCACCGTTTAGACAGTTAAAATCCAAAAGGGCTGGCAAGAGCCGGGCAGAGCCGCCCATAAAAAACGTCTCCCTCCTCTCAAACCTCCGATTCTTCTCAGGTCGTTATTTAAGTTCATTAAAGAGATGCGGAGTTCATTTAAGAGAATCGCACTTGCGGAATGCTGTTGATTGACTCCGCAATATTGTCCCAGAATAAAGATCCGACCATGTAATTAATGTGTCTTTTTCTTACAAAAAGAAGAGGGACAATACCGCCGGTCAAACCATTTAATTTCATTTAATTTTCCATCCCATTTGCTTCCAACACTGCTTTCACTCTGTCACTGAGCCTTTTGACTGCTCTTCAGGGCTTCAGTGCGCACAGTGCAGCGGGGATTCACCCCAGCGACTTTTACTATAAGCGGCTCCGCTAACAGAAAGGAAACGTCTTCGTCTCCGCCCCCCCTCCTCCTCCTCCTCCTCCTCCTCCTCGGAGAATAATTAATTTCACTGTGGAGAAGTGCGGGACTTTAAAGCAGCGCACGGGGTGGATGGGAACCAGCCGCAAATGGCGAGGCGTTAATAAATAACCCCTCCGCACAGCCAGGCGCAAACATTGCGCCTATTGATGAGATTGTTCGCGTGTCGTTCAAGCTCTTTGAGTGTGGAGGAGTGCAGGGAGGAGAGAGAGAGAGAGAGAGAGAGAGAGAGAGATTACTGTGTATTGTTTATTATTTTACCTGAACAGTTTCAAAAAAAAAAAAGGAAATTAAGCCCAGATGAACTAAATTGAAATGTATTTGAAGTAAAGTTTTTGTTTAATTGCTGTTTTTTTGCTTAATTATTCCTCATTTTAGTCATGATCTCATTATAATATTCTAAATATATCAAATATTGCATGCAGTTAAACTTCTCATTTATAGATATTTTATATTAAATGTTATTAATAAACCTATAGGAGGGTCATCACACCACAGGTCCTGTTCTACTTGTTATGATTCTGACTTTGGTTTAGGCAGAGACACAGTCCCCAGTGGACAGGTCAAAGGTCAACATGTTCATGGTCTGAATTGATCGCCCACAGGTTCTTGTTCTTCTGTGTCCAGACTCATCATCGCATCATCAAAGGGATCCAACTCAGTTTTTTTTTAAAAAACCTGCTGCCACTGAGCCACATGTTGGAGCCTCCCTCTGCTCCTCTGACCTCCAATCACAGTAAGACTTTATCTCTTGACATTCATGTCATTAAAACCTCTGTGCCTTTTCAGGTCTTATTGTCACCAGTGTCATGTGGTCCGAAGTGATGATAAACTGTAAAATGTGACGTTTCTGATCATCTGGATGGGGTTACAGTTGGGCTGATGGCTCTAGAAATCTACGCATGAAAGCTTTTCCCACAAGGCTTTAAGACATGTTAATATTTTTGCTTATCGTTGCTGTCTAGTGAAAACCACGAATCTCTAAAATTTGGAGATGATTTTTTTTTCATTTCTAGTTTTATTTATTTATTTTTTGTGAGAAAAACTGAAAGATTCACTAATTCATTATGGACTGAGGAAATCTTCCCCCTTCTTGCATTAGTTGCAACGACGATCTGAAAAATGTCAACGTTTTAGAGATACACGGTTTTCACAGGACATCAACGTTGCACATTTTGTATTTTTTTTCATTGTAAAATCAATCATTTAATCACAATCATTTCTATGATATTTCTGTAATGACTTCGGGGTGTCTGTGGGATTTAATCCTGGATTAACAGAAACCATATTGAACGAAATATAGAACAATTTAATTCTCCTAATAATCCCGATTATTTTCATCCTCTTTATTTTAATAATCTATGTTCAAAACATTCCTTTAGGACTCTTGCTGTATGTGATATTATGAACTGTTCGATTAATATAGCATCACTCATTTTTTTTAATAAGGGGCGTTTATAATAAATACATATATTTATTTATTTATTAAAACAGGTTACACAATTGATTCACCATAGAATGTAAAATTATGAATCGCCGAATATGATAAATGATTTGTACAATTATTATTTTTTTCTATGCCTTTAACAATAATATATCAGAATCAACCTGTGCTGAATGAGGAAGACAAGACAAGAAAACCACAAGTGTGTGTGCGTTGGGAAGATGGTGATGGTTATATTCAAGTTTTATTCCCCCTCTCTCTTCCTGCTGGTGGTTCTCCCTTTTCAGTACCTGCCTGATCTCAACCCGGCACACGCCGAGAGTCAATAGAAGTTAACAAGTCCTCTAAACTTCCCTGCTCCTTTTGTTAAACTACGGGCACAAAGGAGGAGGAGAATAAAGCGCTTTGAAGTATATAAAAACGCAAAGAATGCCAGCCAAGTAGATTTAAAGTAGCCACTGATTTCCAAAACCTGGCTTGAAAGGGAAGAATGGAAAAGGGTGAGGATTTATGGATAAATTATACAGTGGATTTGTCAGTTAAAATATCGGAACTGTCTGGAGGATAAAGCCACATGCTGAGGATTAATGGTCGCTCTGGACCTTTGATTCTGCACCCTCTTTTCTCTGCCCTTGACAAATTGGATTTTGGGGATGGGAAGGTCGCCTGGCCCTTTGTGTCTCTTGACCGTTTTGGAGCAATTCATTATGCGGCGGGGTGAGGGAAAGTCTCCATGTGACCAGGCCGGCCCGTTTTCCCTCTCCTCACAGCTGCTGGGAGAGCCCAACTCTCTCACACTCACTCACTCACACACACACACACACACACACACACACACACACACACACACACACACATACAAACACACACACACACAAACGCACTTAAGCCGGAGCGCTGCTGCTGCTGCTGCAAACTCAGGACCGCTCCCCCCCCTCTCTCTCTGCTTCCCCATCTGAACTACCTTATAGCACCGCATCACCTCTCTGCACGCCCCCCTTCCCATTCACACACACACACACACACACACACACACACTTGCATCCTGAGCTGGAGAGGTCGGGGGGGTAGCTGGGGGGGTGGAGGCTGTGGAGGGGGGCTACCTTGCCCGCACCATCACTAGAAAAGCCGGAGAGCATAACGGCACCGCGTCACTTTGAGGGCGGATATCGGCCGGTCCTCATCCTCTCCTCCTCCTCTTCCTCATTCCCTGCACTCTCCCAATCGGTCTCCATCAGCCTTCATGGTTCTGATCTCACCCCACGCCATGCAAGCCACCCGGGCGCCCACTACCGTCAGTGTGTTTGCGGACTGCAGCATCCCGGCCGGGCTCCAGATAGGACCGGTACCGGGCATCTTTAAACTGGGGAAGTACGTGTCGGACCGCAAAGAAGTTGGACCCAAGAAAAAGGTAAGTTTAAAAGACTTTTAAAAAAATATATGTTTAAAGAAATGATGGGTTTAGTTTTTATGTCTTATTTTATAATCCGTCACATTCTGAGGTATTTGAAGTGATGCAGGTTAATCAGGTGCACTGGAGAGCTTTGAATAAGTGCTGCAGCTCTACAGTATCACATCAACTTTTATTTATTACTAATGTCATTTAAAAACTGCATTAATAGTAAAGAAATTCCAAACAATGTTGAAGTCTGTTACTATTTGTTATGCGTGAAAAATGTAAACCACCGATTAATAAAACAATCATAAATATCTGCACACACACTGCTTTTGTAATCTCGTACATTTAAACCGGTCTGTTATTAAAAACGAACGAACTGGGTTTGGATTTTAAAGCTGTGCTGTCAAACTTCATCGGGCCTTCAGTTATTAATTGGTTTGGCCTGTCAAGTTGGAAATAATTGAGCTCTATTAGTGGCCGACTTGTCAGTCTGTGCTTCTACTTAACCGGCCTAATGGGCGACCGGGTGTGCTGTGCGGGATTTCAGCCCTCAGCCGCCTCACATTTCACTGCCTGGCGGGCCTGTTATTCCGATGAGCCGTTTAATTTCAATGTAATCCGGCCGCAGAAAGATGCCACGGAGGTCGGGGCCGCAGCCTGGGGCCAAGAAAAAATATACATAATAACAACAGTGATAGAAGATTAAAAAAAATCAGACTAACTGCATTCATGTTATTGGACCTGGTTGTTCAGATTAACAGCAGCGTAGTGTTTATATTATATAGTGTAATATTTTAAAAGTCTAAGGGAGAAAATAATTAAAAAACTATTAAACCATTAGAAATTTTCAAATAAAAAAAAATGGAAATAAATAAATAAATAAATCAACGTGCAAAATCAGACTTTTTACATCAACAATAGTAAACAATTTGCTGCTATAAGCGCATTTACAGCCGCACCCTGTTATTGTTGCAGCTGTCAGCGGTTGTGATTGATGCGTCTAAATGCGTGGCCCCGGGCCGCCGGCGATCATCAGGTGCAATCTCTGTGTCAAATGTCACGCTTCGATCTTTAATGTCCTTGAACAGTTTAGAAACGCTCTGACACTCCTCAAATTCGTTTCCCATATCAACTCAATTAGGCCTGTGTGTCATTCTCTTTAGTAAATTATCAGCAGAGCGGATAAAGACGCATTAAGAGCGTTTTGGTCACACCTCCAGGTACTACAGCAGCCAGTGATGGACGACAATACTGGTGGTAATATTCGTTAAATAAAATATCGATAAACAAATAGATCCATGATGATAAATAAATAATAAATAGGAGGGTTAACAAATGCATTTAGGAAATAAAAATTTGCAACGGTTAAAATCTTTGAAATAAGCCAAATGTGTTTGTAGCCTATATATTAATGTAATCATGTGTTTATTTACCTGCATGTTGGAGGGTCTTTAGTGTTCATATTTCCCATCTTCTCATTTATGCTCATGCTTATTCTGACCGTCTTCTTTCCTTCTTAGATCCGTTTAGTACGCGGAGAGTTTGTGGATGAATCGGGCTGTCCCGTGCCAGACTGGATCGGATTCATCCGCGCCGCCAGGAACAGTCAAGAGCAAAACCTTGAGGCTGTGTCGGATTTACCTGGAGGACAGGTGAATATTCATCCGCTCACACCTTTAGGCCTACTGGAGTTTCTGAAAGTCACTTCCCCTACAGGTGGACACCTTGTTTAACTTTGGATTCTCTTCTCTCCTTTTCTTTTTTTCATATTTTAAAGATTTTCTACCGCGTGCTAAGAGAAATCCCTGCAGGAGAGGAGCTCAGTGTTTGGTACTCTAACGCTCTGGCCCAGTGGTACGACATCCCCACCACAGCCACTCCCACGCACGACGAGAAAGGTAATTCAGATTGTAGATTGTTTGATCCGGGGACTATCAGTGGGAATGGTGGGCAAGTTACGACAATCATCACATGAGCTTTGAAATTCTACCTTTTTTTCTTTTCTTTTCTTAATAAAAATGATTAAATCATTCCAGATATCACATTATCTGTGAGGGGGAACATTAATATCGGCTTTTAGCTATTAAAAAAAAACGTTTTCAGATTTTAAACGAGTTTTTAAGCAACAGTTTAGTTATTTGGTAAAGATTGCTGTCAGGCAACAACAGTGGAAAACTGAGGGCATGCCCCCAGCTCCAGCCCTGTCTATAAAGCACAGATAGGCCTGACAGTCATCGACATGTTGAAGGGTCCATCACTGCACGCTTAAATGGCTGCCAATACCCGTGATGTCACTCCTTTATCGCTGAGAGATGGAAATCAATTGCATGTTGTTTTTTTCCTCAGGCAGCCTATTTATTTATTAATTTATTTATCTTTACTCATTTGTGAATTGATTTAATCTAGATACGATAAACAAATAACAAATAACACACGGTATTAACATTAAATAACAAACAATATGTATATTAACCCTCACTTTATTTTGAGAAAAAAGACAACAATGATAATTGGTAGTGTTTATTTTGCATCTCTAAGTATTTGGTTGATTATTTGCTACTGAAGACACTTCAGATAAATTACCTAACAACAGTGCTCTTGTTAAAAAACAAACAAACAAAAACAAAAAAACCAAAAACGAAACAATTAGCTATACCATGTTTGCATGTAAAGGTCACAGGAAAAATAAATCTCATTACAGATTAATTAGATTGACGGCACAGAACCTAAAATACGTGCAATTTAGACACTGATCTCTATATTATTTACCATGAACATACCTGCGCCATTTTCTCTCGTTCTTCTTTTTCAGATTTTTTTTTGGATGAGTTTTGTCATCTCATCAGTTTGTGTTTGTTTGGGCTGTAATGAGGATTTGGTGTTTGCGCTTGGGGATTAATCTAAATCCGTATAATCTTGTCAGAACACCAGCTCACTAGACAATAATCCGTTTGAAAAAAAGAAAAGATTAGATTAGATTACTTTGCAGGAAAATACCTTCAATAGACGGTGTTTTTGGGATTATAATTATAATAATAATAATTATTATTATAGGATAGCTACTTATATTTCCTGCTGGTAAGGCCTCTAACTCATTGAATAGACTACATGTAAAAGCAAAAAGGCAAAGCTGGAAACTATATCAAACTTGCGTCGGAAAAAAAAAAAACCAAAACATAATTACGCTGTGCTTGAAACACAAGATAAAAAAAACGCAATTAAAGCAGGGATTGTCGCGTCTCGGCGGCCATGGAAGAAGAAGAGGCTTGTGATTCAGCTGAGAGACAGAGGTTAACAAATGTCATCCCGTCATTAATATTCATGTATTCAAAAGCAAATAAATTCAAAAACAAGTGCTTCACGGCAAATTAGGTGGGTGCGTTAAGGTATTGTGGCCTAATGAATGCTAACTTTTATGTGGGGTGTATATTGCCCTGATTCTCCGGCCCAACACACCGTGTGCACTCCTGGACATACGCTCACTCCCATTATTAGGCGTCAACAGATGGGCCGGCGCCATTGTTTCTGGAGACTTGCGATTTCAAGCAACAGCTGCTGTCACTTCCACGGGAAAGAGCACAGAGAGGGAAAGTCCCGCATTCAATGCATCAGTTTCTGAGCGCCAGATTGGGCAGGGCGTTTGCTCTTTTGATGGCCATCATATACAATGGCCTGTATGAGGATTACAAAATCATTACATCTATATTAACCTCTGAGTGCTCGACTGGGGGTCATTAAGATGGCTCGCTGTGTCTATTACCATTTGGCACCGGATCTTAGAAACCGGATTACATCCATTAGGCCTAAATCCAAATTTCAGGTAAAATGTAGCAGTGAGTGATGGAGATGTTGCTCTTTAAAGGGACACTTTCTATGGGATATCGAGCCTGTACTGTGATAATTTAATGTGACAATCGATTTTTTACGCCTCTGCGCTCCAAAATTATGTATTTCACCACACACTCTAATCTGTCTCTGTGCATTTGTAATGTGTGTTGATGGTGGCGTTGGGGGAGAAGGGTTCATTTGTCTGTGCAGGCGCTCACAGGTATTTTCTCTACAGGTTGCCAAACCTGTTATTAGCATTTTACGCACGGGAATAAATTGGTAATTTGAACGTCATCAGTATTATCTGACGTCACGCTGTGTTGTTTCACCCAATGATCCGCATCCATCTCATCATTAATGTTATGTCTGCTCTTGTGTCTGCAGGTGAGGAGCGTTACATTTGCTGGTACTGCTGGAGAATATTCAAATACCCGAACACACTCAAGGCCCACATCCACTTCCACTGTGCCCTGAGCAACGGGCGGGGGGTTGTGAGCAGCGAACAGGCCAGAGGAACAGAGACCTTCAGCAGGTCACCAAAGTCTGGAGACATCCCTAACACCACCACCTCTCCGAGGAGCGGTCACAATAACTCCTCCATCTCAGACTCTGGTAGGCGGACAGTGTCCTCCTCGCCATTTTTAAACAAAGCGGGACTGGCAAAGAAAAGCAGCTCTGAGGAGCAGGACAGGGCGCTCGACATGAGCGTTACGTCAGCCAGAAACCAGGGACATCTCCTCGGCCTCGGCGCCACATCCTCGGTGCTGAGCAGCATGGGCTTCCACCCGGGCGTGCGCTCTGCTTTCAAACCGACCGGCGTCTCCAAAGTTCCGGGCGCCGAGGCGTCCAGAGAGGACGCCAACGGGAAGCTGAGCGGCCTAGGATTCAGCAAACTCATTGGGAACATGAAACCAATCCGCAATGTGGGTGAGACCCTGAACGGAGGAGGGAGCCACCCACCCAAGTGCGCACCTGCAATTATGGACTCCACATCTCCAATGGTGCCGTGCACAAACGCTATCCGAGGTTTCCCGTTGCTGCCTCACATGGAGGAGACCTCGGCCTTTAAGCACGTGGAGAGTCGGATGCATTCAGGCCTGTCCCCGTCCCGTTACCCCCAGATGCCCCCCGGACTCCATTTTGAAAGGTTCTCTCTCCCTCACTTCGATGGTGTCAAAACTTATGGTGGAGACTGTAACATCCCACTGATGCCCTTCACTGTTTATAACGGGGAGCTTCTGTACAGCTCACCTTACTATCCGCTGAAATTCCACTTCAGCAACCTACTCAAGTACCCAGAGTCCATGTCCTACTTTGGTGCGCCCTCACTGAGTCAAGACCTGGGCTCAATCACCAACATCGACCGGGAGATAGCCATGCACACGCAACAGCTGTCTGAAATCGCAGCGGAGAAGAACCGGACGCGGCTGGACTCCATGCCCGCCGGGAGCGCCAGCAACACCGGGTCTGGGAAACCGAAAAAGGGACACCTGTGTCTGTACTGCGGCAAGCTATACTCCAGGAAATACGGCCTGAAAATCCACATGAGGACTCACACGGGTTACAAGCCGCTCAAGTGCAAGGTGTGCTTCAGGCCCTTCGGAGACCCCAGCAACCTGAACAAACACATCCGGCTCCACGCCGAGGGAAACACCCCCTACAGGTGCGACTTCTGCGGCAAGGTGCTGGTGCGAAGGCGGGACCTGGAGAGGCATGTCAAGTCCAGACACCCCGGGCAGACCGTGAAGAAAATAGAGGACAAACCGGGAGGCCTGTTTGAGGACGCGGAGCAAAAGAGTGACAATGACAGCGACGTAGACGTCTGCTTCACCGACGACCAGAGCGACCAAGAGTCGAGCAAAAATAATGACTGAGATGATGCCCATCGAGAGACTGCTCACTGTGTTAAAATGGTGTAGCTACACAACAAAACATGTCCTTTAGTCTTGTACTGAGTCTTGCATTTGAACATTTTTTTGACATTGGGCGTCTGAGCTTTGGATTCCATACTTAACGATGACAGAAATATTTCTTTTTTGACTTAGAGTGGGCTCCGATTAAAGCTTTTGTTCGTTTTTTTTCATCTTGATTCGGCAACATATTTTAAGATCAGGTTTAGACACACAGATAAAATATGTCTGTACCAGTGATTAAATGTTCAGTGTCTTGCTCAAGGACGCAGGTTTCTTAACCGAGTTTCAATCAGCAGTAGTGTTGCAGACAATTCCCTTTTTTTCTTTTTCTTTTTTAGAAAAATAAATGCAAAAAATGTCTTTCCCTGCCGTGTTTCAGAAACGCTGACATCTCTATAAAACTCTAAAACAAAAGCAACGAGACAAGAACAATGATCCAACCTCAGTCACAGATATTTTCAGTCGTTTTAAGAAAAAAAAAGTAAAACAGTCAAGGCTGAATGTGAGACTAAAGGACTTCTTGAGTATATATTTTTTGCAGTGTAAAAAAGATAACAGGACTGTCTTTTGTTATGTGTCTCCCTCTACTTAACTAAAGGCCTAATAGAAAAAAAAGAGCACTACATTCCATCAGACTCGATATGGACACATTTTGGGAAATTATGAACTGCAAAAGAATATGATTCTTTTCATTTTGTTTTGTTTTTTATTGTGAATAAAAATGGGCAACGCATTCACAATGTTCACACTCTCCCCTCCAAACTGCCAGTTGCACTTTAAAAACAGCAGTGGGCATTTCATTTCAACAAGACAGCTGCATAATGATTATTATAATCAAACTTATTTCCATTATTTCATGATGAACCTGACTTCCCGCGCCTCACTGAAGAACACACTGTACTTAAACTTGCACTTTCTTGCCGAGGAACGCTGTTCTTAAAGACGCAGCCAGCAGCGCCCAGTTTTATTTAAGGAATGATTTCTACAGAAAGAAAATGTATTGATTGCAGTTATAGCCTATGTAAAGAAGTGTAAAGTATGATATTTCACATTTCAGTGGAGAAGTGTTGTATACGTTTGTTTATAAGTGATATTGTCTACGAAGACAATATTTTACTCCTGTCCAATAAGTGGTTGGTTTTTGAATAAATTAAATTTAAAATACCAAAACGTGTTTTATTAGTGAGATGAATATTAACAAGAACGTTTTAACCTTAAAAGAGGTTCCATGCAAATTGTTAGATTCCCGAACCTCAGTATTTCTTAAAGCCTCTCATACGTGTATCACTAATTTATGTCTTTATTTGCTGTTATATTGTGACTCATCACTACATTTATTGAGCGTGTTGTTTGACAAAATCAGCCTGAACTGTCGGGTCTGTTGCCATCGAGAAAAACGTCAACGCACGCACGATAAGGCGTGGAAGGAATAGAGAATATGCCTTTTTTCTTCTTGTTTCAACAATAATAATGATAATGATAAAAAATAATAGTAAATTCGTTTAGTTGGAGAAGTGCAAATGCTGGTTACTTTTGTCGTTCGTTAAGTTGAATACAGTATTTTCCCCTTTTCTAATGTCCAAGTGGAAATGTCTTGAGATGTCTTTCTGCCAGTTGTAGAGGAAGATTTCAGTTATTTACCCAAGTAAAAACGGCAGTGTAAAAATACTCCGTTAAGAGTAAAAAAAAAAAAAAAAATCCTGCATTGTTGTTACTTAAATAAAAGTACGCATGTAGCCAAATTGTACTTAAAAGCATCAAAAGTAATAGTACTCGATGCACAATACTGACCCTTACAGTGTTATAATATTGTTATATCATTAATGTTGATTGAGTAATGTGTAAATATTATTTTACTGTTGTCAAGTTGGAGCTCACTTTATCTATTTCATAGTTGTTGGGTAGTTTAATTTATAAAAATGCATAGTATTTAATAAGCCCATCATAAATTTCGTATGTAAAATATTGATTTGTAAAGTAACATTGCTGTCAAATAGCTAAATGCAGCGGACTAAAAAGTACAATATTTATCTCCTAAATTTATCGGAGTAGAAGTATAAAGAAGCATAAGAGGACACTTTAGAGGACACTTTAACTAAAATCAAATACAACACTTGCATGGTCTATTAAACCTGCAGAAGCTTCAAGGTGATTTGGCAAAAGAGACAGACGAAATCTTTTGATAACAAACTAAGCGCAGATTTACTGCAACTTGTCCAAATAACTCTTAGGTTCATTGAAAAAGGCAGGTCAGAAAAGACAACCCGTTCTCACAATCTGCGTACAAATAACACGACTTTAATGTTTTAAATTGCGTCCCTAGTCAAAAAGACAAAGGATTTTCATCTTTTCCAATAGAATCCTTTAGGATTCTCATAAATTTCTAAAAATCCTATAAGAATTCTATAGGAAAAGGTTTTGCTTCTTTTAGGATTTTCACAGTCCTATTTAAAATCTGTTTTTCCTTCCTATTGGATCTTGCATATATCTAAATGACTTTTATTCATTTTTACAAAAATTACCAACAGTCTTATTCCTTATGTAAAATCTACCTTGGCTATGATAGATTCTTGCACTAGAAATAACTTGTTGAAAATACTCTAGAAAATGTAGGCCTAATGCATGCCCCAGAGGTTTCAGTGTCATCCTCTGTGATTTGGCTGCAGTGCGTACGCCAAAGTTCAATTTTGCGTGCAGGTGATTCGCCAATTTAACGCCGCAGTTTTAACCTTTACGCGTATCACTTAATGCCGTTGGTTAGGTTTATGCACAAAAACCACTTGGTTAGAGTTGGGAAAAGGTCATGGCGGTAAAAATGTCCTGAAGTGACGCTAGAAATCTCTGGTTAAAATGCCCGACGTGACGTTGAGGATGTCCAGTTGGTGGCCTCCAACAGTGCTCTCCTGCTGCTTTTGCAAACTTTTGCTTACTAATTAGTAATAATTATTTAGCTATCCAACCAGCCTTCCTCCTCCAAGTAATTCACCTTATAAACTAAAGAAATGTCGCATTATATTGACGTCACTTCCCTGGGAAGGATTGGTGTATCACCTGCACGCAAAATTGGATTTTGGCTTATGCACTGCACCCAATTTGAAAATGTAAAGTCGTGTTATTTGTATGCAGACTGAAGAGACCGGCCTAGGAAAGAAGAGTAAGACTTTGCAGAGAAATCATACAAGAACATGTCTGTAAAAGAAAATTCCTCAGCAGCTATTCAAACACAATTTAAACAAATGAATACTGAAATTCCAATTTTCTCCAAGGAATGTGTATCTTTTTGAATGGGATTAGTTAGGGTAACCCCCTGACTAACTTTGCAGTTTAGTTTAATTAAGCAATGTCACACAAGAGGGAGTGTTGTTACTGAATATCAGCACAGCTCTGATTCGGTTGTAGGCCTCGTGAAGATAATCACAGCCGTGCTGATATTCAGTACAACAGCACAACCTCGAGTGTGATATTGCTTTTATACAACAGTTCTACAATCGCTATTCATTAGTTAACAGTAATAAACGACAACAGATTATGAATGTTTGTTTGTTTAATCATTTATTTGGCTCCGTCAACACAAATAGTTCTGCGACTAGACCGTTGCCAAGCAACACATAAACATTCTCCTGCACACTAGCTTGCTACTTTGTGTAGGTCTACACATTACCACTGAACAGCTACTTTGTATCATGTACATTTATCTGTACGTTTCCATTTATTGTGCAACCAGTGAAATAAGAGTCTGTTGACAGTCGCTTTGGTTGACGTGTGATTCCGATGAATTACCAGCTTGATCAGACAGTACGTTACTCTATCGTTTCCTTCTCTCCATGGATGGACTTTTTTAGCAAGCTTTCAGACCTGCAAGACATTTAACGGTATATTTTGTATGTTCTGCCACTCACTATAAACCACAATTCACATTATAGTCTCTGTATGTTTATATAAAGCATCTCACATATGCCCACTCACTGCCATGAACTCCCTCACCTACAGTCCCGCATCAGACAGTTTCTGTATGGCAGTGGCTCTCAGGCTGTGGTTGGTGTAAGATATGTGTGTCCCTGCCTTCTATAACACCTGTAAAGCGGAGTGATACATGTATAGTTAAAAGCCCCAGTGCTGTTGTGCTCTATATCAGCACTCATGGAATGCCTCTTGTCCAATCAAATTACTTGGTTGCAACTAACTTGTATAATTTTTCATACATTGAGTTTTGGAATGGAAAAATAGCTGTCTTGCATTTGGATGTGGAGGACTCCAGCAGGCTTGGTATCCTGTCATTTCACAGACTTCTTCTACTCTGCTGACCAGTCAAGCTCACAGAATATGGGGGAGAAAACCACTGCAGCCATTTTTGAGGCATTCAAGTGTCCATGTATGATGTGGTCCACACTAATAACAAATCTAAAATCTAAATCTGTTGACTTTATTTCAGCTGCTCCACCCCGGATTTGTGCTTTGTTTTGTTCACAATTCCCCCTGGTCGTGTTGTAACAATGTAGAAGCAACAGGCAAAATAATGAGAAAAAATTCTACAATGACAGTCGCTGGCAATTTAATACTTAAAATCTCATTTTTACAAGATGTAAAGGTGGCAAAGATAGGTGTGACCTTGATGTAGCAAACTGAATCCAATTGTGACAATTTTAAGGAATCTGCCTATGATTCACCACTACATCCAATCTCTTCTTTCACTGCCATTTACTGTAGGCTATGTTTTATACATTGTCACTGAAATGGAGAAACACTTTAACTCAAAGATACGTATAGAAGGATACACGCATACAGTATATATCGTTACTTTTTCTCTTCATGGTGTTCAGACTGTCTGGGTTATACATTCACCCAAATCTTATAAAACTGAAATTAATCACATTTTAATATATTCTGTACATTGTGTGTCATCTTTGGGACAACTGACACCTTTGGTAAATACTCACAAATCATGGATTTGCGTGAAATATATTCCCTTCAAGAAAAATAGACTTGTCAAAACAGCTGTATTCTCATTACCATTTCACATACAAAAAGTTGATTGTAAAAAGGTGAAAAATAGTAGGATATAATTTTTAGAATTAAGTGATCAGATAAAGTCATCATTGTTTTTTAAATAAGTAATAATGCCAAATAGTGTGAAGAATAATCAAAGCAGATGTTACACCATTCGAGACTTTCAGTGTACAAGTTCTCTGTCATGTAAAGATGCTGAAAATTCATTCAAATGTGAGGGCTCCTAAAGAAGATCACAGTATATGAAATTAAATTCTCCCTCAGAACTCATTAACGTACCCTCTCACCGAGGACGCTGTGTCGAGCATAAACCAAGCATCACACTGTGGTAATATTAGCATGTCACATTTTCTGTTTTGTTATCTGTTAGCAGTGCTTGAATTGGAATCAAAAAAAGGTGCCAGTACACTAAATCATACAGCCTGCGTAACCTGCAAATGCAGACTTTCAGGGTAGAATTGTTCAGTTCGGGGGTACAAATTTCTAATTTGTATTATGAAATACTGATGGCAATTATTGTTGGGTAACTAACCTGAAAAATAATTCCTTAAATAAAAATGACTTGTTGCATTACTTTTGTCAAAGGTGCCTTTAACAGCTCCAGAGCCTCAATACCTTACATAATCTACATAACACATGTAGAAATAGCAAACATTATGGGTTAACAGGCAGTCAGTCTTTGTTTTGAGGGTTGTAACTGACCATCAACAGCTAGCTTAACACTAGCAGGCACACAGGACTACAGAAGTCTCGTCCTCACAGTGAAGCTTCATTGTTCTCACACCGTCCAACACTGAACAAGTCAGTCGATTCCTGTACGTAGGTTTACTAGTTACAAACGTTAGCAGGCTAGCTAAGAGCACGCAGCATATAAATACAACAACTTTGGAGTTGTTGGGAGTCACATTACTCCTTTTTTGGTAGAAGCTAACCTCCCCATACCTCCAGCCCCTAAGCCAAGCTAATGTGTACCACAGCAGTCCATCAACTGAATGCATATCAACACTTCATCAAACTACAGGTAAGTCGACCCCTGAATTGTCAAAGTAATAGAGTGTTTCTGAGATGAGTAACTGTAATGTATACATTTCAAATTGTAATACTTGTTTCTGAGTAATCCATTAACTCCCAACACTGATAGAAATTCATGTGGTCAAGTTACCAAAAATTTTCACCAGGTCCTGCTGGGCTTTGTACAGACTATTTATGGACAATTTTGGAGGCAAAGTAGACCACATGTTGCACCTCACACATCTGCAAATTTTGTCCTCCTCTTGTAGCTTGTTTGAGCAAGAAACTGACATATTTTGCCTGACACTTACAACAACTACACTCTGAGTACCTACATTCATTAGAAAGTGGCAGAACTATGTAACAAGTTGGACAAAAGTCTAAGCTGGTTCTCTAGCTGGTCTGTTAGGCCCCAGTGGATTTAAGTGGGCGCTTTGAATCCATCTCTGAAAAATTTGGCCTCTTCCTTCAGAAAACAACCGCCTGAAGTGGAGCACTGCGTTATCCTGAGAATTTTCCATTACTGAGGGCAAAAGGGATGTTGAGCTTGAGTGTGAGTCAGGTGCAAATGGTGGCAAAGATAGAACTAAACAACAGAGCAAAAATTTTTGATTTGCTGGTTGATCTTATGTTCACTTCTGGTCACAAGCTTTGGATAGTGTTGGAAAGAATGCAGGTACAAATGATCAAATCAGATTTTTTAACAGGGTTGGTGACCTCAGTCCTATCACATGGGGTTTCAGGAATTGCATACTCAAGCTGGCTTGAATGCAAGGAATAATCTGGAAAAAAAGACGTGATGCTTTGCAGTTGAATGTGATGTGATGCATTTACTTTCTTGGTATGTCAGGTTAAATTTATTCTCTTGCATATAGTGTGAGACAAAAAGAAGAAAAGGCCAGTGTGGTGCACATGAGGGCATCCACCAAGAATACACACCCAATGTGTGATGTGAATGTTAAGGTGAATTGTTGAATTTAGCACCATTGGACCGACAAGTAATTAACAAATGAATATCAGGTGGGATTGTGGGACTAAAAGAAAGGGGAGATCCAGGCATTGTGTGTAAGTCTGGGGAGCGTGCTGTTGTGCTGTGTGGCTGTGTTCATCTGGGAGAGGGAGTGTGTCGTTTGCTGCTGTTTAGGGCTGCTGGTGACGGAGCTAGATACGATAAGGAGTTAGCAAGTTCTTGTGTCAGGAGAGGAGGTCTGCTGCCTCCTTTAGCTAGTTAGGGTCAGGGCTTCCACCCGATCATACACCAGGGACCCTTTTCTGAATTGACGTTAATGTAATAAAGATCGTCATTTTATGTGTTATTCCTTGTGGTCGAGTGTTGTTTGTTCTGAGGTTTCTGACATTTTTCCCACACGATCCCTGGTTTCCGGTAGCCTTTGGCCAGCTTAGACTGAATCCCAAATTTATTACAAGTGCATTCTCATTATAATTGGCCACAAATGCACACCATGATTCAACCCAAAGGAATTATTGTAATTAACTACAAAGTGTTTTCACTCTCAGCAGGGGAGCAGCTTCAGAGGGTCTGGTCTGACTGTCCCTTTATGTATCTGCTCCCTTCACTGTACCCTGTATTATATTCCCCCCTTTATGTACAATGCTCAGGGCTCTCAGCTGTGGGCCCCTGCATCAGTCTGGACCGGATCCAGATGCTGTTGTGTCCAAACTCCTTTGCTCTCTCACACTAACACCCTGCTTGCTCATCCCCTCCCACCAGCGTTTTCAATCAATTAGCGACGTTCATTAGTGGGGACATTGGAAAAATAGAGTTTCATTGAGAGAGTTTGACTCCCAGCCTAGAATTTCTTTAACATATTTTAATTGGCTTTTTTGGGACATGCAGAACAGCCACACAACAACATAGAAAGAAAATGAAGAAAAAGAAAAACATTCGCGAACATATTAACAAGCAGGCAGTTGCATAAAGTAAATGTCCAAGGCTTATATCATTATGATGGACTACAACGACAGAAATAGACACAAGGTAATAAATGTGAGTTACTCCATTTGCAGTTACATTCATAATCCATAAATGGTTTCCAAATTATTTCCAAGTCATCAGAGGAGCCACATATTGTGCATCTCAATTTGTCAGTTTTGAGATGCTGCATCACCTCCCTCAGCCACTGAGTCCAACTCGGTAGATGAGGAGTCTTCCAGTCAAGAAGGATTAATTTCTGCATCTGTCACAGGTAGAATCTACATCTGGAAAGATTTTAGAGAATTTGATTTTAGAGAAATGAAGGCGATTCAACACCTTGAATTGAATGAGGCCATGCTGGGCACAGATAGAGGCCATATGCACCCCTTCCAGGGCTTTTCTCCACTGCCACCCCCAAATCCCCAAACCATGCAGAACTTAGAATCTCCAGTGATGGATTTCGTAAATCAGACAAGAAATTATGAATAAAACATATTACACTCCTTTTTGAAGGCTGAAAGGGAAACAGAGATTCCATGGATGATTCATCGGCCTAGCCTAGAATTTGATCCAAAACCAGACTGCATCGGCAGGCCAACTACCACACTGAGGCCGACTTGTTTCCAGGCTACGATTCAGTCTCCTCTAAAGCCTGGTGCCGGTATCCTTGATCACAGGAATCCTTTTCAGCCACTTGCCGCGGCCGACCAAGCAATGGATGAGAAATGATAAAGATAGCAGATATTTCAGACTCACGTTGGAATTTTAAACTCCTAAATATGCTATTCACTGCATTGAGGTGCATAAGGTCTCTGGTTTCAAGAAATCAATTTGGAATGGTCTTATGGTCTTTAATCACTTTAAAAGAAAATTTTCTCTTGTGGCTTTCTATGCAAAAGGCTGAATACAAACCCATATTAAACTGAGTGCCAATATAATACATAACCCAATCAATAGTTCTTGGCATGTGCACAAAAAAGTATGATTACAGCAAGGACACAAAAACTAACAATAAGAGAAAAAACTGTGATGTTGGACTGGATATATTGTATTAAGGAGGGGCAGGGACGAATAGCTGTAGGTCAGTGGTGTGGTGCCATTTATTCAGTCCTTTATTCTTGTAAAATTAACAATCAAATACTGCATGCATTGCAAGATCAAACGTGAACCACAAAGGCTGTGGGCTCTGTGTAGCTGAAAAGGCGATGTGAATGTTTGGTTGAAGAATTTGTACAACTGAAAATGTGGAGATGAAGTTCTGAATAATGTCTTATGTTCCTTCGAAAACATGGAAACTATGGAAAACATAAAGATTTGATATGATATGGAAGAATCAGTGTGACTGCATATATTAGGTTCTTAATTGGTCTTTCAGACACAGATCATTTACTAGATGTACTGATGATGAATTACAACAGAAAATGGAAATTCTCATTTGTGTATTTAAATGAGATTTCACAGATCAGATTTAAGTACCTTAACCTTTTCTATTCCCCTCCCACAGACTGTAGTGATGTGAAATCATTTAGCCTTAATTCTGGTGAGGTAAAAATTATGTTAATGTCAAAGAACATTAAAAATAAAGTTGCTATGCTAACCATAAAAATCAGGGACCAAGGCTTCTCAGTGTGTGTGTGTGTGTGTGCAGATGAAAGTGTATTCAAAATTCTTCTCCAGATGATAACGTCTGACAGTGATTCTCTGCAATGCCAGCCAACAGAATTTCCTGTACTTTTTGTTAAGACATCCCATTTCTAGGGCAGCTGGAGAGTCATTGTCTGTCACAGTAAGACACGCTTGTGTATCTCTGTGCTTCAGGGAGAATTCAGCTGTGTCCTTTACCGATCAGAGCCATGGCAAGACCCAGACCTGGCCAAAGAATGGCTCATGATGCAGAAGACATTCATGCAATACATGTCCACTGACACCAGGGTGTTCAATAAGTGCACTTGTAGTGAACTTGTAATAAAGAGGTTTTTTTGGAAGAAGGAGCCAGCGACATTTTCAGTACATGGAGTGATAAAGGTGATAAATCAATGTGTTTATTATCAGGGTAAAGGGAAAATCACTTACAACTCTTAGTGTTGTCAGTGTAATAAAAATGCCACTGTTATTTGTTTTTAACCATATTGGCAATGTAGCTCTGGGGATTATAATGTCAGTCTATTACTTGGTTGGTCCTCCACTTTTGTCCAGACTGATTTATATGTACATTCATGATCCTCAGACGATGAGTCCACATGACTTTGGTGATCCCTTGACTTTTCATCAAGAGCTACCAGCAGGCTGACATTTTAGTGAAATGTCTTGACAATTATTGGATGGATTGCAGTGAAATTTGGTTCAGACATTCAAGGTCTCCTGAGGATGAATCCTAATGACTTTGATCAACCCCTGATTTTTCATCTCGAGTCACCAATAGGTAAAAAATTCAACTTATCCAGTAAAATATCTTAAGATCTACCTGATGGATTGGAACAATATTTTCTTCATCTAGATTCCATCATCAGGTAAAAATTAGTCCAAGGTCTTTGGTTGAGAGACAATGGGCATGAGGAAAATACAACACTCAGTCAAAAAACAAAAACAAACAAACAAACAACAACAACAAAAATTCTGAAATACAGACCAGAACAGATTCATGATTCCACCAGTTTGCCAGAAGGTATTTAAATGTTTAAAATTGTTGTTATTTTGCTCGTTGCTTGTTTTATTTGCAGCATTTTGTTACTTAAGTCACTCACAGGATGTTCAAGAGTCCTTAATGATCTAATATTACAGCCTTTAACTAATTTCTCTAAATACTGAGTCTATTTTAAACATATCTGTGACATTTTATTCACCAAAAATTGTTTAGATTTCTCTAAATCCATCTTTCCTTACAGCCCAGATTCTCTTCTGTCCTTCAGCAGGCTGTCTCTGAAGCTGTTTACATAAAATTGGCACCTACTCTGATTGGCTGGGGGTGTGGCCCCCACCTTCACCCCCAGCCAATCGGAATATGACCCAATGAATAATGCATGCTCACTTACCTGCATCTTTACCTGGAGTAATGTTTACAGCTGGAGACATCAAACAGTAGTTGTCTATGAACCGGAGTCAGATGATGAATGTGAAGGAACCTGCTGTTGCACAGTTGAGATTTCAACAGAATGTTACAGAAAGGTAAGATTGAAGATGAAAAAGCTGAAAGTCCTGTGGCGGAGTCTCGTTAAGCAGATGGTTGTGACACACACATAACTGCTTGCTGATAACAGAAGGATGATTGTCTCCAAATATGAGCCCGGCTGAAATTTAACTCCGACTACAGAAGTTACGTATGCATTCAGCAATGGATGGCGGTGGGCTCATGCTAAAGCTTCCTCGCATATTTGATTTGACATTCGGGTGTGACATACTAACTAAAGTTTCAATAACTCAGGGGTTATGTGGGCATGTTTATTTGTGCTTTAGAATGTAACCACTGTGAAACAATCAGGAAATAATGTTCTACCTTTCAGATTCTCTCCTTTACTCTCACTACACCGCTGTTAGCTCTCTTCATTCACTCTCTAGCTTGCATGACCACTTGTGCTCTCTTTCTCTTTTTCTCTCGTCTTTTTAAAAATGAGTCAGGAAGCTGACAAGAAGTCTACTTTTAACTTTATCAAATGAAGAGAAATGTCTTCCTCACATCCTAGTAACGTCTTTGTATCCCTCATGCTACAATGCTACGTGTAATGTAAATGTAGGCTCTTCCGGTCTGCATGCCGTAAATTGTTTGGTCTGATTTTGCGGGGAATCTGACCCGGTGGTAGGCATTTCGAATAACTATATAGAAATTACCAATCTTCTTACTGATGGTCTTGTTGGCTTATTTAGGTCATAGAGGCATCAGAGGCATCATGAGACTGTTTCATAACCAGTTAAAAATTGTTGTAACTTTAATTATGTTTGACTCCATCATGTTTTATATTTTGCTTTTCAGTGTGTTGGTGTTGTATGAAGATGGGCAATTTGGACAAAAAAACTGAGCCTAAAAACTGTATTTGTTTTGAATTTATATTAGAGAGTGCTGTTCTCAATAAATGGTCTGCTGATTAAAGGGCCAGTTCACCCAAATTACAGAAAAATATATTTTCTTACTTACTACCTGTGGTGTCTGGCCAAGTGCATAGCTTTGTTTTTACTAAGGATTTGAGATATTGGTTTCTGAGGTGACTGCTGTCACCCCAATACAATGGAGGTGAATAGAATTTTGTCTTTGCCCTCACAGCATTGACAAAAACAGTTTTCCTGTTAATTTGGTTGATTCACAGAGCTTGCTGTGCACTGTGTTTTCACTGGAACTGCTTTCTACTGAAGAAATAGTTCCTATGAAAGCTACTGACAGTGAGGTCTGTGATTTATCCTGAGTATCAGGGGAAACTGTTACTACAAACACATGTTGCTGTTTTAAATGCTGTGAGCAACACTAAACTCCTTTCACATCAATTGTATTGGGATAGAAGCAGAAATCTGAGAGACAGATATCTCAAATAAAACTAAAACTACCACCAGAAGTGAACCAACCTGTACAGGATCTCCTTTTTGAGATTGGATTTATTTATTGGGACAGTGTACAGTTTTTAACATTAAAGATGCACCTGGAGTTAGCTCAAAGCTAATTTACATCCACAGTCCCCCACAATCAAAACACACAACAGAACAAAAAACATACAACAGGATGCAGTACAAGATTTGCAGATGACCATGTCACTGCATTTCATTTTCTGATGAAGCGTGGTTGGTAAAACAAAAACATGTCCCTGACAGATAGGCAGCGAGTGCTTGTCTCAGCTTCTCAGCCTGTTTTAGGTCTGACAGAGCTGATGTTGAGTGACTGCTCTGCTGCAGGTAGACCAGGAGATGAACGCAGGTAGAATCAATACGCTCAGCTGGTCAGACAGAGCTTGAAAGAGATGGAACAAATTACATCACATGCACACAAACACATACACACAACCAAATCATGAGGTAGACATGATGTGGTCCTCCTGGCGATGATGGGGGCCTGACAAAGCGGATTTGAAGTGATAGCGCTGCGCCTGGCAGCCTGCTCTCCTGGAGCAGGTAAACCAGGTAGAGTAAACACACAGCTGGTTTCACAGAGCTGCAGAGAGGGGATGAAACACACATGCAGGAAAAAAGCATACAGGAATATGAAGAGAAACTATGATGCATGTTGGCAGGCATGCATACAACTGCAGGGACTTATACAGGGAGGTAAGGGGACACAAGTTGAAATCAGATAGAAAGATGGATAGCTGTGTATTTGAATAACTGCATATTTACCTTTCACTTCCTATATTATTTTCTTTGCTACATCAAATCCTAAAGGTCAGAGGATCTGGTTTTATTTTGAAGTGAAAGTTTAAGGATGACATCATAGCTGTGCACAGTGTACTGGAATGTTTAGTGGTCTTTCCTGCTAACGGGCAGACAGGTGAGCGGACAGGCTGACAGGAAAGACAGCAGCAGGAGAAACAAGCTGACTGAGTTTGGCTCAGATGGACAAACAAGCAGACAAGGTTGCTGCATAGGTAGAGGCCACAGCCTCAATGTCAGTCGGAGAGAGAGTATTAGTCCCTCGTCGGGCCCCAGCCTGTCAGTTATGATAGCAGCAGGTAGAAGGTCGAGACTGTGGCACACCAGCTGTGGCCCACTGGTACCCTCTCCTCCTCCATCCCTCCACCACCTCTGCAACACAAACACATGCTAAACAGGCCAGTGTCTCCACAGCCTCCCACATTCAGCTGCAAATGAGCCCGCTTCGGGCCCCAGCCCTGTTTGATGTCATGAATAATGAGGATGAATTTTCATTTACGCAGGTTTCTGAAAACTATAATGCCTATTGTTCAGACCCCACACATCAAGCAGTCAGGTCTGTGAGCTCAGGAGTCTATTCATGTCCAAGTTACAAACACATACAATTCAAACCCACACATTAACAGGACGATTTTGCGAAATTAATAGTCAGTCTGAACACAGATACTGTGGCTACACTAAACTGCACACTGCTGAGGCCAATAAATGGTGACTTTCTGAGAATTGTTACATTCAGTATCTCAGCATGTGAAGCATCCGTCTCAGGTAGACATGTGGTCCTCCTGGCAGTGATGGACAACTGACAAAGTGGATGTGAAGCAGGGGCTCCTCTCCTGGCAGCCCACTCTCCTGGAGCAGGTGAACCAGGTAGAGAAGACACGCACAACTCGTCACACAAACAACATGCACACATACCATAATAATTGAGAATCTCAAACCGCACAAAGCGCATGTTGCAGATGCAATGAGAACAAAGTGTCACTGTCTGCACTCAGTAACCTGGTTATTGTGTGTAGGGACCTGATTTCTTCAAGGCCATGTAAACAGGACACCAGATTTTCAGAAAAAATAGGTATTAGAGAAACCTGATATACCCAGCTAATTTTCTAATAGGAGTATTAAGAAGAGTATTTGTGTATAATAAAAATATGAAGCAACAGTCTGATATTTTGGGATGAGAAGATTGATAGCTATTTCAGTCAACAATGGTTCAATATTCAGTGGGTAAACACCTCCATCACCGAACAACTTCTTATATCTATGGCACGAACATAGACCTGTTTAAGAAACGCTGCACAAATGTAACTGTGTGTGAAGGCGGTGGGGGTGGCTCACGGATTTCATTCATGTTAACTTGACAGGTAAGCAATGGTCATTTGTCTAATTTCATGAAGGCCAGAGAGAGGTCAAGTGGGTCAATTCACCATGAATAATTCTCATTTTTATTGTAAACAAAAATAACTTTTGTTGAGATTTGAGATTCGCCCCCCTCACTCCAAGCCGAAGTCAAAAGTTGGCAGCCCTGCATCACCGTCCGGTTGCCAGGTAACCAGATATATAAAAGAGATATACATGTTAATTAGTGAGCTTTAGATGTGCTGGTAGGCAGATTTTTTTGCCTTTGGATAGAGCTGTTATCCCCCTGCTTCCAGTCTTAATGCTAAGCTAAGATAACCTTCTCCTGGCTGTTTCATATTTGAAGCACAGACATATTTCTTCTTTACTAAGTCTTGGAAAGAAAGCAAATACATGCATTTCCCCAAGTCCAACTATATCTTTAAGCTAGGGGAGGTATATATTCAAAGTGATAAAAACTGACATACCAAGTATGCATATAGAACCTCCCAGTTATTCTGACACACAAATGACTTCCAGAAAATATGTCATTTCAAACATCTGAGCTGTAACATTAGACTAAATGAAATTCTTCAGTATACAGATATGTGGGACAGAGTGAGAGAAACTTGTGTGAGGCAGTAAAAGTAGCAGGTCTAGTTCCCATCGACTAACCGGTGGGTTAAAAGTTGGATTTAATTGAAGCCCACAGGCAGCTACAAGCTACTATCGAACGCCAGTCTATGAGGGAGAAACAGTTAACTGGTCAATTTATCCTCCTTGTTGACATTACTGTGATGTGACTCATCCAAGGCATTCAGACTTCAGTTATTCTGTGTCATGTGTTTGGTAGGTGACTGCTTGGAAGATGTTATCAGTTCTTGGGATGAATGAGCTCTACTGCTGGAAAAGCTCTTTATCTTTCAGTTGTGTGTGTGGCTAAAGATGTGTTGAATGTGGCCCATTGATTTCCTCATTACCCTCAGCCTACTAAACAACCAGGCGACTGCTAATGCACTAGTCATTATCATTCAACTTGCAGGACAAGGTCTCTGAAGGCAAACCTCTCCACCATCCCCAAGGACACACAAAGCCATGTTATTGTATACCTTATGTGCTTCAAGCTTACATTAAAACATGGAAATCAAAGATGAAGTTCCACTTTTATTCAAAGCAAAACTTCAACGGATGACCCTCATTTCATTTAATTCAACTGAAAAACACAAAAAAAATGCATTGTACAAAGATTTGTTATTTCAATAGGAAAATGTTCTATAGATTTGAGTTCTAATAATCTCAGATACTTCAGTAAATCTTTGCTATTCCTTGCTTTATCAGCTGCTTCTGAATTGAAAATAACCAGCTGTAAAGAAGCTTTGTTACTCAGATATGAAAACATTTCATTTTTAACCTGGTAAACACTTGTGGATGGGTGGGACAAATGTTTGTGTTAGGACATCAGAATTGAAAGCAACTTTAGTAGGCTATAATAATGTTCCTTAGATCTTGGTTTGCTTTATTTCTGCAACTGTACAGAGCATCAGAGGAGCTGAGGGTAAAGTTTTATGGAATTTTGTGTAACATTCAAAACAACAGCAACAAAATGCTCAGTTACGCCTTTTAGCCATGCCAGCTACGTGGTTCTTGAGATGGCAATGTTGGTCAGTCCACCACTTTGGCACAGACTATCTCGACAGCTATTAGACATTAATGTTCTGCATAGGATGAGTTGCAATAACTACGGTGATCCCCTGACTTCTTCTCTAGTGCCCTTATCAGTCAAAATTTCAATTTGTCCAATACTTTGGTTAACGACTAAATTAAAGACATTCCCATCAGCCGCAGATGTACTTTGGTGTGTTCAGATCTCCCCAAACAAATTGTACCGAGGTAGAAAACTAACTAGAGACAGATTCAACCAGACTAAACAAGGTAGGTTTGAAAATGCTCTTAGAGGTCAGGTGTACTCTAAAGTGTAGGTGTAAAAGAAAGTGTTAACGTGACATTTGTTACACAAATACATTCTGGGATTGACTCCAGCCTCCACAGATTATGAATAGGTTAAACAGTGTAGGCAATGGATGGAATAACATTAAGTGTCTGCTTTGACTGCTGACATGAAAACTACCAAGACTTCTCTTTTTTAAAGACACTGAATTGACTTAATTTTATTTTTTATTTCATTTCACATGCGTTATCACTGCTTTGTGTCTGTCCTTCACAGTGTCATTACTGTGTCAATCTAGACTGTGTTTGTCTCGGCTGCTAAACTGGGAGAGGTCCAGGCTTTCACATACAAGCAGCAGCTGGGAGCCAAAAGTCAAAAATGTAGACACTCAAGTAAGTCTATATTCTTAATGTGAACCAGAGAAGGATCCACAAGGCTGTGATGAACTGTATTCTTGTATTTCTGCCCTATATTCATATGCAATTGATGTAAACGTTCAGGCACACAGTACATCTATTTAATATATGTGAACTCTATCACACACCTATTCGTCTTCCTTAATAACCTCTTGTTGTGGGCAAGGGTGTGTGTGCTTAAAGGAGTAAAAATTTTTTTCCCTCCAGCCTGTTTTTCACATCCTCAGGGGACAATCATTACCAAACATTACAAAGGCGAACTATTTAAACCCTTGCTCCTATTGAAAGCCAATTCATACTGACTGAAGAAGAGAAGTTAAAAAGGAAAGAAAGGGAGGAAAAAAAGGAAACAAAAGCTGAGATAGACTCTGAGAGAACGTGGAGTAGAGAAAGAGGACGTTAAAGACAGAGAGAGGGAGAGACGAAAAGAGCGACATACGTATAGAGAGAGAGATGGAGAAGAGGAGGCTCTTTTGGGGTGCAGTGGGCTGTGAGACAGGTCCATTCACTCTGATCTAAACACTGTGTCCCACTGCGCATCAGCGCTCTCACCCAGGCAGCCAACGCTGGCCACAGACTCAAAGTTAACCAGTCAACTCCATTACAGTGCAGGGGGCGTGTACAGACCTGCCACACCAAAGGGATCATGCCGGCCAGCCAAGAATATTAATTGCTTTTAAATGAAGTGGAAGTCTCTTTATTGGGTGTCTGGTGTTGGTTTGTTATCTGTGGGGCTGAAAAGGCCCCACTGCTCTTTGGTCTCGCCGCCTTTGAAAGAGAAACTGACTCTGGATGAGGTCATTGATCAGTGGGGGCTGTATACTCCCAGTGGGTTTTTGTGTGTCCTGCCCCTTTAACTACCCCTATTGTCCTCTGCTCATTCAATCCTCAATGCACTGCGGTCAATAAACATATTTGTTAATGATGCTTGCTCACATTTGTAGATTCGCTCCAAAGCATGTTTACTGACTGTGGACTATGATATACATTAAGGGGGACCTATTATGCTTTTCCTTATTTTTGGACATATATATAATATTACAATTTCGGATGTTCATATTAAACGTGACCAAAGTGTCAAATAATGAGGTAAATGTATGTAGAAGTAATCCCTGTGAGCAAAAAGCACCGGCTTCAGGCAGCTCTAAACGCTTGGTTTCCAATGGTTTTTTCTACTTTCAGCCTGAGCCAACGTCAGCTATTGATAGCTCTCTTTATATGGTCATCTGCTCCACATACAGCGTGCAAGTTCACTGCTCCACTCTGTTAACATTATGGTGTTTTTCCATTGTTTTGGGGTTAGTAATGCTGAGCCAGGACTCAAGTCTAGCATATGCTGTGAGTGTTTTTCCATTACACAGCAGGGCAAAGTAAAATAAGTAGTTTACCTGTTGGAGGTGTGCTGGTTGTCTGCAGCTCTTCATCAAACATCATTATCACTGTGGCTGTTTCTGCTTGTACTTTTCCTCCCTACATTATGTGTAACTGATCTGCTGATCAAAGAGATCCAAATATCTCCATATCTTGTTGTGTCAACTGGCTTTTAGTGCTGCTGACAAAACTCTAATAATTCAGTGAGAAACATGTTAACTTTTAATACATCAGGAACTGATGTTAAGTGTTGGGCAGTAATAACAGTCCAATTTGAAATGTAGTAATTACATTACAGTTACTAAGTGCAGTATCCCTCCACTGCAGCTTGGCAAGGAACATTTATGTGTTACCAGAGATTATGTGATATGTGGTTGAGGAGAATTTCGTAAAAAGGTACTTTTGATGAAGCTGTGCTGAGAAACAAAAGTAAACTAACAAGTAATGAATTAAAAAGTAACAAATTCCTTTTGCTGCTGAGCAATTTTTAATGAGTAATATTTAATATTTAATTAATGAGTAATTGATTCAATTTTCTAAACTTAATTTTTCTTTATCTAACACTTTATGACATACCAGTCAATATCGTCCCATCACAACAGATATCATAATGAAACCAATGTGAACACCATGTACTGTACGCAAGGGTTTATTATTTTGTCTCATAGGTAATTCCTCGTAGTCTGGCTGTGACTGAATGTGTTTCCACCTGTGAGCCCTGTCGTGACTACAATGGCTGCTGTAGCTGAAATCATGTACAGTGTGTCCACCTCTCTGGTCCCCACTGAGCTCTGTGTCTGGGGCCTAGCAGGCTAGCAGGGGGAGAGGATAGAGGACATTATCTATAATTCCCTGCACTGTCTCTCTCTCAAAAGGGGCCTGGGTACCAAACAAAGCCATGCTGCTAGACAGCTCCGGAGATGAAGATGAAACTGAGGTTTCACATCCCCATGAATAAGGTTAGATATTAATCCAGCTAAGAGAAGAAAAAACATGCTACAGGTTGCTTTCTAAGCTTCCATTGTGGGAGTATTTCTTTGTGTTGCTGCCTGTCTGGCTTGTGAATAGGACCCCCCCCCCCCCCCCCCCCCCCCTTTCTCACTATGTCCATTGAAAAATTGGCTTCTAAATACAAGCTATTAGAATATTTGTGTAGATAAGTAATAAGTTATTAGTTGCAATTACTGGTCATCTATTAGTCTGGTATAATAGACTGATTAGGCAGTGGGCCTTTTAACTTCTGAAGAAGTAATTTGGAAGACAGCCTACCTTTGACAAAGCAAAGAAAGGCTGCCTTTATTCAGGCCATATCTGGCTATTGTACTAACAGACATGTTATAATGGGATTACTAGCAACTACAGTGGACTGATAAAAATCAATGGCGAACGCATCATTTTGTATAATTCACAGGTACTGGAGATGAGAAGAGATCTTGGCTAGTGAGAGGGCACTTCAAACAGGATGAATAGGATTGGAATATGCATTACACAACCTATATTTAATGTAATTTACTGCTTATGGGAAATGGTGGTGGGATTTTTTCTTTTCCAGTGAATGTTCCAAGATATTTAGGGTGACTTCAACACATTTTGACTTTTGGAGTTTTTGGAGCCATGCTTGCCTCAAAATGTTACATTTGGGGCTGTTTGAGGGTGACCTGTGTTTGACCTCAGAGAAATTGGAAGCATAGCCTCCTCTGTACAGGTAGTACTGGTCTTTTGTTGAAGATGATGACAAAACCTCCATTCACATTCTGTTTGAGTTTTCCCAAGGACAGCCTATTGTCATCAAACACATCCGTATCCTGAAATCTTTCATTACAAAGAACAATGGCAGCTCTTGGTGTCATAGTGCTTGGGCTACTTCTGTTTTCATCCCTCTTTCTCTCGGCTTCTCCGTTATCTTCAATCTGAGGAAACACTGGTAAATCTTTGACGCTGTATTAACCAAAACTGTGTGCACACATTTATGTGCGTGAAAAAAATGTGCATCCAAAAGTGACGGCAGCTTTGTGAGGAAAAACCTGAACTTACATAAGGCGGCATAAGCTTGAGCTTCCTAAAGGCTATGAGAAATACAGAATGAGGGTTGTCCCTGAATGTGGTGTTTCTGCTGTTGAAGGTTTAGTGTAAATGCTGTGCATATCACACATGAACACAGCAGGTTCTTGATGCCTCTCCGCCCTTCAGTTACTGGCTCAAGTTGTGCTTCATGCCTTCTAATTCACCAGCGGCCACAGATGGAGCACAGTGTTGACACTGGGCCAGATATCCAAGAACAATCCTCTTTCCATTGGTGGCAGACAAGACAAGTGTATTGCTGTCTTTCCTACCCACTTGTCTCCTCTCTTTATCCCTCTGCTTCTTCCTTGCCTGTTGTTTATTCTAATGTGGTCTGGATGGAGCAGCTGGTGGTGACATGGGGTTGATTATGCTGTTCCCACAGTGACATATTCAAAGGCGGCCGAGGAAGGCACCATTGTTGCCTCTGATCTGTAGATGACAGCCCTGCCTGTTGCACCAGCTCCACACTGGCGATCTCATGGTGAGAGGGGAGCAGGGCGAGCGTGCAGCGACATGTACAATACATGCCGACCGATATTAGCTTCTGATAACCTACAGTACCTGTCCAATGATAAGAAAACATTATCGTCTTTGATGAAGAAGTTTCCCACAAAAACATTTAGATCAACAAAAAAAAATCATCAAAATTAAACATGCTGCACAACTCTTAAAACTTAAGACTTAAATTATAATTAAACGCAAGGTATCCAAAATAACATTGCAATCATCTTTCCATAGTTTTTTCAAAATACAAGATCTACTATTAATAGATAAAAAGGTTTAGAATAAAAATATAAATACCCATAAAGACAAGATATATGACATTACAACCAACTTATATACAAAATACAATGTTTCATCCAAACATATTTATATACAAAATACAATGTTTCATCCAAACATATCAATGATTACAGGTTGAATCTTTTTTGAATAGCTGCTCTGGAGCATTGGATTATATCACATGATCTTCATCCTTTATCTTTTAAGGTACTGGACAAGAAGTCCTTGAAGGTCTCAGAAAAACTGCAAATTTGATCTAATGATGAAGATCATCTGATATAATCGATGGCTCCAGAATAGCCAGTGATTATTAAATCTCAGTTTTTGATGACAAACTAGCAAATTCCTTATTTTTTTCAAATCACAATCCTCTATTTCTCCTCTATCTCCTCTGTTTCTGAAGACTTGAGAAGAACCCAAACTAATTTGCCAAAAACAATCCACCCAGTCCAGTATCTTTATTGTGTCCATACTGGACGGTTCTGCACCTTGCAATTTACCTCCAGTGCTAATGTTCGGTGTCAGTGCAGAAAGTTGTAAAGCCGGATTTATGCCTGCTGCAAGGGGTTAATGGGAGTCCTGCCATAGATACCTACAGGATAACCCTGCATCACCAGATGGATGTATTGTATGTTATCAGGTGGTATCATGCTTTAATTATATTCCCTCAACAGTAACTGTTTCCCTTTGTGAAATAGAAACCCACTGATATAACTGGACACCCAACTTCTATTCCACCTTTTCTCAGTACTGAATAGGATATTACTGCCATGAAATCACCGCATTTACAGTATGTTCATTCATCTACTATGACAGAGAATGGTGGTTGTGGCGAGGAGAGGGTTTGCTCTGGAAATGGTTTTGCTAGATGTCTGTTCATGATAAGACGACTACTGAGCAATTGTTCAAATTCCTCAACGTTGTCTTCACTTTTCTTCACAATCTCCACGGCATCAGAAACTTGTAGGAAAAAATCCAATCACAGTTGTCATGGTCTCCTTATGGTATCGCTGTGGCCGCAATAGCCAAGCCTAAGAGTGACTTTTATGCAGGAGACCTGAGTTTGCATTCTATCACAGACCTGCATTTCACCTTCATCTCCTTAACCTCAAATCTTTTCCTAACCTTAACCACTCCATAGTTGCTATGCACAGATAGAAAGTGAAAGGTACAAAGTGGCGTTGGCCTTAAACCTATTTCAGAGTTTTGCAGAATCGTCCAAAATTGACATTTTTGTCTGGTGAACAGGTTTTTGTCATATTTAATTTCCCTCCTCCAGCTAAAATTAATGTGAACCTCTACTCTGAAAACAGCTTCATATCTCATTCATTTCATAACCCTCAGGGTTAAAGTTCTCAATTTACAGTATAAATTCAAAATTCCTTCCTTTTGAAGAGCAGCTTCTCTAAATCTCCCTTTCTCATTAATAAAGACAACTTCTCAGTTCCTATCTATGAAGGAAGAGTGGACTGAAGAAGAGTTCATTTCCATAAAGTGCTTTTTTTTACACTGTCTAGTACTTTTACAAGTGCTCTTGTTGCTTTCCCGCCATCTCCTTTTTCACTTGGGCATAAATCCCATCCCTTGTGTTATGTGAACAATCAATGAAGCATACAAAAACTAACATGTAGTGTAGATTCTACAGAGTGTAGGTTTCTGTCACAGAGGAACCACAGTTGTTTATCAGACTAGTTGCTAGCATTGCTAGTCCATGCAAAATATGCATACATACACACACACACACACACACACACATCCACACACACAGAGTGCATTCACATACACACACACACACTTACCCAGCAGCTCTACTCTGTTTAAAAGCATATAGGACAATACTGTGCACACAAGCAAAGAAGAATACTGGCCCTAGTCACTCAGTCAGTCAGCTACTTCATCCCAAGGCCCAGTTTGGATCATTTGGTCGGTAATTGCTGCCCACAAGTGAGCCACTACACATGAATGGAAGTGCAGTAAAGCGTCAGCGGCCATGATCAGTGTCTGCTCCCAGGTAATAGCCCCATCCCTCCCCCCTTCCATCCCTGCTTCCCTCTCCCAGGCTGCTTCTCCTGTTGAATGAGAGGATAAAAGTAGTGAGGGTGAGGCAGAGGGCTTTGCAGAAAGGGGAGGGTGGAGGCGATATAGGCAGTCCATAATTACCTGTAATGAGACTTTTGTCTTGGAGCATTATAGGGATGTTCTTGAAGTCACCCCGGAGGTGGTTTTCAGATGGAGGAAGAGCCGCACACGCCTCAAGTCCTCTCATCACCCATCTCATCCATATGTGCAGTAATAAGTAATTACTGAAGTCTCATTGAAGTCCATGTAGAGTATTCTCCCCCTCTCTCTCTCTCTATCTCTCTCAAGGCAGATGAATACCCGCCACTCACCTATTACACAGAGTGACACTCCTGGAGATCCGACGTGTCATCTCAATCTTCCTCTTCAGCCCTACTCGTTGCTCTCCTCCACCCCCCCTCAGTTTGAGAAAACAGCTGGCACCCTTTGATGTCTGACTGGCCTCGCACTGGGTCACCTCCACTGCTGTATCTGACAGGGTATCTATTCATGCTGATCTCAAGGCGTTGAAATCATTTTCTATATGGCACCATGCTACAAATAACTATCATTGGTTTCCTGTGTTGCTTCCTGACACCTAGAAATTGATACCCCTCACCCTGGGACCAAAATTACAGAAACTGTTTTGACCACTTGGTCCATTGGACACCTTATTTATTATGATTGTAGCTTTGTGTTTCCTTTGTATTGGCTAGGATAATATGCAAATCATTACTGAACAGTGATGTCTGATGGGGCAAGAACCAAGTAGTCACATGATCAGACAGGTTTTAAACCAGTTTAGCCAGACTGTCTACACCAGTGGTTCCCAACCAAAGGGTTGCAGATTGGTACCAAGCCAAAGAGCCCTGGCTGCCATGCTGTGAGGAAATAATATGAAAAAAAATCTAAATAATTAGTACAAAACTTTGCATGCTATTTGTGTGGTAATTATCTTGATTATGGTCTGTCTGTACTGCATCTGTCCCCATCACTCACATAGGTACTTGATCTGCATGTGCTGTGTCCCTATTATTTTTGCAACTAGCTACCTAAAACATGACAATTAAGAGGAATGTTGTCCAAGAGTTTCTGAGTTTGGAACAAGTAGGGAAACTGAAAGGCCAAACATATGATATCATTTCCAAACATTTGATATTCTAATGACCTAACCTTCAGTCATGATAGACAGTCTGAATTAACATTCAGTATGTTCACATGCACTTACTGTGCGTAACCAGGTTACCAAGTTACATAGATAGTCAGAGAACATGTTTACAGTAGTAACCTGGTTACTGAAAATCTCTATTGACACACAGCAATAATCAAATTTCTCACCTACTCTGACCTTATTTTGGAACCACGGCTTTCTTTTTTGAAACAGCCGTGATTGGAGAGTCTGTGTCGGTCCTGGGGTGCTAACTTTCTCAAAATTTGGGTCTGTGTTTAGGAGCAAACTGACAGCGCAGTGAGAGAACAGGCAGACAAATAGTCAGACAGCTCAGCTCTTCCTGACCAGTGTGAAAGTGTGTGCATTTAACAAATAGTCAAATGTTCACCTAGAAACAAATCTATTTAGCCTAGAGGCTACTTTGTGTTAGTTTCAGATTCAGTCTGACTTTGGATGGAATAATTTTATATATTAGGATGCATTGTTTGTAACAGTCTCTCTCTTACTTTCCCTGTCTGAAGTCTTTGACTATGTCCATACTAATATGTTTTCATTTTAAAATGAAAATGATCTCCATCCACACAAGCAGTAGTAGCATTATGAAATGCAGAACTTAACTGCACAACAGCTCCAAGCATAGACAACAAGGTCAGCAATGCTTGTAATTCGTTATCCATGTTGAATTAACCACTGGTGTCAAGGTTGATGTCATCTGTTTTCTTCAAGAAAAGGGTCACATGATACGGGTGTGACGAATCAGGTAAAGACATATTGTGACCCAATCAGGAAGTGAACGTGGGTGTCTGCGTCATCGTTTTCAAAAGTCTTCATTTCCGCCTGTCCAGATGAAAATGCAATGCCTGAGTTTTCAAACTAAAACAGGTTTTTTTTAGGGGTTTGCAAACACCGGAGTAGTGTGGACACTGGGTGTAAACGTAGCAAGAGTTGTGCGTTTTAAAACAAAAACATATTAAACCTTCTTCATTCCCAGTGGTGTGAGAGTCTCTAATTCAGTAATCCAATACGCTTCAGGTCTCAGGAGGGCTTCCTTTAAGTTACCTCCTCGTCTGGAAATTTGAACTCTCTCAATACCAGTATACCAGTATGAGGTCGGGGATGTTTCATATGTGCAAAATGAAGGGCAACTGGACTGTCTTTGTTTGCATTTCTTACAGAAGAACGATGTCCTGCCATTCTAGTCTTCAAAGATCTGGTTGTCATGCCGATGTATACTTTACCACAAGTACACTTGATGAGATATATGACTCCAGTGGTTCTACAGGAAATTGTGCCCCAAATTTTGTACTCTTTTCCTGTTACAGAATAGAAGAAGGAAATGCACTTAGTTGTGTGTTGACATTGTGTGAATCAGCCACATTTGAAATTATCCTCTGTTAACTGTTGGGTTGGTTTAGTATAGAGGCAATCTGAGTGTACCAATATGTCTTTAAGGTTTCTTCCTCTACGAAAGGTCACCCTGGGAGGTTCACCAACTTGTGGGTCACTAGTTAGGATATGCAAATGTTTTTTGATTGAATATTTGATTTGCTCTGTTTGACTATCTAAGGACACATATCATGGAAGATTTGGCTTTTTCCACTTTTATTTTAATCTCCAGTATTTTATTTAATGCTGTGTTTAGTTTTTCATAAACATATCCTCTCTCCTTGAATCTCACCTTCATAATATCCACTTGCTGTTCTAAAGACTGGTGTGCTACAGATCCTTTGTAGTCTGTGAAATTGACTAATGGGGATGGCATCCTTAATATACTGTGGATGGTAACAGTCTGTTCTGAGAAGATTATTATGATCTGTGGGTTTTCGAAAGAGATCTGTAATGAGTGTGTTGTCTTGTTTGATTATACACAAGTCCAAGAAGTTTACCTTTTGAGAGTCAAACTTCAGCTTGAACTTGAGTGATGGACTTCTGTTGTTCAGCCATGTTGTGAAATCAAATAGTTTTCTGTTCACCATCTGTCCAGAGAAATATTTTTTTCTTTGGAATTGGATCTTTGGGGGACTTAAGCAAGTGGTGTGCATGTTGCTTACTACTATTGCAATGTTATTATTACCAATAGAAATGTTTGACATATCTGTGAGAATAAGACCTAAATTATACTAAACTGGACACAGACATATTATCATTTCATAAAGTTGCTATGGCAAAAGTGTTAGTGAACTGTTGCCTATCTTCACATCCACAACACACACAAGCCACTTCAGCATTCATTTTGAGTCATGTTTCTGACCACCTGGTTAGTCCAATATTCTCTCCTTTCACCAATTCAGGAGGGAAGCATCTGGATTTTTTGCTGCTAAATGCTCCACTATTTTCATCAACTTGTCACTAACTTTGTCTGTATAGTGTTTGGTGCTGAGCAGTTAGTGTATAGCGGTTGGAGTGGTGAGACTGAACCAAAACAGTCAAGTTGCATGCCATAAAACCAAAAAAATGAGCTGAAAGAGGCTAAAAGTCTCTGTAGTAATATGCATCAGGGCAGCTTTCAGTAATATGAAAAGCATCTCAGTTACATAGTGTTTTTGTTCTGCTACAGCTGGATGATAGATTTCAAGATCAAAATTCACTGAACGCTTATCGGAATATAAATACTTTACATTTCCATAATGAGTCCTGAACAACACACATAAATGCACAGTCAAAACATACTGTATGCCATCCAGAGCTCATTTCCTCTCATGTGAATATGCACATATGCATTCCTGCTCAATTCATCAACTTCTTTTCAAGGCCTCGGATTCTTAAATAGACCATGAACACTGTATTTCATGGCATTCAATCAATGCGGCACAAAATTATAATAAGATAAATTGGAACATTTTGAAAGCTGTATGAAGGTTGGCACAATTTGACCTGGTAGGAAAGATGCACACTTGATATTTATATGAACTTAAATATCTTTTATTGGTTCAAACAATAAGGCTTTAGCCCTTCAGGTTGATTTTCATCCGCTATCTTACTGCTGCCGCGGTCAAAAAGCATGAGAGGTAATTGACAGAAAAAACCCCACACACACAAGAGCATGATGAGGTCACCTGTAGGTACTCCATATTTAACTCTCAGGTGGGATCTTAAAATGTTTTGATTGTATGTCTGTTCGTGTGTGTGTGTGTGTGTATATATATATATATATATATATATATACATATATACACATGTGTGTATGTGTGTGGCTTCTACCAGAGTTTTTCTTGTCATAGCGGAAAATGTGACCCTTCGTGACCACACGTGCTTAGACTCACACACACACACACATGCACACACACACAAACAAAACAGCTGTGCGGGTGGGCCTTGTCATTAGTCCTGCTTGTTTTTCTTTTGATTGAGGGAAGTTGCATTGCGGTGCAACTCTCAATGCGTGTTTGAGAGTGAGTGTGTGTGCCATGTGGATCCGTTCTCAGTGTCCACTCGGCACTGGGACTAATTTGCATTCCTTTGTGCATGAATAAAGGACACCTATTCTGAGGACAGAGTTTACCAGCTGCTATCCAGAACTAGTCCTTATTAGAGCCCTGCTGTTCCTCTGAGAACGCCAGCACATGTTCAACACGTGCTGCCGCTCACACACGGGCACACAGCCTATACACACGCACGCACACACACACACACACACACACACACACACACACACTCAAGGACACGTGCACCCCCACAGCCATAATCTATTCATACACAAATGAAAACACACTAACACAGATGCACAAAAAGAAACAGACACACAATTTACACAGAGACACTTGCAGAGGGTCCAAGCAGTGATTACCAACACCAGTGGTAAATTTCTGCAAGTATCAATGGAAGGGCAAAGGTGACTGTCTCACACACGAGTGTTTTTTCAGATCAGTTCCATGTTTACACATTTAGTTTTTACTGTTTGCACAGGCTCAAATTTACATGGAGTTACAGGTAAATGCATCAAAAATAATGGTTGCAAGCAGTAGTCACTGTTACGTTTCCTAATGGCCTCATCATTACATTTCTCTGAATTAGAGGTAACCTGCTGTTGCTCAGTCAGAGAGGGAGGGTGCATCCTTAAATAAATAACAAGTGGAGCCAGTAAACAGGGTTACTCTCTGAATGTAGCTGTTGACAGAAATCTATCATATTGTCTCGGGACAACATTTTTCACAATCTTCATAGAAAGTCTCAAAATCTAAAATGAGACAGGGGGATGGTAAGATGTAAACACCACACAATTCCATCTACTGTGTTTAGGATTTCTAAGGAAAAAAACAACTTCATGGTCATTTTGTGTGTTGTGTGTTTACTGTGTTTTGACACAGCCACAAACACTGTTTAAATACTTTAACACTATGTTATCCATTTAAGAAATTCAAGTATAGAAACAGAAACTTGTTCAAGTATGATTTTAAAAAACACCTTTCAATAAAATAAATTTATGTGTGCATGTTTGAGGAAGATATCTGAACACGGTGATGGCAGTGGTCAGGGTGGCATGTGTTCATGGACCTTCTGATTTTTTCCCCTCAGGGTTGAGATTAAGGCTTCAGGCACTAACATGCATCTGTTCAGAAGAACTGCTCTAAAGCATCTGTGATTCCTTATTTTTCTCAAACAGCAGACATGTAGAGATACACAGAAAAAGACAAAAAACCTGATGGTTTACTGTAACAGCACACAGCAATATCTGGCAGTACTGTACATGATGGTAGTTTGTTTTGTTGTATGTAAGTTTTTTTTTCCATTAGCAGTACATGACAACATTCAATACAGAGTAGTTTAGTTTAGATTTTATTTGCACAAGTTATATTTGCATAGGTAGATAACATTCAGTAATAGTATTACTGTGGTCACAAATAACATAAATTTACATTATCTGTCAGATCAAATGATGGATTAGAGTTTTTGGGTTATCTATGTGTTTCTTCATATTAAAAAGTAAGCCCTGGTGGGCTAATGGTTAAAGTGCATACCACATAATTGCAAGGTCCATGGCTCAACTCCCGGTCACAGGATCCTCGTTGCATATCATACCCTCTCCCTCTCTCCATCTCTCTCTCCCTCTGTCTCCTGTCTCTCTCCACCAACTGTCAAATAAAGGTAAAAATGCACAAAAAAAAAAATCTTAAAAAATAAAAAAGTAAGTTGGCTACATCAAAGTAGCTTCAATAGCTCAATAATTTCAGGTAATGTATATAGTATATAATAATAACAGATGTTTCTTGTTTTCATATTTTGTCATTATTTGTGGACAGAACGGTCTTCAATGAAACAACATGATTGTCCTGTATTTGAAAATGATTTGCATTTATAATTAAAGTATACCAAATAGTAAAATAGGGATTTCTAGGATCAATAAGCTCATCTAAAAATATGCTCAAAAAAGCAAAATGCAAATTCCATACTACATACTTGTGAGTTTAGTAGCATGTTTACTCTGGAAAAATAACAGGAGTTTGCATATAAAATGTATTTTTCAGTGTGGTGATCATGGACTGTGATGAAATGCATAGAAATAGAGGCATGTTTAACAGGTGGAAAAAAATATCAAATTATAAAATATGTTAAAAAATCTCTGGAACATTTTTTTCTTTTTGCTTTGTTTCTCCAAGTTTTCAAAGTTGAAAGTGGCAAAGCTTCAGCTTGATTGAGATTTGGAACACACTTTCCTTTTAGTACAAAAAAGTCTACAGTACATTTCCTGCATTCTACCTGTGAAACAGTATAGTATGAAGATTGGTGTATTAGTGAATATTTAATAGCATTCATAGGGCCAAGGTTTGGAAATGCAGACAAGTTTACATCCTCTTTGCAACAGAAAAAAAACAGTGTTTATGGGAAATGCAGTTATCTGTAAAAATAATAATAATAATAATAATAATAATAATAAAGCACTACACATAGCACCTTTAACTCTTAATTGCCTGGGGATCATGAGGAGCACTTTATTATTTCATTTCAATGTGCTTGTGTAATGAAGAGCTGCAGTAGGGGCTCTATCAGTGTCACTTGCTGTCACTCCTCTGGATGTAAATGACACTTAAATTAGAGGATGATTTGGGGTTTAAAAGGAGAAACAAATTGTTCAATTTGGGGTAATTAGAACAGAGGATGTAGACAGTGACCAGTGTGGCCTTGGCTTGAATACCTAATTACAGAGTAGAAAAATTATCCAGCTCTCTCTTTAAAATTATAGTCAGATTTAATAAACACAGCACTCTCACCATCATCTGAGCAGACTATCAATTTGTATATTTTATGTTGCTGATTTAAAGCATGTACTTCAATCCTGCCTGTGCTCATATATCTATGTGTGTGAGAAGCGGTAGCTGATATTGCGGTCCGTATAATGTGTTTTTCAGCCAGTATCATCCCACTATTGTCCTCCTTTTCTTTATGCCTTTCTTTTCACCAGTTCTCCTTTATCTATTTTGCATTAATTGTATCTCTCTTAATTGTTCATCTGTTAAATAGAGAGTTAGCATGGTGCACAACAAGTGAGGGATAACAATGGGACTTCAGAAATGTTGCACACAAGCTAACGCTCAAGTACACTTCAGCACGATCACAAAGTGCAGTTTTTAGTGCTTGATTAAAAAATCATTTTAAAAATAAAAGATATGCTAATTATGTTATTATTACATGTTAAACAGTTGGTTTAGACATGCTGGTTGCTGAAAAAGGGAAGATAGCGTATAAGCGAGTAAGAGCAAACATAAAAAAGAAAAGAAGTAAAAATTTACATTTAAATTCTCTCTAGACTGCCATAGTGATGGGGGTTGGGGTCCTTCTTTTGTTCTCCTGTTTTGAATTTTTCCGAAAACATTGTTGAACTTTGAGGTTGTGAAGAACGATAGATGTTAGCGAGCCACTGAGTTGTGTGGTCAAGAAAGAAAATAAAAACACTTTTCCGAACTGCCCGAACCTGCAGCACCTCAAACTGTTCATGCATCTCTCCAGCCAGCCCGTCACAAAAAAAGACAATATAGGTCGAAAATTCAACTTGCAAAAATGACCTATAATTACTTTTGCGCCATCTAGTGGCCGTAGCAGTTATGACCTGGGGAAGTGATGCAGTTTAGATGACGTCAATACAAGGTGACAATTTACCTCATTAGAAGGAGGTGGGTTGGGTTGATGGCTGGATAGTTAGATGGCAAAAAGTGGACTTAGCTGCAGGAGACCAATGTTCACTTCCAAATTCCAACCGCAAGAGTCAAGTTTCCAACTATGAGTTGGGACGTTTTTTTAAAAAACATAACAACGATTGTCAGGGTGTATGCTGTTGCCATGACGGCAAAGTAAAAACCGAGTTTCAAGGAATCATTTTAACCCAAACCATGAACTTTCCCTAACCCTAACGAAGTGGTTCTTATGCCTAAACCTAATCAGACCTTAACCATAGCGTTGTCACACCATAAAACATAATTATTTTTTAATAGTGATTTGTAACGGTTTTGAAAAGTGGCATATTATGGGTTGTTCTGAAAACGCTCTTATGGGTTGTTCTGGAGTGCGGGTACAATCGACCTATGTGGTTGTTTAATTATGAGGATGTGTTGCCCCAGCACAACATCTCTAAAGGTCAAGAGGTCTGCAGCTACAAAGACGCTTCACCAATGTTTTCTGCGGAGGTCAGCGTACATGACAGAAAAGTGAGTTTTTCTGTCTTGTTTCCACAGAAATCATTTCTGAAAAAAAAATTAAAGGACTTCTGAGAACTTTCCACATTGAGTTATTGAAAGCTTTTTCTCATACAATTGGCCTTCTCAGAGTTAAAAAGAGTGCTCACAGGTCAAAGAACAAATAGATACCAGTAATCCACAGCACATGTCTGGCTGCTTGAAGTTTCCCTTGTATTATTGAATATAAACCATCAAATAAAAGATTCAGAAATTTGTCTTGACAGAAGGAATCGGAAAAGAGATTATTACCTTGTGGCAACACCAATGCTGCAAAAGAATAATTGAAATCCCTCAATCCAATCATTTAATTAAAAATGATCTTTGAACTACCACTGAGATGATAGAAATGAAAAGTAGTCATTGAACCAAACCTAGTCTTCTATTCATGAGCTAAAGGTGGTATGGGACTGCACAGTAAATAGGCTGTTTCCTCTGCTGTGATTTTTTTTTTTACCATTACTCCGATTGTGGGATACTCATAGCTGAGAGAGGGGCTATGTGATGGAGTATGACCGCTGTCACAATACAGACAACAGAAAGGCTTGGTGAAAAATGTAATTTCCCTCTGTGGAGCCGCAGCAAAGGAGGGTGGGGGTGGGTGGGGGGGTGAATAGACCCGGCAGAATTATTTGCCTGCAACTACTAGAGCTTGTGGTAATTACTATAATGATGTCTCCAAGTCAAGGCAGAGCCAGTGCCGCGATCACACAGAAGCTGATCAGAAAATAAAATTTCAGGGGGCACACAAGGCAGCCGCAGTCGTCTTATTAATGTATGCTAAATAAGGTGAAATGACAGAAAAATCCTGTTTGGCCTTTCATAAATATACAGCCAGGTAGACAGCTTTGTTATTGTAAATATTCTTAAAAATTATATTGCAATTTGTAGGTTACATGTTGATACATGATGATTTTGATATCTTCTTCAAATTAAATCACTTGTACGACTGATAACATGATTACAATGCAGCAGGGCTATAGCCTAGACATTTGGGGTCATGTCTTATGAATTTTTTCAGGGTATTGGGTCGGGGTTCAATTATGTGAGAAGTTTTTATTTAACAATTACACACATATTTCACATGCTGGGTTAGGGTTACAGTTCTTACATCTTTTTAGAATAAATTGTTTAGAATTTTGACTGTTTTAGGCACAAACATTAAAAAAACTAAATTAATTAAGTTAGAATAAAGGGTTTTGATGTCTACCAGGATCACAGTGTTGAAAAAAGTTTTGACACAGCATATTGATGAAAGTAATTAACATAAAATATAATCGAAAACAATTAATATAAAGTGAGAATTGTATTTATTTATGTATTCATTGGCTAGTCAAAAATTCCTAATGGGGTGAAGTCTTTGGACTCATGAACTTAGTATTTCTAAAACCCTAACTACAACCATGATTGCCATTGAGGACAGTTTTCTGGCAATTTGTGAGTTTTAGCTGTTTGTGTAAACAAAATTACACAACTATGTAATTCCAGTGATTTTAGATTAAATTTGACTACTTTCTGAGCCAACAAAATAAAAATAGAATAGGTGAAACATTCAAATCCACCAAAATGTTACTATTAAAATTATGTTAAATTTTCATTGTTATGCAGATGACACCCAGTTATATTCATCTGTTGTGCCAGACAATAGTGAGGCCCTAAATCCTTTGATAAATTGCCTCTCTAGCATTGTACAGTGGATGAGTGGTAACTTCCTTAAATTAAATGAAGACAGTACAGAAGTTCTTATAATTGGTATGCACAGAGAGAAGAAATTTTGAGCAGGCTTGGAAATCTGGCTCTACAGATTAAGCCGGAAGTTAAAAAAAAAACAAACAAACAAAAAAACCTGGATGTTATCCTTGACTCTGAACTGAATTTTGAAAGTCATAACAGCATTACATTACAAAGATAGCTTTTTATCATTTAAGAAACATTGCAAGAGTCAGACCATACATAAGATGCTAAGAAACTGACTCATGCCTTTGTATTTTCACACTTTTTTTCCTTTTTAGGTTTTTATTGTTTATTGTTTTTTATTGTTTTCCTATTTTTTAAATATCTGTCTTTTTGTTTTTAATACCTTTTCTTGTAAATCACTTCGAGCTGCATTTTATGTTATGAAAGTTGATATATAAAGTTATTATTATTATTATTGTTGTTATTATTATTATTTAATCAAATGTCTGTGGCTAACTGTTAGCTAACGTGAACTGTCAACTGAAAATTTAAAGTACCCTTAGATTTTGATGTAATTTCAACAAACCATTGGCATGTCACCAAAAAGCACATGAAATGTATAGTAATGTAGAAATGGCTCCAAGTATCTCATCTCTCAGTTTTTATGAAAGATATTTTATTTCAATTAGTTTGGCTAAAGTTAATGCTAGCTAGCATTAGTTATACTCATAAGATGGAAGCTATGTGGGTTATCATTCATTTTACTGATGACATGAGTAATATTAGTCAAGGAAAAATGAATATGTTATATATTATATTATCAAAATAAGCTGTAGGACTACTAACGCTGCTTAAAAACATACATACAACTTATAAAATTCAAGCTGATAAATGGTGTGCAAACAAAGACCTGACTAGATAACTATTAGTCAGAGGTTGACAAAACTGTAACTTTTCAGTTAATAAATCTGATTCAGTTTTCTGTGTTTCAGTGTCTATGTCTATGTTTTTTTCAGACTGGCAGAAGAATGCTGCCCTTCTACCACTATTTCCCACTTACCAATCAACCTTACAACAACAATAATTTTTCACAGCCAGTCATCAAATAAGCTATGAAAAAAGCAGTAAATCCTCACATGGATGAATGTTAGGCATTTCTTCTTGAAAAATGACCTCAACAATTAACTGCTTATCAAAATTTTTGAGCATGTTGGATTTTGATGTTTATCTATTTGCATTTAATTCATTTATTACTTGCCTGTATCTGTGTGCCTTCAGGTGCTTTTAAAGAAAGAGAAGAGACTCTTTAAAAGAACTCTCCTTTGAAGAACCCTTTTGTTTTAAGAGGGCTCTTCAAATAAGAGTTGTTTTAAGAGTGAGGACAAAGACATTTGGGAGCGTGCAGATATGGAAGCTGTAACATGCAGAAACTAGGCTTCTCTGTGGAAGACAGTAATCAGAAAACAAGCCTTTTTGAGCAAAAGTAATTTCTTTGTGACTATGCAACTGGCCCGAGAAGACATGGTGGACATGCAAAGACCGTAGGCTGCTGATATGCACAGATGTTCCCCCTCATATCCACAAGCGTGTGACCACAGTCACTGGTTCGCCCTCGCCTGGCGCCCGCTTACGCAGCTTGCCTCTTGGTCCCTCCACATTACACACACAGCCCTGTTTGATTCTGATGGGTCCTGAAAGCCAGGAGACATACGTAGCTGTAACAACATCAATGCGCTTCGCCAGGTTTTCAAGTCAGGGACATGTCTTATTATAATTACTACCTATGTATTATTTATTTTGCTCAGGAGAGACAAATCGTCATGGTGCTCTTTGGACGGTTTCGTGTTTTCCTCTCCTTCCTCCCTCCCTCCTTCTTGTCCTCCTTTCCAGTCCCGGGAGAGAAGAGAAGACCACAGTTTGGGAAAAGGGACAGGGTGAGGACGGGGGGGGAATGGTGGGGGCAGCAGTGATCTGCAAATCATTTATTTACATTTGGCATCTGCATAATGAGGCAGGGAGCCAATGGCAGCCTTGGCTGGCTGGAGACAGGGTGGCATGCCTTCAGTTTTAATGGGCACACTGAGGAAACTTCCAATCCTTCTTGACATTTCTCATAGCGAAATAAACGTGCTCTGGGTCAGAGTGTCTATTAGGAAGATAAGAGACGAACAAGTCAATTATACTTCAATGACTGCATAGCCAGGGGACCTCATTAACATGATCAGGGAGGTCCATGCTGCAGCAGCCCTCTCCTGTGTGTAGCTCCTGATTAAGTTGTGGAAGAATGACATGGCCCTTTTTTCTCCTGCTTTATGTAGAAAAAGATAGAAAAAACACAAAGACATAAATATATTCAAACATATATAAGCAAGTACAAACACACACCCATAGATGGATATACATATACACACAGTGGCACACACACACACACACACACACACACACACACGCACGCAACAGACATCGCCAGGACACAGTGTCTGGCCAGCCAGCCAGAAATTGTTGACACATTCAAAAAAGTGAGAGGCACACTCCATCAGGGGTTGTGGGGAGGTTTTATCTGCTGATAGGGTCACGGAAGTGGATGCTTTGGGAAAACATTTGTGGCAGGGGATGTTGCGAGCTGTCATGCACAGCCTGGACGCATGGCCTTGGGTTGCAAGTGGAGGGTGGGTGTGGGGGGTAGCGGGCGGGCGGGGCACGGGCTGAGGCGGAGGCGCGGGTTAAAAAAAGCAGAGCCTGGGGTTTGGTGGGCGGAGTGGTGCATGTTTTTTTTCCCCTTTTCCTCTTTGCTGGCTTGTTTTCTCAGTGAGGACACTGCGATCTGTTGACGTTGATGGGATGAGTGCAGACAGGGTACAGGGAGCATGGCTTGTCTTTTCTAGTGCTTGCATAGTGTGCATCATATCCAGCCACAGCTTGGCTAAGGCTCTAATTAATTAATTTAGGTGCCTATCTGGACCAGTGGGAATTGATCACCAGTCATCTTATCAGTGACAAAAGTGTTCGCTACTTTTCACTGAAAGAAATACATTTATCCATCCAACACTTACAGCTCCACATGTAGTCGAACATGATTTCAGCTGTTTTAGAACCATGATTTATAGGTATTTTTAGCTTTTGTAAATGTATTTGAAAATATATATGAAATTAAAAGCAATACAATTTTCTTGTTGAGCACTTGCTGGCAATTTCAGTCAGAGTTACTAAATGTTAACATTGGCTGAAACACCTTCTTTGAGCTTTGAAAATGCTTTGGCTTGTTGTTTTGTCACATAAATGTTGAAATTCTGTGATACAAATTGTCCTCTGACACTAGTTGTACTTAGAAATGGACCTAATGTGGCTATGAGATGGATCTAATTTTGATCAAACAGCCAATTGGCATTCTTATCAGAATCAAGCTTGTTTGCTGTAATTTTTGATGATCTTCTTTGGTTTGAATACCTCAATGTGTGACCATGAAGAAAAGAGGAGAGGAGACAGTAACAAGCCTTTGTCCACAGGCACACCAAGCACACACAAAGGCATCCCACTAGGAAAGGTCCTGCACATATCTGCTCACATACCTCCATTATTGCTCTCTGAAACATGAATGATTTGATTATTTGATGACAGCTTATTTCTTAAATCTGTTTCGGCACCATATGTGTCTAATATGCGGTTCGCTCGCCATATGAATGCCTTGCCCTGGGGTCTGTGAGAGGCCAGTGCAGTTTTCAAACCTGGAGGGAGGATTGGCTTGTGAACTCAGACAGGCATACCGCACTGTGCAAAAGCGCAGCGGACTGAATTCAAGTGCATGTTCAAGGAACAATCTTCCTATTGCTATGCATCTCGTGTTCTCTCTCTCTCTCTTTTTTATTATGAATTAATAATCCTGCTTAAGGCTATACGTGCTGTTTTTAAATATCTTGGCCTGAGCCAAACCAACCAAATCAAGCAGAACAAAGCCATGGAAAGACTCTTTCATTATTTCCATTGCCTTCCTGAGGAAGTATTCTTGTTATCATAATTGGTTCCCCAGATTTTTTCCTTGCAGGAATTTTAAAACATGAGAATGCTTCACAACTCAAACTAAGTTTAACCAGCTTTGCAACCTGTGTCTCATCACTCTAATTGGCTCTTTAGTTGATCTGACTGGATGACAGTGATGCCCTGCATGTAATAATGTCCACAGACTTCAAATTAATTTAATTAATTTCTACTTCTTACAGAATGTAATAATTATTCCATGCCAAGGAGTTTTACTTTTTTTCAGTCCTGATGCAGAAAACAAATGCATAACACTTTGGTGATTGGATGTTTTCATTTTTTATGTTTTATTTCATATTTTATGTTTTAGTGCATTTTTAGTGGAACTATCTATATTTAATGTGGTTTATTTTACAGCTTTCAGTGATGAGCCATTACATATTATGAAAATCTCAATAAATACTGGATGCCAGGCAAATTCTGAGTTTTCTGCCGCAATGTGCTTCAATTGAGGTTGAGTTTTTATAAAGATTTGCCATGTTTTTACACATACACCACCTAACAACAGTTTTGCAAATCATCCTTATGTACAAATACATGGCAACACCTTAATAAAAACCAAACTTGTAGACTGAACCTTTAAAATTGTTGTAGTGTTACTCATGCACAGATTTTAACTGTTAGCAGCACTAAAAAGTTAAATAATATTTGAATAATGTAATTCATCCGATAATAAATTGTGTTTTTGTGTACTGCGTCAACACTCAGTTTGTGTATTGCCTTTTGGCTTTAAGAGTCACTGCTGATGAACGCAGCAGTGCAGCTGAAGGTCATGAAGGTCAGAACATCGAGGCCACAGAGTTTCTCACTCTAACGAAGGCCCTGTATAAGGATTGTCCGTCACTGCATCTTATTCACACCTTGTATTAAGTAGTATAAGTATAAGTAGTAACCTGACCACTCACCATTAGAAAACACTCGAATGCAGGGATATCAAATGACTGAAATACAGAATCCTACTGAACTGGAAACTGAAAGGATTGGTTCTAAGTAATGCAAATGACCTCAGGAGCAGTCAGAATCATGTAAACACATTCATCCCTATTGAAGTGTGCCATACAGTGGAGGGAATTGTATAGTGGTATGGACAGATTGCCTCAATAATTAAGAAATTGCAAGGCAAATGGGCTATTCTGAATATTTTTCTGCTCTCTCAAAGAACTTTTCCAACAATTGAAAGATACTGGCCTTGCTAATTCTCCACTTTTGAATAAAATCAATTTATGAGCTATGAAGGATGTCATACTGTGGTCTTGGGATACAAGTCTTCCTTTATCTAACTGCAAATAAGCTGCACCACCGCTTCAAGGTTTGTGCCACAACAAAATTTCCAGAGGAGAAAACTACAAGGGCACATTCAGATACTTATTTTTTTGGAGGATATTTTAAAATTATTTTTAAATATAAATAGACATGGGACAAAGAAAAAAATTAAATATAAAAGTAAAACAAATACATTACAGCCCAAACCATATCATATTATCCTCTTAACCCCACCCAAACCAACCTCTCCCTCAGACTATTCTGAGCAAAACAATACAAACTACTGGTAACAAATAGCAAGAATTCATAGCACATTAACAATTCATACTGAGAATTCATACCAGAAAGTTATCAACTAACATAGAAACACAAGGTAAGAAAAGGAAGTCAAAGGACGAGAAGGCAAATAAACAAACAAACAAAAAACCTCAAAACCTCCTTCCCTTTTAAGAAACTGTACTAAGGGATTGCATATTTCCTTAAATGCCTCCTTTTTGTTTCACAGTATATATGTCATTTTTTCTAATGCCATACAAGACGCCATCTCCTTAATCCACTTACCTACAGATGGTTTATTTCTACTTTTCTAATTAAGGGCTATCAGACTCTTTGCTTGCAAAATACACATGTTGATAGGCACATATTGGCCCTTTTTTATATATAGGTCCTTAGGGTATAAATTCATAATAAATACTCTGGGTTCAAAGGGGAGGTGTACTGAAACCAACTGTGCAATAGTATGAGTATGATCTACCTCTTTCCAGAGACTCTTTATCAACCTACATTCCCATAAGCATTTTGACAGGTGTAACATATGTACGCATCAGCCATTTCTACTGATTTGACTCTTTTCTCCACGCCTGTAAAGTTTTCTCTGAGGAAACTTGAGATCCTTTGACTAGAAAATGATAAAGGAAGGAAATCAATCCTTTGTGGTAACAATTCTTTAGTGTAATTTCTTCCAAGGAGGAGAGGACAGGACATTCATATTTTTGTTTTTGAGCTATATATATATAAAATTTTATGTTGGAATTAAAAAAAAAAGTCTTTGCTTTGTAAATCTAATTAAGCTGACAGTTCTTGAAAGGACATAAAATTCCCGTCCTTTTATAAATCTCCAATCTTTCTGATGTCACTTCTGAACCACATTTGAAAACCTTTATCTGATCTTCCAGGTATAAAGTCTGAGCCTCCCTATATAGGGCTAAATTAGGAGAGGAGTTGATGTATGTGCATGTATTTCTGAATGTCGTACCATACATTTATCATATTTAATACAATTGGATTATATGTGAATTTTTCTTAAAACCTTCAGTTTTAATGAATATAAATATGAATGTAGTGGTAAATTAGCATTTCTCTAACGCTATCCAACCTGAGACATTATGCACAGAAAAATAAAACATAATTGTTTGTAGCTGAGTTGCCCAGTAGTACCACTGCAAATCTGGAAAGTCCTCCCCTGTCATAGTGAAGGCACGTCTTTGGTGTTTGTTGTTCCATATAAAATTTCTAAAAGCTTTCTTAAGCATTGGAAATACGTATCCTGGGGATGGAGGTATATTCTGAAACAAATATAGAAACTTTGGCAGAATATCCATTTTTAAAATATCAATTCTGCTGATTAAAGAGATTGGTAATGTCATCCTTCATGCCAGGAGTTTGGTAGCCTGCTTCTAACACTGGTTCATAATTAGTTTGTGCTATATTATCTATATAAGGGACAATCTTAGTAGGTTCCGAAGAAGGTGAAACAATCGCATATTTTAAATTGTGCCACATTCTGACAAGGATTTTTCCTGTACCTTTCATTTAATAACATGATGGAAGATTTATTACTGACCTTGTATCCTGATATTTTCCCAAAGATTGAGACAATATTTAACAATGATGGAATTGCCAACAAAATTCATAAATCGATCCGTATTTAGCTATAACTTAAATCAGCTCTCATCTTATGTAAAATGTATATCCTATCATAACTGTGCAAGAGTTTTTAAGTTAAACCATTTTATATTTAACCCAAACCATAGGAAAAAAAAATCAGCTCATTCAAGCATAAGAAAGGTTCCCTATCTGGGAATAATTGTCCCACAGCACAGATATAGCCTATTTTATCCATTTAAGAAGAGTCACTAATGCAAATAATACCTTAACATATCTTTCGATAGAGAAAATCAAGAATCCATTAACTTAAAAAAGAGGGTTTCTTCAGTATTTAGCAGTTTTCCCAGATTACCGAGATTCAGTGCTGTTTAGCCCTACGCCATAGCAGTTGTGGCTGTGGTCAAAATTATTCAGATACTTGCACTTCCAACAAATTCAGTTTGAAGGTGTCATGTAGGTGAGAGGAGGCAGAAGAAAAAAATGAGTCTGCATAAACGTGTGTGTTGACATTGAGAGGGGTTTGAGGTTTGCTCGCTGGCATTCTTTCTGGCCATTTAGCCCTGCTAATAGCCTCTTTACCATGCCAAATCACGCTTCTCTCCAAATATTTAGACCTAAACTCCCAACATCCCTTCAAGCGACAGAACACGCTCTTTAATTGATATACTGTGCGTCCCCAAACCTTTGAATTTGGAGGAGGGAGGAAACTGGTAAACTGGTGTAAATAGAAGAACAAAAGACTACAGCATTTATCTTCTTCTCTGCGTTGCTGGTGTCATACTGAATGTCCCTGCTCCCTCAGATCTCTGCTGAAGAGACAGTGCTGGCTGTGCCCTAACAAGACGTACAGTTATGGTTGACTTCATTCCTCTCAGGTCTTCTCACCAAGGCGGAAGAAAAAGACAGAATTTATTTTTGAGGAGCCTCACTTTAGATGTGATAAGGAAACACGATAAACACTTTGTCGGTCTGGTTGTTCATCTGACGTGTAAGAAATAAACATGTAGGCAAAGAAAACTCAGATGTACAAAAGACAAAAATCACCAGCAGGAATTAATACGCTGCCTCTCTTGACACAGACTTTCATTTGGATCATCGGCTTGTCTGTGACTGTTTCACATTGCTTATTACTGTGGTGAACTGAAGCATATAACATTCATCCCTTCAATAACCTCTGAGCCATACGAAAGCTGTTATGTTTGGAACAGAGCACAGCACGTGCGCCACTATGCTCTCTCACGGCAGGTTATTTTACTCTGCCGCTCCAGCATAACTAGATAATTAAGACATTAATTTAGAATATTTTGAAGCTCAAAAATAATAGTAGTTTAGGAGGAATATGGCTTTTGTTTTGATATTATTAGTTTGCTTTTCTGTGTATGGTGTGAAACTGGCCAGTAGAAATAAATGCATAGTGTGTAATTAGAATATGGCTTCTGTTAAATGCATGTTGACTTCATTGCTCTTTCTGAAATAATCTATACAACTGTATAGACCCTGCTCTTGTAGGGTGGAGTGTGGGGCATGCCATACATTTCAGTCAGCCATACATATAACATATTACAGCCACTTGAAAATAGATTATCCCTTCAAGGTTATTCTATTATTTTCTTCATGATTTCCAAGGTTATTCCAGCCCACAGTGAATGGTTTTGAAGCATTTGATTTATGTATCAAGGTAATGCAAGATGATGTAAATATCTACTGGGACCAGTAAACCATTTCTCTCTCTCTAGTGGGACAGGATCCCTACAAATAATTCTCTTCTGTTGTTCATAGGACTTACAATATGGCTAATCTTCCCCAAAGACTTTCCCTTTATTTTACCATTACGCCCTAAATTTACCAACTTATGCTGTGCAGCCAAACTAGTTTTACATGTATTTAGTCATAAAACCAAATTCAAATTTTGACCTGATGGTGGCACTACATGAAAAGTTAGGGCGTCACCGAAGTCATTACAATTCATTCTGTTGGTAACATGAATGCTAGATTTCATGGCAATCCATACATCAGTTGTTGAGACATCTCATTCAAAACCATAAATTCACCTCATGGTGGCAATAAAGAAATAATCAGGGGATCACCAAAGTTATTCAGATTTATCCTCTGGGGACATGACTGTCTGTCAAAGATGATGTGCCAGCAGATATTAAGATATTTCACTGGATAAGTGAAAACTTTGACCTTATAATGATGTTAAATGAAAAGTCATTATTATTCATCATCAGAGCACCATGAATGTCTATTAAATTTCATGGCAATATATCCAATAGTTGTTGAGATATTTTAATCTGAACCAAAGAGGTGGACAGACCGACAAAGCGAAAGACCGGCATTGCCATACCTGGAGCCACATCATGTGGCTAAAAAGAGTAAAACTGTAAGTAAAGGGGACAAACTTGATGCAGCATTAAATTCACTTAACTGAAATTACATTTCACACTATTTGTATTTCTTAAGTTAATCTATACTGAGGTGGAAAACAGTTGAATCTTCTAAAGCTCAAGTCTGCCAGCTCTTCCTGGTTCTAATTTGTATTTACTATGTAACATTGGTATATAGGTTTGAAAATGGTAACTTGTAGATCTGTATTTTGTAATAAACATTTCCAGAGAGTTAAATGTACTTAATTTTCAATGTGTTTAAGTGTGTGTATTGTGGTGAGCAGTTTGTCCCTGCACCATGGACCGCTCCTAAACATTCATTTGCCCCCTGAAGGCAAGAACAGGTCACAGTGTCAAAATGCTCGTTTGAGGCTAAAGGCCTGGTATTATTTTCACACTTTTCCACGTGCTGGCTAATTGACCATAATTGCCAAATTAACTGGTCAGTAATTTAATTTTAATTATTCAGGATTTTTTTTCCTCATCTTGTTCCTTCACTTCCCTCCATATTGTTAGATATAAAGACAGGGCCTGTTAGGAGTGTCATGTTCAATCAAGAGGACTGGGACGGGACCCAATTAATATCATGAGCTGAACCCTCAAAGAGAAAAGAAAAAAGTGAGCCTAACGGGGACATTTCCTCAGGACATAATTGAATCTGATTACATCAGTTTTAATTTGAGCACGTTGCCCTGAGGCTATAAGTTTGTCTTGAAGGTAAATGTCCTAAATTACTGACCATGCTCTTATCCTAAACTACTCACCTGTAAATGTCCATCACATGATAGTGTTTATTCACTATAACTGGCACAGCAGGCCACTGCTGAATTGGTGACAAACATTTGAATACCATTGATGTACTCTTAAAAAGCTGGTGATACTCTGGAGGAGTACTGAAATATTACAATATTCATTCATTTGACCCATTTTAGGACCAGAGATTGTTTGAACCAATAAAATATTCTTAAAACTGTAGTACACTGAAATACTGTAACAATTAATATTAAAAAATGTAAAGGGCCAGTTCACACAAATGACAAAAACAAACAAACATTTCAAGTACCACCACTGGTATATAGACACACAGATTTGTCTGGTTTTATTTGTCAGGGTTTTGGGACTTCTGCTGCCAGAGGCATCTGCCATCTGTGGACTAATCTGAGTAATGCTGCAGAATAATAAATTAAAAATACAAATTTCCATGCTCCTCCATTGTATTGGTGTGGTAGCAGATGTCTCACCATGGACATTTCAAAACGCTGGCAAATAAAACAAAAAACTATTGATGGGTTCCATCAAAAGTAAATGAAAAAAATGTTGTTGTTTTTGGGTTTTTTTTTAAATACCTTGAGCTTCTAAAAATACTCTGAACATACAGTAAGAGTGTTTGAATAAATAAAAAAATATAAAGTCAAACATTTTATAGATGTTACTGTAAATGCTAATATTATATACTTTAATCTATTCTCCACACCTTGCTCACATTGAGTGTCAGTGGTAGCTAGAGCCTATCCCATTATGCACTGCAAACACTTCACATATTATGTCTGTGATCTTCATCAAAACTGGAGCACTCAGAGGAAACTTTACTTATTCAAACACAAGTGAGAACACACAAACTCCACACTCACTGATAAAGACTGAGACTCAAAGCAATGACCTTCTTATTGTACATGTAAATGTAAAGTATTACTTAAAACCTTGCACTTGCACCACCAAACACCCTGAAGTGCTGTAATAAAACACCTCTAGTTAAAAAACCCACATGGATTCAGTAAATAATAAGTCCAGAAGTGTGAAGTTTGTACAAATGCTTTTCTTCTGGGCTTCCAGGCCTGAAGAGCTCTCTCATCTCCTCACCCTCCCACCTCTCACTCTGTCTGTCACTCCGATAGCCTAATAGCTCTTCTCTTCCCTGGTAGTCCTATGAGGATCTCTGCGCCGTGGACCTTCGGTTCACATTACCCATGGCTAGTCCAGACTCTTGAAATTGTAACCTTATGATCCTCCAGGCCAAACTTAATGGGACACCAGAGTCCCAACCCGCCCCAACCAGCCCACTGGATTAGTGCTACTCGGATCTGATCACATCCAGACCCATCACAGAGGCCCTTCAGACCAACTAACTGCAAATCTGAGGCGGCACCTCTGGGCCTAGGACCTGCCTGAGTTTACCCATAGCCTCAGGTCATGTGGCCTTACTGACCAGCCTTGATGCCCTCAGGGAACTGAAACAGTAGCAGCAGAGAGGCAGAGAGAGGCCGACCGACCCAGAAAGACCAGCATGGTCAGACACATGATGGTCACATGATGACCCCTCCCCGTTTTCAGTGGGCAAAGATTCTGACTAAAGAACATCTGGAGGGCATCGCCACAAGCAGTAAGGGGAGGGTCTTAGTTTGATGTAGGGCTGGTCAACAGAGGAAGAGGAAGGAAGGAATTAAAGACAGGCAAATAAGGAAAAAAAGAGAAATAGACAGAACAGGACAAATTGATAGATAGAAAGAGAGAGATCTTTCTAAAAAAAGGTCTTGGTTGTGTTCCAATTAAGGGGATGTCAAATGCTTTTTCTACACATTTAGAAAAGTCTGCTCGAAAAATACACGATTTATGACACAAACACTACTGTTTGAGCATATGAACATTTGCTAAGCCCTGCTCCCTTAAGCCAGCCTCAGACTACAGGAGTTTTAAAATCCTAACCAACAACTTGCTGTAGTTAAGCTCTTCTCTCTGCCCGTACGGTTAAGATATGTCTTGAAAGACACGTTATATAGGCAGTTGTGTTCTTGCCACATATCGACAAGCCCTTCTTCCATCTCAGCAGTCCAATGCACCCGTAGAACAGCTTGTTGTTGTTTCTTCATGGTCGCCATTTCAAAAGTCTTCTCATTCACTTCCGTCTCCTTGTAGACTTGTCTCTCTCATTGGCTATTGTGGTCTCACTCAGAGAGTAAAGTAAGTTAGTTTAAATCCTAAATATCAAATATGTTTTAAATTATCAGGGCGGCCCCAATGAGCCTGTGAACAGTTCTGGAAGTTTAAAATCGGATTTGACCTGAGGTTAAAGCTACATGTCCCAAGCAAAAAGTATGCATCCTCACCAGTTGATGATTCATGTAGGAGACACAGAATTAAAGGTGCAGTATTTTTGTATTGCAGTTACTGAAATTCATTCAATAGGCAGTATGATAAGGAAAAATTTAATTTCACTAGATTATTTAGTTCTGATATAACCTTGTCTGGATGCTTATCTTACAGAAAACCTTTTGTTCAGAAAACAGAGGCAGATATCTGAGCCTAATCTTGTGTTTGGGAAATGTAATGCTAACTTGGGTAATGGTTGGGCTGGGGTTGCTGGAATGTAACTTCCATTACTTAACATGTAACCCCAAAAAATAATGTAGTAAACTGATGATATGCTGCTTACCTCCGACAGAAAACGTTGTAGTAGAGTAGGTAGTAAGCAAATTAGCTTGATGTGGTAATTTGATGTTAAAGCAGACAAATGAACCACTGTTTCCCTGCTGCTTTGAAAGGTTAAAGACACAAGCCTCCAAACTCTGCTGAATATCACTACAGCCTCACATTCACTTACATTCTCACTGCTGCAGCATGAGGAGAAGTCCAAAGCTTGACGTGTGCTATGCCTGTGCTCTCTGAGCTATGATTGGACAAGTGCTGTTGTGAGGAGGAGTATAGTGAATGGTCAGTCAATCAGGAATTCCCAAAACCATTTCGTCACAATCTGAATCTGAATTATATTATATAAATTGAAATATAAATCTTCATGCTGTTTTTATGTTGTCTTCTTGCCAAGGTCTCAGTGACACTTTCACTTTTTTAAATAAAGGAAAAGAAAATAGAAAAAGAAGTATCATTTAAGAGCTATTCCTGGGATTTAGTAATGTAATTCTATGAAGTTGCAGGACAAGAGACAGATTAAAGAAAGAAAAGTCAACACAGGCCGAGTTCAACACCCATGTTTTTCAGACTCCACTTAGACTTTTTATAAATATGTACTTTCCAATATTCATGATTATCACACATAGCCACATACTGGTTGTATCATATCTATAGTACACTGGCAGAAGTTGGAATTCGATAATTGCAGTTTATTTTCACCTTTGTTTTACAAGTGTTTTTTCCGAACGTCTGTCCATTTCACTGACTTTCAAGACAACCTGTCTGTGAAGATGAGCAACTGCATCCGTGAGACATGTGATACCACAAATAACCAGCCCATGGCTTTGAAAACAGGCTCATTGTACAAACAAAGACAAATCAGAACAAGCCTAGGAGCCACTTGGTGAGAGAGAAAGATATATTGATAGAGTATGGAGACAGAGAGGAAGAGAGAGACAGAAGGAGACATGGCTGAGGCTCTTCATTGCGCATGAGAGGAAACAGAGGCAGATATCTGAGCCTAATCGCAAAACCCACTTAAAGAACAGCGTCAAAAGAATTAGGTCCATAACATCAGAGCTCAGCGTAATGGAAGCCAACAAGTTGACAGCGAACTAGTGAATTTGTGGTGGGCACACAGCGGCTGAGATATCCGGCAAAACTTGTATGTTGACTAGTCTTTTATCTGATTGGATTACTGTTACTTAGCCCATACACAGCCAAGCGTGAGTAACGCAAAGCTCTTTTTTTAGATTGACTGCCTCCCTCTCTTGTTTTGTTAAAGACCATGGTGGGTGGAGGTGATGGATGGATGTAGACTTAGTGACCTATATGACGGACATTTCCACACTCGTCATTTAAAGGACGTATAGGCCTCATTTGGAACATACAGGACTATTATATCTCTGATTTCAGTGCCTTGAGGCTGATGTGTGGGGCACATTGGTACCAATCAACATGAGGGTTAAATGCATTAGTGAGCTGATGCATAAACATTTTAAAAGCTACTCTATCAGATCAATGCTGTGCATCATCTGAGTCATGTTGGCTAACATGTTTATTTACAAATGTACAGTTGTCTGAAGTTAGTGGTTTCAGTTTTTTGTTTTTTTTTTCATTTTAGTGCATCCAAACAACATCCACTCTGAAAGCAATATTAATAAGAGCACCTGCAATTTGAGAACCAGTCAAAAATAAATAAATAAAAAACAGACATGTTTGAGATTACACTCGATAACGTTCACTGCTGCAACCTTTCATTTGGAACACACTCCCACCTTTCAACAGATAAAGCTTTTCTTTTTAAAAGCCCACCTCCCTATTCATTCTCTTTGTCATTGTGAGACAACATGGTGATGCTAGACTGTGTTTTCAATTAGGTTGCTCGTTGTTTACAGGTATTGTGCTTGGGGCTGTTGGGCAAGCGTAGCCTGGCCTCCAGGCCATTGTGCCTGCTGACAATAGATAATGAGCTATCCACCCATATGCAGACAGCAGAAGACGGGCACACTTATACACACACATGCATGCACACACTCAAACACATATACACACACACTCGCCCACACATGCACACACACACACACACACACACACACACAGTATGATTTTACTAAGACAGGGACACAAACACTCGGACAGTGTTGGCCTCAGTTGTCGATCTATTCTGCTTGTGTAACCCCCATAATTTTATAAGAAAACAGTCAAGTTGAATTATAGGGTTAATATTGCTGTTTTCAAAACATCGCGTAGAGAGTGCTAGGTGCCTGCAGAAAGGGTCCATATTCAGCTGAAGTCAAAGGGAAAACGAAATTGGAGAGAGAAAAACGGAGAAGAAATACCATGGATGTATTGTATATGTATGAAGAGCGAGATGTAGCACTACCGCTTAGCCTTGCAGCCAGTTTTTCCCAGTGGTCACTCGCTGTATTGCAGTGAAAAATCCCCCTGCAGGGGACCACTATTATAAAAACTGTTGACAGGACACCTCGAACTGCAAATAAGGTAAATTATGATTCTTTCTATTATGAATTTTTTGTCACATCCTACCTGGCCTTTGTGTGTTTTTTGAACTCTTTGTGTTTTTGTGTTCTTTGGGGTTTCCTGTGTTGCACTTCTGTTGAGTCCTTCTGGTCGTATGTTTTGCTTGTTGTGTTTTGTACTTGGGTTTGTGTTCGTGGTTATTCTTGGATGGGTTAGTGTAGGTTGCGTTAAGAGTTTGTATTTTCTGGGTTTTGGTTTTCTCTTGCTCTGTATTTCCCTTGTGTGTTCATGTACTCCTCCTCACCTGCCCTGCATTTGGACTCATTAGCCCTGCCCTGCTCTGTTTTCCCCACACCTGCCCTGTGTTAGCCTCGTCAGCCCTGCCCTGCTCCCTGTGTTTCCCCAGCCAATCAGCTCCCTGTCTGTTCACTCCCCTCTCCTTGGTTCTCCACCCATCTCCCCACCTGCACCTCATCTCCTCGTTAGTTCAGTTACTTTTTAAGTCCTGGTTTTCTGTTCAGTCTTTGTAAGATCTTTTTTTTTTGTTTGGTTCTGTTTTGCCCTGTTCGGTCCTTGACCATTTCAAGATTAAGGAGATTTTCATGAACTCTGCATTTGGGTCTATTCCTGCTACCCCACATGACATTTTTGATCCATTGAGGTTTTATATTTGTAAAACTTTCCTCAAGTTGAGACAAGCTATTTAAAAATCTGTGATGTCATCATGTTAAGTATTGTAATTTGATGGCACCCTTACTCCCTGTATTATGGTAGACTGATGTACTGCGCTGTTGTATTGTGTAAGGTTTATGTACAGGACATGACGTCCAGTTGTTCAGTCTGTTAACTACGGTGACGAGACGACATCATGACTCTCCATACCAGCTTGCGCTTTATTGTTAAATAAATATGCCAAGAGGCTAAAGATGACCCGAGTATGTTCTACTTATCATGCATACGCAGCAGAGGACTGCGCACTCCAGTAAAAACCTTAACAGGTTATGGGCCCAGGCAGAGTTGGACACAAGATAACATGAAGTATAATGTGAAGTATTACATGGAGCTTCTATGGACTATGTGAGTGAACCAGCTTGGAGATGAATGAACAATAAAATCTCGGAAGAAGTTTTGCGCAACGTATAACGTGAAAGTCAGTAAAGCTAACAAGCTAGTTAGTCAAAGGCCACAACAAAGGACAGAATGGCAAGCAGAGCAATAGGAGCCCTAGCACCCCAGCTTCTCTTCGACAGATCTGAAGATAAGTATGGCCTCTGGGAAACAAGGTTCCTTGGCCACTTACATATTTTGAAGCTGAAAGACACTATCCTAAATGAGCCAAGTGGCAGTAATGAACAACAGCCAGCTGAAGCTAGAGAGAAAAATGCATGACCGCTATGCTGAGTTAATCAGACTGATAGATGATAAAAGCCTGTCACTGATAGAACATAAAGCAGCTGATGATGGCAGAAAAGCCCTGAAAATCCTGAAAGAACATTATTCTGGAAAAAGTAAGCCAAGGATAATAAATCTGTACACGTCGCTGACCAAGCCACACATGGCAGACAATGAAAGTGTTACTGACTACCTCAGAAAACATCATTATGGCTCTGAAAGATGCAGGTGAAGCTATGAGTGATAGACTAATTGTGGCCATGATATTAGGTGGCCAGAATCCTTCAAACCTCTAGCTGTCCATGTAACACAAAACGAAGATAATGTTACATTTACAGATTCTACAGATTCTACAGAGTCTACAGATAATGTGATAAAGACACATGTGACACAAGGTAAATGTCCCACTAAGACACATACTGGCAACAGAAAAGATGGAGATGCCAACGTGACATACTATAGGTGTGGAATTAAAAGTCACAAAGCAAGAAAGTGTTACAGGAAAGTGTGGTGCAGTTACTGCAAAAATAATACACACCAAGAATCCCTGTGCAAGAAAAAGGGAGGACAAGACGACGCCAGAAAGATTGTAGAAGAAGAAAAGGACAACCGATATCATCTCTTCAAAGCTAAACACACAAAGAATGAGAGACCACCAGACAACGTAAAAATGAAAGGCATCATGGTGGATGGAGGAGCAACATCCCACATCGTGAATGACATAGAAAAATTTAAAAGCTTTGATGACACCTTCCAGCCGGAGACCCATTCAGTGGAGTTAGCTGACGGCACCAAATGCAGTGGGATAGCACAACGAAGGGGGACAGCGATGATAAATCTACTAGACAGCGCTGGATGACAGCACAGAGCACAGCTACAGAATGCACTGTACATGCCCTTCATACCCCGATGACATATTTTCAGCGGCAAGAGCAACAAATGGAGGAGCGACAATCACCTTCAAGAAAGGAGACAGTCGCATGGTTACCAAGGATGGTAGCAGGTTTGACATCCATGAGAGTGGAAATTTGTATTACTTGTCAACTGTTCATCCAATGTAAACAATGCCATGACATGCAAACTTGGCATGAGATTTTAGGTCTTTGTAATTATGAAGATGTTCAAAAGTTGCAAGGTGTAGTGAAAGGCATGGAGATAAAAGGAAGTGCAGTCAGGCCAAATCAGTTGTGTGAAGTATGTACACAGGGAAAATTCACAGAAACAAGAAATAGGGAGCCAGACACAAAGGCTAAGAAACCCTTAGAATTGGTTCACACTGATTTAGCTGCCAACAACAAGCATAGAAGGACACAAATATGCAGTCTTTTACAGATGACTATTCAGGTACCATGTTGGTGTATTTCCTTAAGTCAAAAAGTGATGCTGTGCAGGCTACTGAAAAATTCTTAGCTGACATAGCACCTTACGGAGAGGTAAAGTGTATTCGCTCAGATAACGGCACTGAGTTTACAAGCCGAGACTTCCAGGGACTGATGACCAAAAATAGGATTAGACATGAGACGCCTGCACCCTGTTCACCCTACCAAAATGGCACAGCGGAGAGAGGTTGGTGAACCCTCTACAACATGGGCAGATGCTTACTGTTAGATAGTAAGTTGCCAAATAAGCTATGGAATTATGCGGTGCAGACAGCAGCCTATACGAGGAAAAGGTGCTACAGCAGGCGCACAAAGAAAACGCCATATGAGCTGTTCACAGGCAAAGTACCAAACATATCCAAACTGCAGAAATTTGGATCAATGTGTTTTGCTTACAAGCAAGAGAAAGGGAAGTTAGACTCTAGGTGTGAGCATGGTATTTTTGTTGGCTACGATAAAAAGAGCCCAGCTTACCTAGTGTACTATCCAGACACAGAGAGAGTCCAAAAACATAGGTTGGTGAAGTTCACAAACAAAACAGTCAATGAAAAAGGAACACAAACATCTGAGTCATTCATAGAATATGAAGATAGGGAGGTACACCCCAAGGTCAATAACAGTGAAGAAAATGTTGATGATAAAATGCAAAATGTACCAGGTCAGGAAATGCAGAGTGGTGTTTCTGGGATTTTACCTGAACAGACTGAGAGTACACAGCCAGGTAGTCACTGAGACTGTGAACAAAAGGAACCCACAAAGAATTCGAAAGAAACCTGCGTATTTACAAGAGATTGAGACTGAGGATACAATGGACAAACTACAAACATGTGTGGACTCTTGTTATAGAGCAATATGTGACATTCCTCAAACTTACCAGGACGCCATAACATCAACCAAGTCAAGCCAGTGGAAAAATGCCATGAACGAGGAGATGCGATTGCTGGAGGAAAACAAGACCTTCAGCCTCACCCCGTTGCCACCAGGCAAGCAAGCAGTGGGGGGCAGATGGGTCTACGCATTAAAGACTGACATAGATGGATCAGATAAATACAAAGCAAGATTTGTAGCGAAAGGCTACAATCAAAAACCAGGAATCGACTACGAGGAGACATTCTCACCCACAGCTGACATGACAAGTATGAGAGTGATCATGCAATAGGCAGCGCAGGAGGATTTAAACCTTCATCAGATGGATGTTAAAATTGCCTGTTTGCACGCACCAATTGACTGTGAACTCTATATAGAGCAACCAGAAGGGTATGAGAAAAAGTCAGAAACAGGTGAAAAGCTAGTATGTAAGTTGCAAAAGTCTCTCTATGGTTTAAAACAGTCAGGAAGAAATTGGAATGCAATGTTTCATACATATCTGACTGAGAATGGTTTTGTACAGGATCCTGCAGATCATTGTGTGTGTATACAAAGGAAAAACATAACGAAAAGGTAATATTACTTGTATGGGTTATCATTGCAGCTAGCAACGAGAATGTACTCAACAGTGTAAAGATGATGCTCACTGAGAAGTTTAAAATGAAAGATCTGGGAAAATTGAAGCATTTTCTGGGAATAGATTTTAACCAAACAGATGGTCAAGTTAAAATGTCACAGAAAAAAATATGTGACAAAAATATTGGAGAGATTTGGAATGCAGGATTGCAAGTCCAGAGAGACACCATGTGAACCAAAATTAGAGTACATAGAAGAGGCTGAAAAGATGAAAGAGCGTAGAAAGTACAGAGAAGCAGTGGGAAGTTTAATTTACTTCTCCACATGCACTAGACCAGATATTACTTTTGTGGTCAGTAAACTATCTCAGCATTTTGCTGAACCTTCAGAAGAACACTGGAACACAGTAAAACATGTCTTCAGATACCTCAAAGGTACAGCAGAACAGGAATTATGTTTCAAAAGGAGTGAGACAGAGAAACTAGGTCTCAAAGTGTATCGTGATGCTGACTGGGCATCGGATGCAACAGACAGACATAGTACATCAGGATATTGTGCCAGTTTGAGTGAGGGAAGTTCTCTGATCTCATGGAAGACAAGAAAACAAGCAACAGTAGCACTGTCTACTTGTGAAGCAGAATACATATCCTTTAGCATCAGCTATACAGGAATGTATGTACTTAGAACAACTACTCAAGGGTATATACAAATATCAATATGCACAAACAAAGGTGTACGAAGACAGTCAAGGTACTCTAGCACTAGCCAAAAATCCAGTCAACAGGCAAAGGTGCAAGCACATTGACATTAAGTACCATTTCATAAGAGAGACTGTAAACAGTTTAAGGGTAACTTTGGAGTACTGTTCTACTGTTCTACTATTGTAATTTGATGGCGCCCTTACTCCCTGTATTATGGTAGACTGATGTACTGCGCTGTTGTATTGTGTAAGGTTTACGTACAGGACATGAAGTCACCACGCTCCAGTTGAGCGCCAGTTGTTCAGTGTGTTAACTACGTTGACGAGACGACACCATGACTCTCCATACCAGCTTGCACTTTATTGTTAAATAAATATGCCAAGAGGCTAAAGATGACCTGAATATGTTCTACTTATCATCCATATGCAGCAGAGGACTGCGCACTCCAGTAAAAACCTTAACACATCACAATGTAAAGTCTGTGCGCCAAGCGGGAACTTGCGGGTGAGGCCAGTGGGAGAAACACTACTGTGCATATTTAATGGGCCACGCAATGCGGAAGCCAACCCGGACGATAGAAACTTTTCTGGCATATGAGCCAGGTGAGCAATCCTTACTGGACTGAATAGGCACCATTTTTGTTCCGGTATCCAGCTCTTATAATACACAAGATACTGAAAACTATGAGTCCAGTATACCATTTTTTTTTTTTTTTTTCTACGATTCTGAAGTCATGACCCAATTTACTCTGCCTCTGATTGGCTAGTATTCATTGCATTCTTTTGTTGGGCGAGTTAGGTTTAGGCATGAGGAGTTAGACTGGTTAGGGTAAGGATATCAGGGTAAGCCAATCAGAGGCAGAGTAGGGTGGGTTTATGACTTTGCCATCCTAGGAAAAAAAAATGCGTCCAGTATGCAAGCTACACACAGTAAGAAGAAAGAGTTCTTTTACTACTTAAAAGTTGATGTTAAAGGTGTTCAGCACAGAGGTACCGTGTTTCAGTACTTTGTGGTTCAAAAGAAGGTTATAGAAGACCAGAATTTGATGCGTTTTGATGATTATTCTCCAATTGGTTTTTTGTATGATCGATTTCTAAGAGAGGACGACTGAGGATTTTTAGCAAGCGGGAGGCCATGGGTTTGGACACAATGGATTCTTCACTTGGATTACAGATAAGCTATAGGGGGGCCCTAACAGAACTCAAACTACATAGTTGACTGGAAAAAAAACTTATTAACTTGACTGAATGGAACTACACCTCAAGAAAAATGAAATTTGCATCCAAAGAGGAAATAAACAAGGACTAAAGAAAATGTAACACTGCCCAGGTATTAACAGAAACTGAAGGGCGAACAATTTAATTCCTTTTCTTTCTGGTTTGGTATCTGAATAAGAGCTCTGAATGAAAGGGACAAATTTAAGTTGCTTTGTTTTATTATTAGGGGTCTATATTTTTTTTCATTTAGCCAATCTAAGTGAAATGTGTGAAAGATGGATTTTGGGGGTTTTTTTGGAATAAATTTATTCTGTCTATTATCACAAAGTAGTATTTGTGTCTTACTTATCATCCCTCACTAGAGAGTGAATGAAGAGAGGCAGCAGCACTGGCAAGAACACAGCAGTGAATCAGATACATAAAATGTTATTTTCTCATTGTTTCAGTGGTTATGTTCTGAAGCACAAATAAACATATCCACACCTCCGCACAACCCTGCGGGTAAGTGCCTCATTGGTGAATTTGGTGTGAATGCAGCCGAAGCACACACTTCATCCCGTCTGCTGTGGCCTCCCTGCTGTGTGTGCGTGTGTGTGTGCGTGTGTGTGCGTGTGTGTGTGTGTGTCCTGCCCTTGGTCAAGCAGACACACAGAGAGCAGAGGAGAGAGACAGAGACAGTGATGTAACCTGGTCTCTACATCCTGACCTCTGCAGATAAATACACCACCACACACTTTTAGTGGGTCATGAGTGATGATTTAGAGGGATTATTTTTGTATGAGTCTATATGTTGTTTTTTAGGAAAATCCTTCATAGTAATCCTTTAAGATGCTGGCGTATAGCTATTTAATTGGTTTTTAACCTATTCTAATATAACAAGTAGTTACACTTGCACCTTTTTTTCCATGAAATACTGACCTGGGCTACATCCTCTGAGCATTTGTGTGGAGATTTGGGTTTGTAGTGGAGGAAAGCAGGGAGCATTCAACACAAGGTCAAGAGCCTGATCAGGTGCTCTTAACAGGCCTGTGAGACATTCAAGGATGAATACAACACATGAGTATTTTAAACAACTTCTGTGGTTACTCCAGGATTTATGTTTGTAAATTATATTTGGATAGTTTACTGTAGAGATACAGTAGCTGCATCACAAATATTGGTACAACTGTCTAGCTTCATGATGGTGGTCCACTGGAGAGTTTCCATTTTCTGGCCACCGTGGAAACACCACAACATTGTCATATTATCACTTTTTAAATGGAAACTTCATTATTTTTCAACCTGGATCCCTATCTTTTTGTGTCTAAGGACCATACAGAGAAATAAATCTTTTTTCTTTACCCTTTGCTGGATCCGGTCTGTTTGTTGAGAGTTGAGTTTTTGTCTAAATCAGCTAAATATTCAGCCATTTCGAAAACAACTCAACTTCCCTTCAGAGCAAGATTTCTCCTTGAGCGAGACTTGGTTAGACACAATAACAAACAGACCTGATTAGGCAAAATGTAAAGAAAAAACATTTTATTTCTCTGTATGGTCCTTTCCATAATGTTTTCAGACACCAATAATAACAGTCTGAGCCTGTCAGTGGCAAAAACAAGCACTTTAGTGGATGTACATTGACGGGGCGCTATTGCCCCAAAGGATTACATTGCAGCCCATTTTGCGGCTGCTCAATACTGGACCAGTTTCAAAAATTGTTGTCTTCATTAGTCACTTAGACACAAAAATATTGGAAAATAGGGTCCAGGTTGAAAATAATACAGAAGTTTCCCTCTAAGTGTATAGAGATGATATAGAGATGGAGTCGTGTTTCTGTCCACCTGATGAATGTCGGTTAGCTTTGTTTTGGTTTCCACCAACTCTTGAGGGAAATATTTGGCATTTAGCTGCTAAATGCTTCACTTTGTCACCAGCTAGTTGCTTTGTCTGTCTGCAGTTTGCTGATGAGCATTTAACATACAGTATGTGTTTGGTCTTTTTTGTGACAGAGGTCACTCCTTGTGACCACATGTAATAACCTGTTGGAGTTGCATTATGGGATATCCAGTGTCCAGTTTTTACTTGTACTTGAGACTAAACGTTAAGATATCTCAGCCTCTGCTGCTTTGATTTTGATGATCCTTTCTTAAATCTATCTCTTGTGAGTCCCCCAACTTTATGCAAGTGCGATACTAAATCACTAGAATGCCCCTTTAATATGCAACCATTAGTCATCTTTCAAAAAAGAGAAATTGGCCTCAAATCCAAGGCATTCAACATTTGTCATTTAAAATGGACGCAATGTTTCCAGCATTCATTCGGTGCAACTTTTACACCAGACTGTCACTGTAGATGATACTGGGATGGTTCAGAGCACTGTGACACATTGATCAAAAAGAAAAAAATACACCCTTTGTAGCTTCTTTAATTTGTCTGTCAGGTGGACAAACTCAGGCAGACCCTTGAGCGGTTAAGGAGATAACACAGCAAGCGGATTTACATGCCGCAACTGATGAAAAAAAGGGGCCACCTCGCTCATCGTGGCCACATGAAAGGGAACCTGGTTATTAATGGACAAGGAGAGCACTGGAGGCTGCATTACCATCACATGCACCTCGCTGTCCTCATTTATAATCAGCAACACACACATTGAACATACGTACGGCAGGATGGACACGCACCATAGTCACACAAGCTAAGAGGGACAAACTACTTTCTATACCCATAACAACCAGAAGCTGTTATTGCCTCTCACAATTAATTAGGCAACTTATTGAGCTCAAGATGCAATATGCATGTTAATTTAATGGGTTATGTCTGGTTTCAGAAAAAAGGGAAAATGCTTTGATGTTCACAAAACTTGGCAGTAAATCACTGGCAGCAAACAATTACAGAATTAATGAAGATCCAGAAAACAATAGCAAAGGCTATTGTTGCAAATACATGCATGTTAATATCTTAAAATGCATGCATGTTAAATTTGATTTCAGCCAACAGTGTGCCTCTGAGTATATTCAGGCTTATTATCAGTGCTCTCTTACTGGTCTTGAGTTCATCAAGTGTGTTGGTAGGCTTACCTGTCTATGTCAATCAATCAATTCAATTTATGTTGGACTATATGTATTTGAAACTTTGAACATCCATAAATAAATAAAATAATACATTTTAACAATGCATTAATTAGAGTTTTATGATTCAAACTGCATATACAATTATAGATCATTTCTTCATCAACCTCTGACATGTGGGAACATTTAGTGCAACAATCATACATCATGTATGGTGTAACCCAAGTCACAAAGAGTGAATAACACAGAAGTACCTTAGCCAATCAGAACACAGGTCCACAGCACCATAGCTAGGGCACAGCAGTCAGGCTAGACCATAATACATCCATGGGCTAGACAACTTACCCTAGTCAGACGCTGGGGGACACTGAATGTTGTCAAATCAGAATGATAACAGCCAATACGTCGCTGTCAGCTCTTAGGTGTGTGTTAGAGAGGCACTGCTCACTGAAACCTGCCACGTGAAAGAGAGGAACTCCCAAATTGGTGAGTCCCGATAGGAATAAATAAATAAATGCTGCGCCACAAGGTGCTAGCTCAACTAAGGAAAATCTGCTTTGAAATATAGTTATAGAGAATTTAATTGCTCAATGTCAGAGAACAGAAGACCACGATAAGAAAAACTGCCTGTCAAGTTTACATTGTATAGTTTTAAAAATTCACATAATTATAAACTTTATTTATAATTAGTATAAGTATTTTGTTGAAGTTAAAGGAATGAACCGTTCCTGACAATTCAGAAAGACAATTGATTAATGATCAATACTGGCCATGTCAATGACTGCAGGTCAGCTTTTTTGAGTTGATTTGAAGTTGATGGCGAGCCAACCCAAACGAGACCTCAAGATTCCTGGATTTCTGAATTGAGGAACCCAGAGACTCTGACTTTAACCTCCTTTTGAATTGACTTGGAAAAGACACTTAAATGCATTCCCTGTGACTGTGGAAGGGGTCATAACCATTACTGACTTGAGTGGATGGACTGAGTATTTACATTATTGATAGGGTGTATTGTGTACCTTAGTTACAGTGATTTTGTTATTGCTGATACTGTGAATAATGAACTATTGTAAAGTTGAACCAATTCATGGAAGTTACGTAGTTTATATGGGATAGGAAAAATATTGTGATGGATATTGTGTTTTCATATTTTATTATATTTTCAACAGCTCTTTGTCTCACATGTGGTCATTAAATACAGCCTTTTGTGCCTCCTGTTCAAGTCTAATATCTTCTAAATCTGGTCCAGTGTAATTGTAATCTTTACTAACTCTACTCATTATTAATTATTATTAGTATTAATTTATTGTGTTACCTCCACTACCAGCAGTATCAGGAGCCATGTGCCACAAAAACACATTTTCATTTCATTTTCCACATGAAAACTTGAATCAAGCATACTTGCTTTGAGTCCACATGTAACTACATTTGAAATGACAGCTAAAATCAGTTGGAAAATGGGAAAACAAATCATATCGTGCAAATGTTTCAATCCAGGGTCATTAAATAATGCCTTTGGAATGACTTGTTTGCATGGTGGAGCAGAAGTGAGGGATTTAGGTCAGATGCAAATGTCTTGCTTGTAATATTTTCAGCATGTGTTGATCCATCTGGAGCTTGCAGCAGAATAATAAGCACAAGACTGGCTAGCATGTGCCGACATTCAAAAGGCGGCAAAGACATGCTCAACAGCTAAAGGCAACGTACTGGGTAGCTTAACTAAACTAGGCTAAAACATGTTAAATTTCCCCTTTCTGAATTTTTAGATGCAGTAGGTGAACAGAATATTTTTCTTAAAGACCAAAAATATGGACCTATCACTTGTTGAATTTTGCCTAAAATACAGGTTCAACTCAGCAAACCTACATGTGATTGCTCGCAAATGCTACAAAGTGGCCTATTTTAGTAGAACGCACTTGTTTTTTTAGTGCAGGGAGCTGCAGGGAATGATGTCTGTGTTCCCTGTGTTGCAACAGAAATTAATTAAACACGACTTTGGGTCGTGATCACACATGTCACTTTAGATTTCAGTGCAAGAATCCCACACTGAGCGCAAGGCCTCATCTAATTATGGAAAAGTTGTCAAGGCGTTGGCGCTCCTGCTTGGTATCTGCGCGTGGTACCCGCCCGAGAAACAACAGGCTGTCGAAAACCTGCGCCCACCACTGCCTCTCAGGCTAAAACCTGTGCGACGTGCAGGCCTCACGAACTGTCTGCGAAACAGAGACGTCTCTCTAAATTACTCACAGAATCATACATGAGAACAGCAGAACGGTATGAAGCTGCTGAGCAGAGGTGGTTTTGTGATAATAGTCCTCATTCAGTCCACCACCAGCCAGGCAGGGCGCTGAATTTGCTGAGAAAATAAAGATTGCTTGGTTTAGCAAAATATCACAAAGTACTACAAAAGCTTGTATATTTCTCGGAACAAAGACAAAAGGAGGGAGGTCAGAGGTTAGGGTTGTAGCTGATAATGTGCTGCTCAGGCACACTTCAGATTAGAAAATTTACTGTTTTTAAATGAAAGTGAACATCCACACCATGCTACGCTAAATACCCAAGCCATCTTTTAGTCAAAGCTAAAACTTTAAGCCTGTATTTAATGTCAAGCTTGTATCAGGTACCACAAATGTCAACTGTAAACATCCAGTTTAAAACTCAAGAATTTACATCGAGGTTCAGGAATCATGAAATTAAAATTATATTGGACATAAAGATTTGAAGATGTCTCCACAGACAGTAGAATGCATGTAATGTTCACTACATGTTTCTCTCTTTAAGATAACATTGCTTGATAACATTGCATTATTGGATATTTCAGTCGTTTTTCTCCCCAAACAATCAATAAGTTGTAAAGCTGCACTGATGAACTGGAAAAGCAATTCACAAACACAATGTCTGATTTAATACAGATCTGCCATAAAAGGTATGTTAAGAGGAAAAAGAGGACTGCATAATAATATCAATCTTCCATTTAATGTAACAGTGCTTTTTAAAGGTTCATTTGTGAATATTCTGATAAGAACTACCTTGTTTCAATTTTTAAACTGTAGAAATTACAATTTAAATTGAGTTGATCTCTAGAGCTATTTAGTAGATGCTGGTGTGGTTATACAGAAGGGAAGCTTTACAATGTACAATAATCTGGACATACAGTAGGAGCACAAGGCCTGATTATACTGTGTCCTTTCCATATAGTATCAGCAAGATGCAGAGGCATTATGGATTTCAATAATGTCACTCATCCAACACTCTGCTTTACTGCCATAATGGCTACTGTGAAACTTTGATTCTTGTTGGCCAAGTTGTGCGTTATAGCTATTCAGCAAAGCTTCAGTTAGAGTGAACGGGACAATCATGAAAAGTGGAGGCATTGGATAATAGTTTATTCTTTCAGGGAGCTTTTGTACAGTGATCTTTTTACACCGACATACAGCCAACCATCATGAATAAGTTTATTTCAAAAGGCATAGAAAAGTTGCATGTTGGTTGCATTCTGTTCATTTTTACTGGTCGTATTCTGCAAACAATACGTTTCAACTCTTCATGCACCCACCTTTAGCACAGATACATATTGCTCTTTGTGAGAGAGAAGTTGAGCACCATATTGGTGTGTATCTGCAGTCCAAAATCCTTGAGGTGTAAACTGTTTACAATTTAAGAGACATATGTTAGACAATAGACACACTTTTAAAGCATTTTCAAATAGTTAAGAATCCCTTTATTGGTTATATAGTGTATTTTCCAAGGCATGTGGCTCTGTAGGTGAAAACAAAGTTTTTATACAGTTTCACTAACAGATGCTTCAAGGTTTTTTTTAACAGAAAAACCAATATAAAGCATTATTTTTGTACTTATTTTATTTATTCATCCTTGTACTCCTTATAGCTCAGGTTTGACTGTTGTAATTGTTAATTTAAAAAAGTCACAATAAGCCAAAAAGTTATGGCAATAAGATACATACAATAAAAACCCAACATATTACAAAGCCTTTTGAAGACAATTATGTGTAAACAGTAAAATTGTGCTTGGGTTGTAAAAATGGCACATTTTTAAACATTAAATGTAGTTAAATAGCTCCCAGAGTTTATTCTTTGTGTGATCTTTGTTCTTGACTAATGTGTATATATAGTACACCAGCTATGGGAAATATAATGTTACCATAATTACATTTGTTCCATTTAGCTTATTACAGACAATTATGTTATCCACATATAGAGTTCAGTTTTCATCATCATTCACTGGCCCTATCATAGAAAACGTAAGAATAACACCAGTTTAAACAATTTTATGAAATAATAGCTGGTTTAGTGGTAATAATTAAAATACCAGGGTATTATTGTGTGTATTGTGTCATTGTGTGTCATTATATTGATTCATTAGCAACACAAGTTTCCTTAAACTTATAGGGAAAGGACATGATAGAAGAAAATGTGCTGAGGAAGGGTGATGATGATAGACAAATGCATTCAAATCATTATTGTCACAAATGTTGCACTGGTGCCCTTTCAGGCCTTTTATGATCTCTGCTCAAACTACATATTAGAGCACCCTCTGCTGGTCTTCTGGTCTGAGGTTGTTCTTCTGCACAGACCTGAAAATTTCAGCTTGTCCACCAAATGAGAGGAGCATCACGGGGAGCATCAAGGGAGTCAAAGTACACAGTGAATATTTGAAATATCTTCACAGAGAAGATATTGAGACCCTGTCATTTAAACACTATAATTTTATGTAATGTGTTCACAGCTGCGACATGCCCTAATCTGAAATATTTGAGCTGGATTTATTGATATGTTGAATCAGCATTAGTCATGAACAGAGAAAGTCATCAAGCTCAAATAAATATGAAGTCTTCAAAATGCAAAGTTGAGTAGCAAATAAGGAATTGTGAGAGCAGAAAGACAAAAAATGTAAACAAAAGGGACAAATTGTGGGTCCTGAGAGGAATGGAAGTGCTGCTGTCTGATCTGTGCTGCAGTTGCAGGATGCTAGCAGGACAAGCTGTGTTGAAGTTGGTGGTCGGGCAGATGGGAGAGGGGTTTTTTGGGCTTATTAATGTCAGACAGGCGACGGGGAGGATGGGTAAACAGTCTCACACAGGCGACATTCCCTCAGGGACTTTACTGATTGGCACTGATCACAAGGTCTCAGCAAGGTGCCATTTAATGTGAGACTGTAAACAAGGTCAGAACGATGTCGAGTTACAGCTGCCAGTCACCCGGCCTGTCTGTGACCAGCAAGGTGCCACAACGGGCTTCAGCATGAGGACAGAAATCTAGGTAGAAGATACGAATACAAAGTGTGGTAACGTCATCTGCAGTTTTTACTGAAAGTCAGCATTAGAAAAGGAGCGCACGTTATTGGTGACATGCAACCTAAAGGGTGACATAACTCAAAAATCTTAGACATGGGATTGTCCAGTAAAGCAGAAATATCTCTAACACAAAGTTGAAATAAGATTAATTATTGTACACCTTTTATTATACTGATAATACCATTTACAGCTGATGGCTGTAGACAGCTAACTGACAACTGGATGGTGCTGACATTGAGACATATTGATCATCATGTCCGAGCAGCAGTTGCCCAGGGCTGTTTTTTGGGCAATTTAAAGGGAGCGTGATGCAAGGAAAGTGAGGGAAACCAATGTTTCTCTCAGAGTCCTGCCTGGGGCGGGACGCTGAACGCTGAACACTGACTGGTCCGGTTTCTTCTCTATTGATTTCAGACTGGGATGGGCAGCGGGCCCGCCAAGGCCTCTGGTAGTGACTGTCTGGTCAGTGATCGATTAATTAAATCATCCTCAGTTTAAATCAGACAACACCAGACAGACACAAAATACACTGTTGGAACATACTAGTTTGATTCACCTGCTGCTTCTATTGTGGCCTGCTTGTATATTTGCACACATATGTTTGTGTGTGTGTGTGTGTGTAACTCTATTTGTGGGTTACTTCTACCATAATCAATGTATAATTGCATGAAAATGAAAATAACTGAGACTGCTATTGTGTTATGGTTTATACTGATTAAGACTCACAAGTGTTAGTTTAAATGCCGTCTATTATCTTCTTCATAAGAGTGACGGGCTCCGACATTAACACAAAAACATCTGTCAAAGTTGCAACAGTTTGGGTTATTTCACATGAGGTTTCTGTATTTGTGTTTTTCTCTGTGATTTTGCAGCTTAGCAACATTTGAATCATAATCTGATGACGGTTGACATGTTGTTTGGTCATACGTCAATCAAATGTGATGAACCACACCCAAACACTACTAATGAAGTAGACTGGCTGAGAGTGTTAATACATTTTGGACTTGAATTGTTGCTTAAGAATCTTATGTTGTAGAGAAATACTTCTTAGGGGTTTTAAAATTTGAAATTTGATGATAAAAAATCAACTGTATAAAAAGTAAAACACAAATATACATATGCAGAGTTTATAATAAGGTCACATAATAAGTAATTTGCTAATTGTATTGCAATTACATAAGTTGACCTGGTGAGGGAGCTAGAGCACCATATAATGCCTTTCAGACACCTGGCTTCTGGTTTGTCTTTCAAGACAGTAATATGAAATCAAGGCAAATGGTGCCAATGGGAGACTAAACATCGTCTGTAAGTTCTGTTTCACACAGATGACAAAAAAATAGCACAAAGATTCCCAAAGTGTACGTCAGTAAGAGGAACATCTGTGAGACAAACTGACAAATATCTTTATCCAATATTCCAATACTCACTGCATCATTTCCTTTTGTCAGTACAAATGTAATAATCAGTCATGGAAAACATTAATCAAAAACATTTTTATTTCACAATGAGTTTTTGGATATTTGTTGACACAGTCACAAAGTAACTCCCTATTACAGTACAATTAAAAGTAACCTGTGAAGGATTTTCCCTATATATATATTATTGCAACATGTAATGTGATAACAGCCATTAGTGCAATATTTCATAAGTTCTGCAAACTGCTATCTGTTTCACATTTCATTAACTTCCCTTTTGTCTGTACTTTATATATTATGAAATATTTAATAACTTAATTTAGTGAAGTGCATTGCTATTTTTTTGGGGGGGGGGGGGATTACAAGACATAAAGCTGAATACCTCTTTCATAAGGCCCAGCAGAAGCATGAAACATCACTGGTGAACACTATTGGCTCTTTTTCTTCCAGTAAAATGTGTCGTCATCATTAATTTCACAGTAATATATTAAAGAGAAAATTCTACACACATCCTCTTTCAAATGCCAACATCACGTCTCGTGGTGATATTGGACGTCAGTAGTTATCTTGCCCCTCGAGGGCACGTTCTGTCTCTGTCAAGTGAATTAAAGTTTGCATGACTGGACCACCATGCTGTCCTCTGGCCAGCGGTACGAGTCCACAGCAAACTCGTCATAGTCAGTGCTATAAACAAGCGAGTGCACATATGCTTCTTTGTCGGACGGTTCCGGGCGAAGTGTCGCCATGTTGTGCTCATAGGCGTACTCAATGATCTGTAATGCACAAGTTTTGGACAGTTACATTTTTTGCAGCTTCATTTGGTGAAATATCTGTAATCTAACCAGTTAAGAAACACAATCCTCTAAAAAAATCAACTCAAATTGAAATGATGAAAGAAATCTAATGTTCAGTGTGTGTCTGCTGAGCTCTCACCTTGACTGCCAGTTTGAGAGAGACATCCCTGATAGAGCTGAGAGGAGGATACAGTCTTCCCTCAGCGAGGTCCTTCTCTGTCACCAGTTCAGCAAGAGCCTGTGAAACAGTAAACTCACAGCTCAGGTAACAAATGATAGAGCAGGATATTCAATAACATGCTTATATGTGCTGCACAAGTCAAATTTACTGCTCAGCTAAATGTATGAACTGATGCAGAGAGGCCGGTGGTCTGAAGAGAATTTCACATTTTGGCTCAGAAGATAATTAAAGGATTATAGGTGAACCAAAATGGGAAAAAGGAATTATGCAGGTTTAAATATGGCGGAGGAGATTATTATAACATATAAAGTTTCAAATATGATCTCAGAGATCAGCCTGACGGTGGCATTAGTGTGCTCGTAAACATGCTCAAGTTCTTCATTTGTTTATAGCTATTTGTTGTTTTTATACCCACTTATATAGTAACAAGTCATCAATAATCTACCCTGAAGGGCTCAAGGCACACAAGGTTTTCATTCTATTATGACCTGAAAGAGTTTGGATGACAGCATGAGTGATTGATGATGTAACTCGTGTAATGTTCATGTGTCTGTGGTGTAAATGCCAGTGTGTTACCTCTGCTGCAGTAAGGAATATTTCTTCAGTGATACATCGGACGGTGCAAGCGGTGACGCCGAGGCCCACACCAGGGAAGATGTAGGCGTTGTTTCCCTGACCGGGGTAGAATGTCCTCCCATCAGGCAGGGTGACAGGGTCAAATGGACTGCCACTGGCAAAGATGCCCCTCCCCTGCAGCACAAGGTGGTATAGTAATGTATAAATGTATTGTTCATCCATTTTTCAATAGAGATGAATGACAGAATTTGTTTGTAGCCAAGTATGGTGATATAACGAGACACCAGCTGTCCTCTGAGTACCTCTGTTAATGTGTAACACTGCTCAGCAGTGCATTCGGCTTTGCTCGTCGGGTTGCTGAGAGCAAAGATGATTGGACGTTCGTTGAAAGACGCCATGTCCAAGATGATCTCCTCAGTGAAAGCTCCAGGAACAGCTGCCACACCTGAGACAGAAAGTCATCAATATGCAATATATTCCATATTTTCTTTTTCTTTTTTTCTTTTCTAACTTTTTTCTAACTTACATCTTTGAACTTTAGATATATACAACATTTTGGGGGTGTTGTCTTCAGTAAATGACTTTGCGCATGACTTTAAAGTCTCTCTTAAAGTCTGAGAATGTACTATCACCCTCTCCTTTCAACAATCACTTGCCATAGGCAGCACCGAAGATTTTTTCTTACTGGGGCTACTGTACTGGGGACTTATTTATTTATTGTTGGGGCTACGGATTTTGTGGTAAATACAGGACTTTAATACTTGTGATATTTGAAAGTCAATTTCTTGTGTGCCTACTGCGCAAAAAAAATATTCAGCACTCTAATCTGACTGGAGAATAGAACCCATGTGTGTTCAGTAGTGACAGCAGCTGCTGAAAACAAGAAGAGAATACATACTTTAGGTGTCCAAGTGAAGGCCCTTAACTTTAATCAAATTGTCAGTATATACTCATCAGTGTATTCTTAGGTAAGTGTGTATGTGAAACTGTGTCTTCAGCAAGAGGCACTTTTATTTATGTGGGAAATACAACAACTATAGATAAGAGATTTTATACCATTACTGTAGAAAAAGTGGCTCATATTCGAATCATTAAGCTATTTTGCCACTGTGAAATCACACGGTGTGAAAGCTGCCTGTATTTTGTATGAACTGCGTAAGAAGACATGGCCATAGAAGCTACCAAAGGTGTATTGCCGACTGTCTGTTTAACTTGTGACCACTTAATGTACACAGTTTCTTCCTGTTTCAACTATAAGCAACCACGGATGCATTCAGCCAACGGTCACCAGTTAACAGGGCCACTCATTAATCTGAAACACCGACCAGCTAACATGGCTAACAGCACTGCCAGGAGTGGGCAGCACTGAAGCTACTGTAGCTTGTCACAGGCGGTCTGCCTCCGCTATCCTCTCTCTTTCTGCCTGTCTTCAAAGTCTCATTTTCATAAGTTTCTTCCTCTTGATGAGGTCGTTTGATGGTGAATGTATGTATTTTATAACACTGCTAGCAAACCAAAGCTAACTCAGCAACGTGAGCAACAAACAGTAAATTCATCCATGTAATTTCAGTGTATAGGTTATAATGGTAATTTGGGACACAACTGGACCAGATAAACTGGAGAATGGGACAAAACAAGCAAATCAGACATGATTTGTCAAAAAAATCTGTTAATTTCTTGTTGAGACTGCCGTTGGGCTTATTCTAATTCTTGGTGGGCTATGGTGAGGCTATTTTCCTTCCTGGGGCTAATGCCACGTTCATGTCATATGGAGTGGATGTTCAGAGACGGGAAAGATTACCATTTTTACGATTTGCGAGCGTTCATGGCATCTATTATTACAGAGTTGGTGGAATGAGGCTTAAAATACTATGTAGTGACAATATAACACGATATCCACTTTCATATCTTGAAACTCCAGTGATAACTCTGATATGACATGAGCCCCACCCAGTGTCATCTCTGAAATACAAATCCTTTTAACAAGCAGTTGTGAAAATGTCAAACTGGATCTTATGATCACATTAATGCTTGATGTTTTACCAATGATAGCTGTGGGTTTCAGGTCCTTAATCACATCTCCCAGTTTCTTCATCTGTGGGTGCTCATGAGCAAACCTCTCCTTCTCATGAGTCAAGTGGTCTCGACCCTAAGGATTTGGAGAGAGCAGAGGAAGAGGAGGACATTAAAGACCATCTGTGGAAACATCAGACACTTAGGAAACATGGTTGAGTTTTAAGGTGTGGAGTCTGTGTTTTTGCTCACAATTATGTTTAGCACTGACATTTCTCATAAGTGCTCATATTGGCATAGTGACATAAAAGGACCCAGACAGAAGAGATGAGGAGAGTGAAGAGGAGAAATCGAGGGATGAGAAAGACAGTTGATGCTTGGATAAAATGGATAATGTGAACAAACCAGAGGTATAACAGATGCTAATGTTCAACCTCTGGAGAGCTTTTTGCAGTGAATCCAAGGAAAGACCTCAGTCATATAAATTAATGAACCATGGCAAATTAGCTCCGATGGCAAACTGCTCAGGAAAATCCAACCTCAGATATTCCTAACCTAACCAATCTGTGATGTTTTGTGCATGTCGGGACTTGTTTTTGTGATTAATTCTTTTTTCTATTTGCCTTTTCCACTCTACTTCCTGCAACATTTTTTGAAGATTCCATGACACATAATAGCAACTCTAACATTATTGGAATGTTTATTCTAGTCAGATCACATTAGTGTATTTATGTGTGAATGTGAACATGTGTTTGTACGTGTGTGTGTGTTTGCTTTATTTTATTAAGACACCTTGACAATGAGGCCCTTGGAATCAACCATCCAGATCCTTTTCAAACACTCCTCCTTAGCCAATCCCTCCTTCTCCATGGCCATGGCGATCAGCTCAGCAATCCCCATTGCTGCCTGCAAGAAGAGAGATGAGCTGTTCATAATGACTTCACACCAGCTTTGACAGCTTTAGCATGCCAGTTACAAGCAATTATCAAAGGTTGTGTGATCCTAAATCACAATTTTTTTTATTTTTATATTAGTTTGCTCATATACACATCTTAAAGAAAGCCTTGAGTAATGACACTACAATAAATATAATGTAATTATAAACTGAAATCATTCCACTGCATACAAATGCAATATGGTAAAACATTTTCTTAACAGCATTCAGTATGTTCCACCACCATTAATGGTCTGAATCTCTTGTTAGAAGAGAGAGCATGTTGAGAGCATGAGCAGCTTTTGAAAGAAGAGGAGGAAAAAACAAAAAAAACACTTGAAAAACCAAAACAAGCACACCCTCACTCAACTCAATACACTCAGGGGTTTCACTGCTTTAACCTTACTTGGTCTGGTATGACCTGGTACGGTCTGGTATGGTCTGGTCTGGTCTTGTAGCAAAATTTAGTTAGCAAACTTAATATAGACCTGTTGTGTAACTGAAATTGCTGAGACAGTACACCATTATCAAATTACCAAATGAGGGAATATCTTTTTGAAGAAAGGTGTTCATCCCTCCAGTAGAGTTCAGAGACTTGTAGAATCAATGCTAAGGCGCACTGAAGCTGTTCTGGCAGCACGTGATGGCCCAACACCTTACGAAGACACTTTATGTTGGTTTTTCCTTTTAATTTGTCACCCATCTGTATATATAGCCCTAGTCCACCAGGGTGCCATTATGCTACTACCAAAAGTTAAATAGTCTTCCTTTAAGTGTGCTACACCTACCTCCCCTGCACCTTGGAACACTATAGTATGGTCACCCATTTTGCTCTTGGTGATGCGGAGGGCAGCCAGGAGTCCAGCTACTGCCACTGCAGCAGTACCTGAAGGAGATTATAAAGCAACATCAAATGACAATTTTTTTGGTACCAAAATTTGAGTTTTTCCTCAATGACTGTGTGTGTGTGTGTGTGTGTGTGTGTGTGTGTGTGTGTGTGTGTGTGTGTGTGTGTGTGCGGAGTTACCTTGGATGTCATCATTGAATGTGCAGTACTTGTTGCGGTACTTGCTCAGCAGACGGAAAGCATTAATGTTTGCAAAGTCTTCAAACTGAATCAGGCAGTCCATGCTGTACCTGAAAACAGAAGAGTTACATTTAATCTGGCTGAACCAACAGAGAGCTTGAAAAGACTGGAAAAATAAAGGAGATAATGAGCCTAATTATTCTAAAGGTGAGGGATAATTTGATAAACTTTAGTGCACAGGCCGACACACAGGAGTACACACATGCAAGCAAGAGCATCTGCTTTCAAAGTATTTGTTTCAGTCCTGAGGAGGGTGCTCTCCCACTGCACTATGCAGCACAGGACGAGAAATGAAAAGGGGTGATGCTGGCTTGTCTCTAGTTTCAAATTAAATAGAAAACAAAACACTCTTTGGTGGTTTTGGGTTTTGAAGTGATAATCAACGTTACAGAATGCTGCACACAGTTTTGTTTAATAGACATTTGACAAGCAGACACCTGTTTCTCCAGCTCTATGACAGCACCTCACAATGGAGTTTCAGTGAGGGAGGTCAATCCACAAAAGAGCAGAATCACAAAAACTCAAAATTTGAAGGAAAGAACACAGAGCCCACCCAGTCTCCCAGTAAACCAGCAGTGTTCAATTTTACAAGATGTTCCTAAGACCACCCATCATATATAGTCAATACAGCAACACAGGAGCCTATGCCAATAACGCCTTATACAACAAAAATAAGCTCAGCGTTATGAGTCTGTAAATTAGATTTAGCAGCGACAAGGAGGAATTCCAAGTTCCCATGGCTTTCAACAGATGGAACTTTTGTTCAGGAATTTATTGGATGTTTGCAGAGCAACTGCTGCTCTATCTCCAAGATGAAAGCCTGGTGTTCAGCAGTAGAAAAGGAAAGAATGACCGGGTGAAGGTGAGCAGAGTGATTCTGACTGAAAAGCTAATGGCAAATAGATGCAAGAAAAATACTGCATATTAAGCTAATGGAGATTTTTTACAATGGCTATTGTATACAGCACCAGTCAAAAGTCTGGACACACTTTTTCATTCAAATGTCACTAGTAGATTTGATCAGCTGTAGTTATCTAAACAAACTAAAGTTGAAAATGCAGTCTCAGGCTGACTTTTTAATCATTCCGGCTGACTCCAATGAAAACAGAATGCCAAATATTCAATCGATATTCACATGATATCGTGCCAGATGCATGTCCCAGGCAAAAAAAGAATCAGCATTCTCACTGGTTGATGATTCATGTGGAAGGCGTTTAAATAGAAAAACAGCATTGTTCTCGTATTGCAGTAGAGAGCTAGTTAGACCCAAGTAACCTAAGACCTAAGGCCTAAGTATTATAAGGAATAATAGAAGATCAGACTTTTTCTTGTAATGTAGCGTAACCCTATTTGGCTGCATGGCTTACATACTTGGACAAGCAAGACAGAGGTCAGATTTTTTCATTGTTCGCAAGAGAACTTACAACTTACAAGAGAAAAGGCTTTTAAGACTAACTAGTGTGTTTGCAAACATAACACTATCTCGGGTAATGAGTTTAGCACGGGTTGGTGGACTGTAAACTTCTCCAAATCCAATAAAGAGTGAAGCGAGCAGACAAACACACAGTTTAATCCATTCCCTACAATTTTGTTGTTTTTGTTTTGGAGAGGCTAAAAAAAGACACTACCCATTAAACTCTTTATATTACCTGGTACTACAGCCCCATTCACAGCACTTCAGCATGTAGAGAAATTTAAAGCTTGCCTGCTGTGACTAGTTATGGTTGCTACCGTTTCAGTGGGGGGTGGGGGGGGGGCGGGGCGGGGTTAGTGCATAGTCAGCTGAAGAGATCAAACAACTTCAAGGTATTCTGTTTAAGGAAATTCTTGTACAAATTGCATTAAAAATAAGATTAATACAATACAAGCAGGAGATATGTGGGATGACTACGTTGATGTCCTTTGGATGATGTGACACTATAGGTACCACATACTTAAGCAGTATAATTTTATGAAGTCTTTTTCTCAGCTAGAAACAATGAGAGGAGGGCGAGGTTTGCTGAAACCTGTATTAAAAACACCAGAGCTCATGTTTCAGTGAGTTAGCGACGGAGGAAATTGGGGACAGGCCAAGCAAACACAGCAAGCTGTCCCAAAACCCCCACACACCTGCAGCGCTGTCAGTTAACTGAACAGAGAGAGGTGAAATCCTTCATCACATTTGTTTTTCACAGTTGAGGTTGCTTGCTCTCTTTTATGCTTTCCTTCAGTTCACTGCCGTTTATGTGGAACTTGTGTTATTTTTTCAGTCTTTTCATAAAACCCCACCTCATATCTCATAGGGAAAAGGAACCTCGTTTGCACTGTTATTGTACAACTCTCTAAAGTGGTTTCCCACTTGTTACAGTGGCTGCTAAACTGCTTAAATCTTCAGCTGCAGGACGATGAAGATGAGAGGAAGTGAGGAAAAAAAAAAGAAATGGAGGATGAGAAGTGACCTGAGTTCAGCTGTAGTAAAACTTAATGTCCTGATGAGAGAGTGCCATCACTGGGTCAGTGTTTATCCTTCCTTTGCCACACTGCAAGACACCAATGCCGAATACAGAGACTGACAGCCTGGCTGACTTTCTGCCAACACAGCAGTGGTGTTGAGGGGAGAAATGTGTTTTCTATCAAGCAGAGAGCAGTACTAAAGCACTGGGAGCCTGTGCGAAGAGGAGGAATAATGAGGCAAAGAAGGGAGCTATAAACTTTTCATTGTGTTGGGGCTTTAGGAGACGGAGACAGGCGAGGATAGATGTGGCCTTGCCCTATTGCCAGTGCAGTGCTCTCTGGTATGGTTTGGTGCAGCTTGCAACTGGAGAGGTCACACCAGTTCATGCAGAACCAATCTCCTCAGGCCTAAAGTCCAAAGAGGTGGATGTGAGAGTGCATGAGAACACAAGAGTCATGCTCACATGCTGCAACTATTCTCATCATACAGCAAAGACAGGATTACAGAATGTGGACTGTCAGACATTGAATTCATAGTTTTCCTTCAGAAAATTGACAGATGAAAAAGATCAGAGACTTTTTACATGACTTGGAGAATGACTGAGCTGTGAATACACACGTATTTATGGGTATCCACTGACCATAAACTACAGAGTGACTATATGTGGTTGTGGGGTTGCAGAAAGAAAGGAACATCTTCCCAATTCAGTAAGCTCTTTGGTCCTTGGCCTGAGCCAGTAAAGATAGGGGGAGTGTTTTACACAGTGTGTGTTTGTGTATGTGTGTGTGTGTGTGTGAGTGCACTGCCTAGAACAAAGCTCTTCTTGGAGGCCATTTGTGTTCGTGGTCCCTATTCTGCCTGAAAGTCTGTTGTCTTTCCTTGACGACCTTCTGAATGGATCGCCAAAATCCCACAAAGCACCTCTTTGCCAGCTGAATAAAAAAAACCCTGGACAAAGAAGCAGGATTTGCTTTTGTATCTAAGCTAAAGTATCAAGGGCAGTAACCCAAGCAAGACAGGGCACACCCAAAAGATGAAAAACACAGACCTTACTCCTGACTGTGCTGTCAGAAATGTACTAATATCTGAACAGTGGACAGAGAACAGACTCAGGGAGAACAAGAATAAATGATTGAGAGAGCAATTCAGCTCACATAAAATGTACCGTAGTTTGCAATAAACAAAATGCCGAAACTGTTTTATTCCAATGTATTTTATTTAATATCTTAATTGATACAGTAAAGGGTAAAAGGTAAAACAGATAGATTAAACCGGAGACTCCTATCATGAGTACCTATGCCATAGGTTTGATTGGTGGACTGTAAATAAATTATTTATCCGAACTTTGTTTATTTATTACTATTACAAATTATACATTTTTAGAAGTTTAAATTTACACAAATTTGGCAATGAGTGCATTATGATTTCAGTCTATAAACCAAAGTTCAGGACTGGTTGGGACTTCAGTCAAGACTTCAGTCTTGTAACTGTAAAACAGTCCCATCTCTCATGGCTGTTATGAAAAAAGAAAAGAAACTATCTAACCCTGCTGTCTAGATTTGGCAGTGAGATCACTTTCCGTCTCTTTGTCCAGTGCTTTGTCAACAGCAGTGTCTGGTCGGTGAGCTGCGAGACTGAAAAGGGCCCGGTGGGAAAGCGCTCATATCTGTCACTGGGATGAGAGAACAGGCAAGAAATATGCTCCCTACACCTGCTTAAGTATGTAAACAGTGACAGTGAAAACCCAGTGCAAACTCTGATAAAGCCACTCAGGTTTCCCACTTTCAGGGAACAAAACAAATGAGACAAAAAATACATGATGAGATTACATTCGATTTCCATTGAGACCACAGATTAGAGTGGGGACTTTAAAGTTTTATCCTCTTGTGAAAGGCAATCATTTTATCTTTTTGTGTTTTAGAACAAGTTTGAAATGAATGAAAGAGGTCTGGAGGTTGTGAAAAGCAGACTGTGACCTGGAGAAGGCATGGACTGAAATATAGCCGGTGACATAACAGATGATATCATCAGCATAAAAATGGATGCTGTAATGCTCATTTGGGAAATATTATTTATTTATAGTAAGTAGCAGGGGGCATAATGTTGATCCTTGTGGGACACCATCATCAACCATCTCGAGACTTAATTCAAAACCATCAGCAACAACAATCTGAACTGTGAACTAGCTGTGAACAATTATCGAACAGCTCATTTAAATGCTTGTTTAATCATTTACTGATAGTAAACCTATTTGTCCCACAGTGGGAGGCATGGTATATACATTCAGAAAAGCATATAAAACCAGCCTCATTGTTTCACTGCAACTCTACACGCAACCTCACATCTACTGTTTCTCCTTGTGTTGTTGATTTGCAATTCGTCACCTCCTCATTATGAGCTGCAATTCCTCCCCTGTGAGCATATCATCTCTTACACTAATGTAACATTTTCCATTACAGCACCAGTTTCCACTCATCATTATTCATTCACATTAGATGATCATATGAAAGCAGGTATTCTAATGGATAGATTTGCACACCTGAAACCTCTGGAAACAGAAAACAACCAGACGGGCAGCCAAGACACTAGTCAAACCTTTTCTGCCATGAGTCTGTTAAAACTATCTGATCAATGCCTCCAGAACAACAGAGCTCCTTTGTGCTTAAAACCTTTATTTTTATGTGATTTATGACTTGCCACAATAATATGGGTGTAGAATGAAAGAAAAATACTTAGATTCATTGTTTTATGGAGCAGTACTTACTGTTTTTTGGGGGGGTTTTTTGGTGCTCACTGCCAAACCAGTCCAATATATTGAGTGTAAATGCTTGTGACATTACTATTAATGTTTGATAGTATGAAAAAGAGAGATGACAGGCATTGTCCCATGTGGAAAATCACTCAGACATTTGGTGTTATGTCTGGGCCAATCTGTAGGACGAGGGAGTTAACGAGTGACCCAGCTCCTTCAGGAAATGTAATCACTTCATCTGAGACTTGATGAAATCTGAATTTCCAGCTAATAGGAAGTAGGTGTATGTCATATATACTTCCGGCACTGAGGGGGAGACTAGACACAGAGGAGAAGGAGTGAAGTGTTTTTCTTTTAGTTGGAGTGCATTCATGAGGGCCACAGTGAGCCAGGGAGGACCTCTGCAAAGAAGGTCACAGACAAGGGTGCTCTGTCCAAACACAGCTGTCGAACCTGTGTGCATATTCCTGTTTGTGTACACATACAGGCTGTCTGTTAACCGCCATCCCCACGGGGCTTCAGGGCTGAGGCCTTAATAAATCCCCAGCCCCCCTCTCGCTCTCCAGAGGGCCAGCATCTCTCAGCACACATTATTTCTCAAATCCCTGAGCCGTCATTAATGACAATGACGCATTCTGCATTCTTTCTCCTCTCCTCTGTTACTCCTTTCATCCATCCATCTATCCGTTGGTCTGTCTGTTCCTTATTCTCTCAGTGCCAAGAGTTTAAAATAGTTGATGGCATTCCTGTAGTCTTTGTTTGCTACTCAGATTTGTATGGGAGAACACACTTTCTGTCAAATACTGTATAACCATTTATGACAGTAACGGTTGTGACATCATGACACAGAGTTTTGAAAGTGACTGAAATGTGCTTCAGCTAGTACGTAAAGCACATTTTTGCTGCCTTAAACAATACTTTTGATGGATTGCTTCAACATAAGTTCGACAAATACTTTAAGTACACTTCCTTTAAACAATAAAGCTGACAATGTTATATCACCACAAATGGCTAACAAACCACTAACTAGCCAAAGCCTGATATTGCTAATTCTTCTGTGCCATAAAGCTCCACTGCCACATCACTGGACTGGGTGACATGTTCCCTCAGTACAATGAACATGGTTACTGTAGTTTATTTTGAGGCAGTGCCACACACAGTACACCATCCTGTTGCTGTTAAACACTCAGTAGAGCACCAAATGTGCATTAATCTCCAGCTGAATATAGTCCTCCACAAATTTAGAGTGTTTGCTGAAACCTACAGTGCCCAGCTTTTAATACTTAGCCTTTTTCAACAATGAAAATATGTAGAGTATTTCTGACCTATTTTCACACAATTACATATTCAGTAGAAAGGAATGCATTTGGGGCTGAGTGGCACGGACAGGGTAGAGAAGTAAGAAAGTAGTGAGAGGACAAATATATTGTTGGTTTTCATTAAATTTGTTGACAATATGAAAAATATAGAATGTCTTATGCTTTAAAGGGATAGTTTGGCATTTTGGGAAATATACTTATTTGCTTTCTTGCTGAGAGTTAGATGAGACGGTTGATGCAGCCCTCATATCTTAGCATAAAGACTGGAAACAGGGGTACTGAGATACCGCTTGTTGCCTGGCAACCTCATGGTGACCAGAATCCATGAAGCTATACTCGTCAAACACATTACTCCCTGTAAAACCAAAAGTTTATATTTTTAGACTCGGTTTTTGTATGGATTAAACAAACTAGATACAACATGTTAATTTATTAGCTGTGGAGGTACTGGAGGTCAAATGATGGTACATTTGGACAGAGCCAGGCTGGATGTTTCCCCTGCTTCCAGTCTTTGTGCTAAGCTAAGCTAACCAGGTACTGGCTGTTACTCATATTTAACAGAAAAGTCATGAGAGTGGTAGTCTTCTCATCTAACTCTGCAAGAAAGGTGAAATCCTTTAACATATTTTTATTCTGAACACTTAGCTGGAGCCTAAAAGTGTCACTGGAAAGTTATTGGTTTAAATTCCAGACCAGCTGGGAAAATTCTGCAATAAAAACTGTAAAATTGCACTTTGCACACATGTGTTGGGGATTTCTCCTTGGTTAAAATATGGGTTCAAAACAGATTCATGACACTAGTGAAGCTGAAAGCATAAAGGTAACCAAGGGATTTAAAAACTGCATGCTCCTACTTATGTAACTAAGCCATATTAGAAACAAATAGAAAGGCATTTAGAACAAAAAAAAAACGCTGATGTGTTACTGCTATGTGACTTAAAGCACTGCTGCTCTGTAAATTACTATTTGTGTAGGGTTTTCAGTTCCAGCACATCCCTCCAGTTTCATCATCACCTTTGCAGAGAAATCCAACAAAATTGCATTTGGGAATTAAATGTGATGAAATGTGACAAAATGTTGAGCCTTCGTTCATCCTTCTCAAAGTGTCTTGGGTGTGTTTGGGAACTATAAGATTATGAGATAATTCATTTCTGTCTGAAGACAAAAGCAGAAGACAGCACCTGTTGACTATATTTTACTGGAGAATGGGCCCTGGCCTGAAATCAAATGCGCAGTTGCATCACTAACCATTCAGTTTCAGCTAAGAGGTTTTCTTGAATGGTGGATTAAAAAGGTCTCCAGGCTTCTGCTTACTGATGATGAGTCAATCTGGAGTATTTGAGTTCATGTTTAGTTTCTTAGAAAACTAAATGTGAATATTACTTAAAAGACTGTAGAGCTGTAATCATTCATTCAATCTCTGAGCCCATAATTATTCATTTTCCGCCAATCTGGCTGCTTTTGGGAAAAAGCATCGCTGTTCCCTGTAGTTGAGAAGCCACCCGGTTATTAGAGTCATGGCTTCCTGTTGCCAGCTGGAGGGGGCCCAGACCCAGGCCTCTCCCTCTGGACTCCGGTCCCTCTGGGTTAGGATGAGGCTTAACCAAGCCCATGTGTGTGTGGCTGTGATGGTTCCATGACAGAGAGGGACACAAAGACATGTCTGCATGCAAGCAAGTCAAAGGTATACACAAGTTTCATCAAGGTCAGGACTGTAATAAACTCATAAGGTACGAGCCCTGAGGGACAGTACATTACGTGACTCATCTAATTTCATCCCAGAGAAAAGGAAAAGATAACATCAGTGTACACAAACCAAATGAGAGAAAATATGGAATATTACACACTTGAATACCTTGCCGTGCTTCCAATTCAAACAAGGCAAAGCTAACCTCTTATTGCGATCCAGGGTTTAGCATGTCAACATGACATCACAAGTCTGAATTATGCATCCACTGTTCTTGGGGACTGGAACCACTGGAGTCAACATAGATAAAAAAACAGACTCTTCCACAAACCATGACTCCCCCACTATTCCTCCAACTATCTCAGTTTACATGATCATATTCTCAATGCTTGATCAAGTATTACATCCCTAAATATCCTGTTTCAAACAAATAGAGAAGCAAATCATCTCACCCCTGAAGAATGTCAACTTACGTGAACTAATAAACAAGTCATATTATTGATAGATCGTTGACAAATTCAGAAAAGATAAATTTATGCTGCCAAGAGTTAAACTCATACAAGTGGTACAGTTGTTGACAGTTCAACAGTCCTCTGAATAGCTGGTTAGCTGTCCTCAAACATCTGTCTAGAGAGATTCATGCCAATGAAATCAATAGCTCTGATGGTTACCAAGACACTCTGATCACTTTTCAATGAGCCGATGTTGCCATGAAACTATTACCGGTGACTTACGTTCCAGACCCATGACTCCCACAAGATTTGGCTGCATCATACTGCAAGCATAACAATGCTAAACTGCTTAACATGTTTTCTTTTAAGAGCTCCATGTGCTGTCTGTACTGGAATTACAATAACAGATTGCCTAAAGGAAGTGGGCAAATGATGAATTGAAGACCAATACGATCATACCTGTCAGACACAGCCTTCATGAATTCATCCAGCAGGTCATCATAGGCCTGGCCTCGCACTCTCTTGTGCCTCAGCCCGATGTAGAGAGGATCATTCAGCAGCGCCTGGAAAAACACATGGAGGCAGAGGGAAGATTGACAGATGTGAGACTCCATGTTTCTACAAGAAGAAATGTTTAAAATCTCACAGAAAGTCTGTAATGTAATGCAAGTGAACTGCAAACAGACCACTAAATTTACCAAACTGTGCTTACATATATTTAGACTTCATTATCAACCTTTAAGACTTTGAATTGTATCGCTCTTGCGTGTCAACTGCACTGTAAAGCCTTTTTATGGAACCTCAAGTGAATAGGGAACAAAATTAAGACTTAAAAAGGGCAGTCCTGGAGTTTAGTATTGCACTTCCATAAAGTTGTGGGACTGCGAGAGATCCAAAAACACTGGATCCCTTACTTCCCATAATGCAACTCAAAAGCATCTCTTTATAAAATACTTCCTGCCTGGTAAAGATCCAGAGGCCTGTTTCACTAAATTTGTGAAATGCAAGCTGTGACTTCCAACATGACATAATTTCCTCTCATGTTCATTTGAACACATTTTACCAATTAAAAGGAACACCAGGGCATGCAAGAGGACTGTGAGGCTTTTTTTTCTGCAGGTAGGTGACGTATCTTGTTCAAGGATCTTGCAGGTGCATAATAAAAAAACCTGTGAAACCTAAACCTGTGGGCAGCGTACGCTTTTACATCTTTATTTTGAAACAACCTTGTTAGCCTTATTCTGGGAGAAAGGTCAGAGGTCAGTCACTCTATCCTTAAGATTCATTTAGCCCTGTACTCTCCCGCCCACTTCAGTTTACAGGCCGATGACATCAGGGAATCAAATTATTGTATTGTACTCTAAAGATAGATACATCAATGATCAATCTATCAATTAAAAAATGAGGTGTGTGTACTTGTGGATCTCATGCATGCTCATATAGAAAAGAAACCCCTCTGTACCAGGAACAACAGAAGAACTCAGGGAATGAAACAGATTGAAGAGTCTGTGTCTGTGCTTTGTGTCTAGTCTTGACATTTGATAGATGTTAAAATTAAAGAGAGAGGAGAGATATATACAGTATATGAGCACATCCTCACACAGATGTACCCGTGTCTCTGTAGACCTAAGACCTCTGCTATAATGTGAACCACATGTGTGATCCGACTGCTCCTGTTAGTTCACACACAATCTGCAGACACGTCTTCGTGTACAGCAAACCATTACCCTGATGCAAATGTTGTTATTTTTACTGTAATGTCAATCACTTTCACGTGCTTTATAGGAGAGATCACCATTACAATGGATGTGTGCATTGCTTCATCTCTGGTAATAATGAACAATTGGTAGTAGGTATAATTTTACAACATTCACAGCTCATACATTCCTAGAAAACAAAACATTTTCTGGCTTTATTCAATAGTTATTTTTCTCTAACATTTCCGCCACTCCATCAGCCAAAATAGAGGAAAGTTCATTGAGTTTCTACAGGTGGATGAATGAGAATGAGGAATGTAAATATGTGACTATAGAGGTTGTAGCAAACAAGGTTGGGGCACTGTTTTTTACATTTACATCAACAAAGCAGTCCCTCAAAGGATGAACTAACACTCAGCTTGAAGGGGATGAAGGAGGAGCACCAGTGAACTTTGACCTTTGCACCACAGTATTTTGAAGAACGAGAAGGATGCAGCAGGGAAGTGAGAAAATTAAGAACAGAGGTTGATGGGAAGGTGTGTGTGTGTGTGTGTGTGTGTGTGTGTGTGTGTGTGTGTGACACAGAGATGAAGAAAGACTGATGAATTAGGTGGGAGTAAATGCCTCCTAGCATTGATAGACTGCTTACAGACTTTGATTTAGGCTGTCTGTACTTATTTCATCAGATGTTTGACATGGTGCACCTGCCTGACATAACATGGCTGTGTCTCAACCGTACAACAAGCAGATAGATAGACTCACAATATTAACTTTGGCTTCTAGGGAATTTCGATCCCAAAGGGTGGAGAGCTGTTGTCATGCCTCACTAAGACAGGCAACTTTTACTTCCCAGAGATTTTGACGATGGATAATTACAGGGTGCCACTAAGATGAGCATGACTTGGAGAAGGCAGCAGCCACCTTTCCATGGCAGGGTCAAGAGCTGCCATGTCCAAGAAGGTTTATTTAAAATGTTTATTTAAAGCAATATTTATTTGAAGCTGATGTCTCATTTCCTGGCAGGCAGTTAGTGGACAGTAATAGTCAGGGGATGGCTAAATTAAACTTACAAAAACAAGAAAAACATTTGCATTTGATCCCACAAGAAAGTGGGCAGATATTAGAGAGAGGGCTTGGTGGTAATTTCACAAAATGATGCATGCAACAGCATGTGAGGAGAAAGAACAAAACTGTTGTAAGAGTCATGAGAAGTTGCTCAGCTCTGCGGTGGAGTTTCATCTCATGCTGCTAATGTGTCTTCAATTGGAAACTGTGGGACTAAACTGCCTTTGGAGCTGCACTGTAAGTGACTTGTTCACGAAGGAGATTCAAGTGGACTGACCTCGTTGACACTGTGCTGAACTGTTGACATGAGTTGTCGTTGTGTCCCAGATTATCTACTGTTGATTGGATAAGCTGTCCTTTGTGTTGTACAGCCCCTTTTCTATCAGAAGGGATTAGTCCTCGTGTATGGCTTCACAGTTCATGCCTGCTGGAGACACAGAAGCTCCGTTTTCACCTTCCACTTGCACCTTTTTCCGAACCGATGACTGTTAAAGTTCAGGAAAATAATATATAATCTATGTTTGTGGCGCTAGACTTTTGATGAGAGGGTATAAAACTCAACTGTCTGAGCTAAGAATATAACTGCAGCTTTTTTTAATTATGAATTAAAGAAGCAGTAAAACGAGACCAGAGATCAAGACTAGCCTGGACCTGTGAAAGCCCACCCACTGCACACACACACACACACACACACACACACAAACAGCATATTGTCCAGGATGACATCAGTGGCTCTTATTTCAGCATGAGTAAGTGTGTGTGTGTTGAGGTTACGCCAGGTGACATCAGGCCCAGGGATACAAAGACAGACAGAGTCCAGGGAGATAACAGAATGCTGCAGTAAAAACTGGACTTCCTGCTAACGTGTTTTGAAGAAGAAAGTTTTTGTACATGCAGCGTCTCTGTGCTTCTCTCCCTGCAGATACATCTGTGTCTTTTATATGCACTGTATGTGAGAAAGAGATAAGAGCTGTCCAGGTAGTGAAAGTTTATTGCTGTGTCTCACATGAGATTACACAGCTGCCACATTCCTCTGCAGAAGAAATAACGACTAAAGAGTCGCTCGCTTCATAAACGTCTTAAACCAAACAGACATTTCACAGGCGTTCAGCCTCCTCATGATCAGATAATGGATTAACGGAATAATGTGACATTTTGAAAATTGTTTCCTTTCTCGCAGAGAATTAGATGAGAAGATTGATACCACCCCCATGTCTGTATAATAAATATGACGCTGGAAACAAGCACATAACCTCCCCATAAAACCACTAAGTGTTGTTTTAACACTTCTTTTTTTTATGAATTTTTGTAGGGGTGAAACAAATAAAAAATAATGTGTTAATTGGTGAGCTTTAGATGTGTTGTTAGGTGGATATTGTTACTTTTGGCAGGACAAGGCTAACTGTTTCCCCCTGCTTCCAGTCTTTATGCTAAACTAAGCTAACTGACTGCTAGCTCCAGCTACATATTTACTGCACAGACATAAGAGTGGTATCAGTCTTCTTATTTAACTCTTGGCAAGAAAGCGATCATAATTCTGACTGTTTTTCATATTTCACATATATAAAAAACAGACTTCAACTCTTTATGGGCCATAATTTGATTAAACACAATATCTTACACAAATGATGCAGGCATATAATTACCCACTAGTGTATTAGCTAGTAATGATCACTAATCTAATCTTGATCGTGAGGTCTGCCTGCCTGCCTCTCTCTCTACCCCCATATCCACTCAAGGACAAATATAATCCCATAATAACAGTCATTTTAATAATTATCTTGAGCTACTACTACCTCCTCATAGCCTCCTACCCCCATCTGTTCCTATCATGCCTTCACAGTCAGGGCTGCAGAATGAGGCGGGATACCAAGGGGCAGTGGGCTAGTCTGCCTCCCATATGAAGCCAGTCACTCCACATGGCTTAAGACACATACACACACAGCCGGTCCATTTATCCCATTACATCTCATTTAGCCTGTCATCTCTTTAGAATAATAGAAAAATGGAAAGTCAGATACAGCCAGGCGGACTACAGTAAAATCTCTTTTAGAGCTAGTGTCTTAAAAGTTGCAAAAGCAGCAATAGTACACATGCATATGTGTGTGTGCTTGCAGGCAAGTTTGTCCCTGTGCATATGTGCAGCAGTCCTCGCCTTTTTAAGATATGCAATATGACATAGCAAATGCATTTCCAGCAATCAGCTGCGCTAAAAACAAGGCTTACCTCGTCTGTTGCAGGCCATATTTTGGCCTTTGTCATGGCTCAAAAACTGACATCAATGGAAAAGTTTGGTCTCATCTTGAACTGGAGCATCTGCTGATTAATTCCATACCCGGTATGTTATGATCCACTAAAGTAAGGCAAAGAAAGTCAATTTATGATTTTATTGTTGTTTGCACTAATGACTATCCTCACATTGCTGTGCTTTACTTATTTTTTAAATAGCCTATTTTTATTTTAGATATTTTATATGGTCTTTGGGTGAAGCAGCATAAATGACTATGAGGGGGATACATTTTTGTCCCCACAAGGGATAAAAATAACTCAGCAGAGGCAGGAATATATAGACCAGAGGGGGGATAATCCCCACCATCCCCCCCAGCAAATCAGACCTTACATACACTGTGAAGCGTCTGTGAAGCGTCTCCAGCTACAGTATAATGATTCACTCACTGAGTGCAGGATAGCAGGTAACCTGTCCTAAAACCACAAATTGTAATTTTATATTTATATAACATATTAATTAGTGAGCTTTAGACATGTTGGTTATTGTATTTCTGAAGACGGGCAAGCTGTTTCTCACTGCTTCCAATCCTGATGCTAAGCTAGGCTAATCACCTTCTGCCTCCAGCTCTGCACTGAACACACAGAACAGACAATGGATAAGCATATTTCCCAAAATGCTGAACTATTCCTTTAACATTTCAACATATTCAAAGTTACAATTGAAGCCCATCAGTGCTACTGCTATGGCTACTGACTGATCATCCATGAGCTCTGCATCATGCTCACTAACACACACACACACGCACGCACACACACTTCCTCCTCCTTTGGCAGCCGGTATAAAGCAGATTGAGGGCACAGGCAAGTATTGATCAAAGACTCTAAGGCAGCTTGTTAAAGTTGTATTGTGATGGCCATAAATGTCTAAAACTGCTGTCATGCACCCAAGAATCCAATCTGCCACTCTGCAGATATTATCACCCTAAACCACACTCATTCAAACAGAGCAGTAGACTCAGCATGGAAACTTAGAATGCTTAGAGATGCCAGTACAGGAAGAGGTCAAAAGGTAGAGCTGCAGTAAGTCTGCCTTTAAAGATAAAGAGTTGAGGTGGAGGACTTGGATGAGTGGGAGACAATTTTGCTCACTAAATCCAGTTCCACGAAGAGGACTAATGTAATATCTTTTATGGGCTTTCCGGGAAGAGTGCAGTGTTTCTTTATTTATACTAAAAAAGATTTCTGCTGTGAGCCCGAGAACTTTGATGAAGTGTGTAATGGGTAAATGCTGTCTGAGAGTGACCCAGGCTGTCCAGGATGCCACTAACTGCACAAACCTAATATTGGTCCCTGCCCAATCTAACTATTCTTCCATATTCTCTCTGCACCTTACATTTCTGGTTTTCTTTTATTAGAAAACTCATCCAACCTCAGAAACATCACTCATCCTTAATCTGCTTGAGACATGTCTTGGATTGAAAATGAACTCCAGAGTCTGAGTCATCTGAAGACCGTCTTGGAAAATAAAGGACTGCTCCTGACAGGCTTTGCTTAGCTGTGTCGGGCGCACAGGCATCTGAGGCTGCCACGCCCTTGGCCGAGGCCGACAAGACATGGATACAGTACACAGAGAGTTGTATATAGAAGTGTGCACAGACTATTCTTAGTCTGTTTAGGGCTGCAGACACACGTGCTGCCCTGCCCGCAGTTTGGATCATCTGTCCAAGACTCAGAGAACAGGGACCATAGGTGGGTAACTACAGCTCTGTTGGCTGGCAGAGGGGAGAGGTGCTTTCCCAGCTGACATCCATCAATGGAGCTGCTTACCTCACTTATGTGAAGGGTGTTTCCTGGTTGTAAAGTGTGAGATTTGTTTTCTTTTTCTTGGCTAATTTCTGAGGCAATGCCTACCTGGCTACACTGGATTAAGAGAATTTCCCAACTGGCATATCATGTACTCGTGGCATGTTAATTTGCTGTAGCAATATTTTGAGTTTCAAGGTCTGGGGCAGTGGAGTTAAGTGGTCAGCAAGAAGACTAAGCACACTTGACCATTACTGCTTGGGGCAATAATGAGCCAGTTGCCCCACAGGGATAATTTCCAGCTTCTCTGTAGTTACTACTCTATCTCTGACCTTGATGTGGAAGATGAGAAAGAAAAAAGTAACGCAAAACAAAAAATAATACAAAAAAGTATTCAGTGTACTTCTTATCAGACTAACAAAAACTACATTACGACTAAAAGTTCTACACTCCAACTGTATTTAAAGTTCAACAGTTTGGAAAACACACTTTCTCTCTGAAAAAACATGATGAGAGTATCGTGCCCTCTCATGTCTTAAAGGTAAACATAAAGCTACAGCCGGCAGCCAATTTGATTAGCTTAGCATAAAGACTGAAAACAGAGGGAAACAGCTAGCCTGGCTGCGTCCAAAGGTAACAAAACCCGCCTAACAGCACCTATAAAGGCCAACTACTTAACATGTTCCATAAAAACTTAACAGCACCAATAAAGGTTCACTAATTAACATTCTATAAAAACCTAAGTGTAAAAATGACAAATTGCAGTTTTATGGTAGACTATGTAGCAGACTAATTCTTGGCCAGGTGAGTAACCTCAAGTTGCTTTGTGTACATGTTCAACAAACAAAATATTAGGTGTTAGTGAGCTTAAGAGGTGTTGGAGCTGAAATAAAATGAGATGAAATTGTGAATACCTCATACTTAGGTAAGCAATCTGAATCCAGCACAGGAATGCTGGACTCCGTCACTACCAATAAAAACTACTCCACAGAGACATAATTACTGAATGGCTGTTGCAGAGAAAATGTTGAACATAAATGAACGTAAATAGTATCAAAAATGGGGTTTGGATTTTTTAAGCATTATAGCTTGTAATATGTAATGATGACAATCATTCCTCCTGTTCATACTGACCATTAGAAGATCCCTTCATAATGTACTTACAATATAAGTGATGGGGACCAAAATCCACAGTTCTCCTGTGCAAAAATGTATTTAAAAGTTTATCTGAAGCTAATATGAAGCTTCAGCATCCAAATGAGTCAAATCAAGTAGATATCTTTCAATGTTAGTCTTTTTAGTGCCAAAGTCTTTTTTTGTTATTATACTTCCACTGCAGCTCAATAGTTAAACACTGTCTGAGGAAACACAAAGAGGGAATTTGATGCTAAAAAGACTGTAAATGTGGCAGATATCCACTTGATATGACTAACTCAGACTGCTGAAGCCTCATATGAGCTTCAGATAAATGTTCACATGCATTTTTGCACAAAATGACTGTGTGGATACACTGTGGATTTTGGCCCCTATCACTTACACTGAAAGCACATTTGAAGGGGATCTTCTAATAGCCAGTATGAACAGGAGGAATGATTACAGCGAGGAAAACCTCTTTTACTGTTCATATGGACACAAGACTGTTGTTTTAAGATGGACTTGAACAATGATGCACCTTATCCTTTAAAGTTCTGTAAGTAGTCTGCCGCTTATTTTGACTTCAGCTCTTACCTCGTTGTCTGTGCCCACATCCAGCATGACAGGCAGGCACTGCTGTGGCGGCATACCTCCACAGGCTGTGTAGAGGGCCAGCTTGCCAACTGGGATGCCCATGCCATAGGAGCCCAGGTCTCCCAGTCCCAAGATCCTCTCTCCATCCGTCACACACACGGCCTGTCAATCAACCAAACGGTCAGCCATCAAGTGCAGAAGCCACACCAACAACCTTAATCATCAATTGACCAGAAAACTGTGTCATGTTGATTAGAGGAAATCAGAGCAATCTTTTCATAATATTTAGATATCACATTAATAATAATCAGATTAGATTTATTTAAATATGAGATAAATAAAACAGCACTGTCTCCATGTCCTTTTAACTCAAAACTTTACCAAAACAAGTCCACCCAGCTACCCAGAAACATGTTTTTTTCCTCAGAGTAAGCCAGGCCCTCCTACACACTCCTGGATTTCCACTCACTCCACAGCATGAAAAAAATCAATTGTGTAACACTTAATATCGCCAGCAGAAGCGTTTGATTTGAATTTGTTTTTCCACAATCAGTGTGACGCAGATAGATCTGGCTCAATAAATTTACAGCCTTGTTCCTCTCACAATCTAAGAGGGTTTAAGAGTGTCATTAGTTTTCCCACAGGAATGTTTAAAATGCCTAATGACCATAATTTAACACCATTAGCAGCTTCTTTTTTTAACTATGACTCTGTTAATATGTGACAGAAAGGCTGCCAAGGCTTATCAGTGGATGACTACCTTGGCTCCCATTTGCCCTCTCTCTATTGAAATGTTAAAAGTAGGGCATATTAGGTGAATTTACGATAAGACCACCCTGACAATGAGAGGCAGCATGTCAGCGCTCAGGTAAATGCCCTGCTGTTGACAGCTGTGAACAGGTGGCTGAGGCTGCAGGTATATTTGACATGCCAGGAATGCCTGCTGGTTTCGTCATTCTGCATATGACTAGATTATGACTTGCACATACAGTACTTGCTCTATACACAAGATTAAAAGAATATTTCAGGCTTTTGGGAAATTGGCCAATACATCAGGTCAATTTACCCTTACAGTGATGAGAACCGATACCAAAATCATCCACATGTCCCCACGAGATCACTGCTACATTCACTATTGTGACTGACTATCTGGTGTAAGGTAACTGAGCTTTTAGGAATAAAAAAATAGAGTTTTTTATCAACATTAAATATAAATCAAAAAAGCTAGCCAGGGTTATGCTTTTATCCTACAGTGTTTCTATAGTCAACTGCCTTCAGTTCACAATGTAACGAGTAAAGTACTGATAGTTTAAACGGAATGCTCAGTCATTTTAGATAACTATCTTCAGTACTTTTTTAGCCACACTAGCGAAGTGGTTCTAGCAATGGAAATGTCAGTTGGACTGAAATATCTCAACAACTAGCCCCATTATCGGGTTACAATTTAAAACTGTTGCATACCTTGATTTATGCCAAATACCTGTAATGGCATTCCCATCAGCCTCGGTTGTATTTTGTGTTTAGCACTAATTAGCAAATGTAAGCACGATAACACACTACTAAGAGGACGATGAAAAACATTAAAACCTGCTAAACATCAGCATGTTAGCATTCTTAATGTGTCCCAGTTAGCATACTAACATTAGTATTTAGCTGAGTATTTAGCTATGATGCCAGACCACATCTGTGTGTGGAACCTTCTGAGTGTGAACTGACCTGCCTCTCTTGCTTCCAGCAGAATTCATCTAATTAAACTTTGACATGTGAAATCGTGAGGCTCTCCTATGGGGCTTTTTTTCGATCTAGTCAGGAGCTTTTAATTTGAGAGCATGATTTATTGATTTTACACTCAGATTTTATAATTCCTCCCCTCAAACCCTGCCCTTGCACTCAAATAGCCCCTGCTTGCATGCAGCTTTGCTCGGCTTCCACTCAAACTGTATTTTCGCACTATGATATATTGTTGCTTACACAGATTTCCTGCTCCAGCTTCAGCCCTTCTCCTTAGTTAGTTGCCTAGCAACAGTGTTCACGTAACATAAAACACTTGACAGCCAAAAAAATCTGAATTTTTTCACATTAAAATTTGAAGGAAGTAATAGCATCATTAAAATAAAAAACATAACGAGGTCCTTGACTTTTGCGATCCGCTAGACTCACACTCCTGAGTCATGAAGGTGACGTCGTTTTCTCCTTTAGCACACCGACAGGAGGCTGTTGGGCTAAACGACTACTATTATATGTAACTATTAAGTAAAAGAAAACACTGGTATATACATTAACTATGCTTTTATTCCAAAAGTCGTAAAGAAAGACACATACAAGGAGGCAGAGATCACTTCATTGGTCAGCACTACATCTGCCATTCTATTGGTCGGGGGATTTTGACGGGGTTGTTGCACAAAAAATCTGAGAGCAGAACAGAAATCTGAGAGCAGACATTTGACGAGCGCACAGAAGCAGTCTGAGTGTGAGGGGAAGGGCTGAAGCTGAAGCAGGAAATCTGTGCAAGCAACAATATATCTGAGTGCAAGATTACAGGTTGAGCAGAAGCAGAGCAAATCTAATCAAAAGCAGGGGCTATCTGAGTGTGAGGGCAAGGTTTTGAGGGAAAGAATGACAAAATCTGAGCGTGAAAGCAATAAATTATGCTCTCAAATTGAAAGACCACACTTGAATAAAGATAGGAAAAAAGCTCCAAGCTTCCATTGTTCTTTGAGAGAAGGGTTAGGACTGACCTCTCATTCAGGAAATAATGAAATATTGTTGGATACGACATTACTCTATGAACTCCATTATCATAGTAATATGTGTTGTTGCTGGATGTGTTGTGCACTTCTATTGCTTCACTTTTCACTTTTTTGCAAACAATTATTTTGAAGTTTGATGTGTTTCTTGTATCCTGCTGTTTATTTTTGTGTGTAAAAAAAACTAAACAATATGTATATATATATATATATATATATATATATATATATATATATTATTTACTTGAGACATGATTAGTTTTGTATCTTTGTCCTCAACATTTATATTGACCAACAGGCCAAAAATTTCAGGTATTGTAAGGACTTTTGATTCTGCATAAAGAAAAACATAGATAGACTGAATCTGTAATGTGGGAGTGCTGCACCAACATGAATATTATATTATTATTCCACAGTTTGAGTGATATGATTTACCCTGATGTCCTTTTCTGGCCAGTTCTGGAGCAGTGAAGCGATGTGGCCACGGTCATGAATAGTGATGAACAGTCCCCTGGAACACAAGAGTGACAAATAGAAAAAAGTTAGGAGGTGGGTGCACTGGTGGCCTAATGGTTAAGTAGCATACCATATAATCGCAACTTCCACGGCTCGATTCCCAGCTGGGGGACCCCTGTTGCATGTCACAACCCTCTCTCCCTCTTTGCTTCCTGTCTCGCTTCACTGATTCTCAAATAAAAGCAAATAAATTAGACCACACATTTTACGTATTTAAAAGGTTTCCTGTCGTGCTCTATTATCTCAGCTATCCAATAAAGTAAAATGTCACTGAAATAATCTTTGCAAAAACAATAGCAACACAAGAATTCAACTCATGAACACTTACTTACTTTAATAACTGCTTATCTAGGATTTAAAAGGAAAACAGCTTTTAAGCTCTACCTCAGAGGCTGTTTGAAGTTAAGCTGCTATTTCTTTTCTGCCTTTCTTCTGACCAAGACTTTATTGAATACTGGTGGCACCTGGGATTTTAATGTTGAGCCCAGAGCCCAGGGCCTCAGCCAGGAGTTTGCTTAGGACCCTTGAGGCTCCCCAAATATTCATTCATCTTATTATCACCCCCCTAAATTTTTCCTTTTCTTACTCCCTGGCATCGATGTCCTTTGCTCCAGGACAATCCCAGGATAAAAAGATAATCTGTATGTGTGGGGTCCAGCTGCAGCGTCTTTCCTTCCCAGTAAACCCATCTGGTTATAGTATGAGGGCAGCATCTCCTCCATGTGCCACTGACAGTAAAAACATCACTATTTGCAAGAATCAGTTCATAAAGTAAAAACCCACCTCAGGTCAATACCAGAGGGAGAAAACAATCGGGAAACGTCAAATGAAAACAGTATGAAACATTGTTAAAAGTGTGAGGAAAATAAAGTGCGCTGAAAGGAAAGACATAAAAGTGTCACATAAAAATGCTTTGATAATTCAGGGATGAGGTAGGGTACACTGTCTGCATGGGTTTCCACTTAACACGCAGAACCACAGTAGAAGCAGCCACGTAACACTAGAAGAAATACTGAATGATGATCCAAATACAGTGAAGAGAAATTTTAAAAGAACTCTACAGTGCTTAGGTTCAGTAGAAAGACAAGGTAAGGTGTGAATTGAGGTTAGGTTAAGGTTAGATTTAGGCTGTTCACAACGAATGGAAGTCAATGCAATGTCCTAACAAGGATAGCTGCCCAAACTTGTGTGTGTGTGTGTGTGTGTGGGCACAGTTGATGGGCAGTCGGTCAGTGCCGTGGCCAAATGACTCCAGTTAGATGGTTTGCTTTCCATAGGTAAACACTGTGTCCTCTCTCTGATCTCTAATCAATTAGGCTGAGCTCACACACGTTTATGAACTTGAATATGCCTTCTCAGCCATTTTAGCATTTACAGACACCATGCTCAGGCTTCAGTTTGAACAACTCTTAACTCTGGTTATTCTATTTTCTATTCTGTAAGCCACATAAAGTGTGATTACAGTCCTAGAAATAGAAATAGGCAGTATTATCTTTTGGACAAAAAAAAATTCAGTAGAAAGATGCAAAGAAACCACATCTCCCATAGCAACAAAAGTGATGTCATATTCATTGCACCTTTTTGCTCTCTCTGTTACTACCAATGTTCACAGTAGTGTTTGCATTTTAACAGTGCATTTCAGTAGTGCTTGCATTTAAGTGCAAAACACATGAATATAGCAATAGACATAGCTTTAGAGAACTGTAAGAATGGATACAAATGTTCCACATTGGACTCAATAAAGGGAAATAAAGAATGTGTAAGAAGGGATAGAAGAGACAGAAAGATAGTATGACTGATCAAAAACACTGACTGTTGTAAAACTTTTCAAAATTACACATATTTCCCTGCTCTGCAGATCATATTGAGGTTACTAGGCCAAAGACATCTGGTATATGTCATTTTAAACACCTTTTAACTTTTCTGGCAGTATGACACACATCTGCACACATCTCATGTGTGCACACAAATACGAGCTGCCTGAGATGCACCATGGCCAGCAGGGCTCAACATTGCGAGCATTTTGCTTGCAAAACCGGGTGACAATTGGTGTGTAAATGTGAAAACTTGCTAATCAACATTAATTCCAAGAAAAGCTTGACGGCAGACCACAATAAAACTTTGCTGTTGTTGAGTTTGTGTTTTCTCTGCAAGCTAGTGGCTGTACTTGGCCAAAGATTCAACCAAAGAGTGATTTTGTAGTTCCAACAAATCCAAAAGAGTGATAAGTCTTTGTCATTACAAGGTCAGGAGTCAGGATCTCCCACTAAACTTGAATCATAACATATCAATGATGTAATCCTATCAACTAAATAGTTTTGGACTAGGACCACAGGTATTTGGAATAAGTAGCTCATGATAAATAGGATGTGCTAAATTTCTTTTTTCATACTTGTTGTGAGGACATTGTTGTGAAATGAAGTCATTTTGGCCTGTCTGCACTTCTTCAAGGGGTTTTGGATAGTTTAGGGTTAGGATTTGAGTGATGGGTTAAAGGAAAATTTTGCGTCTTAATACATTTTGCGTTGTTAAATTACAAAACCACAACATGCACTGCATAACATCTCATCTATAGACTGCTGTCTATGGAGAAACTGACGTTACTTCATGTTCTACAGCAGCAACCTCTTTTGTCAGAAGTTAGAAGTACCCCTACACCTACATCTACACTGCCAAAACCATTTATCCTACTTTTAGCTAATTATTTCAACCATTGATCCATTACTTTTAGTGATCTATTTTAACCATTTATCCATACTTTAATCTAATTTCTTGAACCTATACATTACTTTTAGCTGGCTATTTCAATTGAATACTGGTGGCACCTGGGATTTTAATGTTGAGCCCAGAGCCCAGGGCCTCAGCCAGGAGTTTGCTTAGGACCCTTGAGGCTCCTCAAATATTCATTCATCTTACTATCACCCTCCTACCTTTTTCCATTTCTTACTCCCTGGCACTGATGTCCTTTGCTCCAGGACAATCCCAGGATAAAAAGATAATCTGTATGTGTGGGGTCCAGCTGCAGCGTCTTTCCTTCCCAGCAAACCCATCTGGTTATAGTATGAGGGCAGCATCTCCTCCATGTGCCACTGACAGTAAAAACATCACTATTTGCAAGAATCAGTTCATGAAGTAAAAACCCACCCCAGGTCAATACCAGAGGGAGAAAACAATAGGGAAACGTCAAATGAAAACAGTATGAAACATTGTTAAAAGTGTGAGGAAAATAAAGTGCGCTGAAAGGAAAGACATAAAAGTGTCACATAAAAATGCTTTGATAATTCAGGGATGAGGTAGGGTACACTGTCTGCATGGGTTTCCACTTAACACCCGGATCCATGGTAGAAAAAAAATATAAAATTCACATGTGGACATTTCACATGTACACATCAGGCAGCCACATAAAACTAGAAGAAATACTGAATGATGATCCAAATACAGTGAAGAGAAATTTTAAAAGAAAATTTAAAACATTTGACTCTACAGTTGCTTTCCACAGGTAAACACTGTGTCCTCTCTGATCTCTAATCAACTGGGATGAACTCACATACTTTTATGAACTTGACGGTGCCTTCTCAGCCATTTTAGCATTTAGAGACACCATGCTTTCAGTTTGAACAACTCTTAACTCTGGTTATTCTATTTTCTATTCTATAAGCCACATACAGTGTGATAATAGTCCTGGAAACAGGCAGTATTATCTTTTGGACAAAAAATATTCAGTAGAAAGATGCAAAGAAACCACATCTCCCATAGCAACAAGAGTGATGTCACACTCATTACACCTTTTTGCTTTCTCTGTTACTACCAATGTTCACAGTAGTGCTTGCATTTTAGAGCAAAACACATGAATATAGCAAGAGACATAGCTTTAGAGAACTGTGAGAATGGATATGAATGTTGTGAAATGTTTAGAAGTGACTCATTTCTCCCTGCTCTACAGATCATATAGAGGTCACTAGGCCAAAGACATCTGGCATCTGACGTTTTACACAACTTTTAACTTTTCTGGCAGTACAATGACACACATCTGCATTTGTGTTTTCTCTGCAAGCTGGTGTCTGTACTTGGCCAAAGATTCAACCAAAGAGTGATTTTGTAGTTCCAACAAATCCAAAAGAGTAATAAATCTTTCATGTCATGTCTGTCATGTCAGGGGTCAGAATCTCCCAGTTGTAATTCATATATTCATAACTGTAATTCAGATTATTTCAATAATATAAGCTAATCAACTTAATAGTTTGGACTAGGAGCTCAGGTATTTGGAGTAAGTTGCTCATGATAAATTTAGAAGGCTACACCTGTTATTTCAATGTGTCCAATATATCTTAAACAAACATTTGATATCTTGTGCTGTTATGTCTATATGTATTTCTATTATGAACAGTATACTGAGCATCTTTGGCACAAAAAGAAACTTCAGGATTAATTAAACTCGATCTTATCTCATTTTCAGATTGTAACTGCAGGTTGTTAACAATATTTAGGCTGCCATTCAAAACCATGTATGACTTCTTAGCCAACAGATTTCAACTAAATCTTTTGAGTTTTATTTATTTTAGATTTCAGTTCCTTTCAAAAGTAGAATGTTAAACATAAATAGATTCAATGAGGGATTTGGTACTGGATTCAGATTGGATAACATGCTATTAAACCCCAACAGTTCTTGTAAAGTCTCAAAAGAATTAGCAGGCTCTATGGTGTTTGAAAAGGGATGCACTGGTGAAGCACAATACGCTCCTGTTACTTTTGGCTAGGTCCCTAGCACATACTGGGTTTCTAAATTCTTCAGTAATCTCTTAGTTAACCCAGTTTGCCCCTCAATCTTATGCATACTTTTTGTTAAGTCTAAAAAAACGATGCATTAATGTTAAAAAAGAAAATAACTGTACCTAACTTTTTTAACTTAATGTGTGGCCTGCTGTGTGTGTTTATTTGGAGCCAGGAGGACATGAGCCAACAGCATTATTTTCGGAGCAACAGCACAGAATTTTGGGAGGAAAAGCGACATTGTGATTGAAAGATTGACCCCGCAATATGACTGTTGCAAAACAACCTTATGAGATAGATCAAAGCAGACAGGCAGGCTGGCGGTAACTCCTAATCTTACTCAACTTGAATGTCACCAAAAACAGTTCAGGTTCAGCTCACTGTTTCTCCCTCTCCTACTCCAATTCTCATTTTCTGCCACTCTGTGCATTCAGGGGATCCGTCGACCTCATGACCTTTGACCCTGTCAAGTACAATGAAGTAGAGCTGCAGGGCTGAGTGTTTTGTAAGTCAAAAAACATACACAAAAACCAACTCCTTCCTTACAGAAATTCTAACATGTGTACAGTACCCAGAGCAGCAGAGAGCTTATCTACAGTATCTCACAATGTCAGGAGATGCTGTTTTAAATCCATCATCAGTGTTTGTTAGATAATGGCAGCAGTTTCAGAGCAAGAATTTTGCCATAGTGAAGAAAAATCTTAATGGCTCATTGACAGTATACAGCAGCTGTCAAGGGTACGTGTATAACATGAAAGCTTTTTGTCCACAATCTGTAAACATGGCCCTGTGTGTGAGACAGAGAGAGAGGAAAATGAAAGATGAGAGAGAGAGAGTGAGAGAGAGAGAGAGAGAGAGAGAGAGAGAGAGAGAGATGTGTTTCACATACTTGTTGTGAGAACATTGTTGTGAAATGAAGTCATTTCGGTCTGTCTGCACTTCTTCAAGGGGTTATGGATAGTTGAGGGTTGGGATTTGAGTGACGCGTTAAAGGAAAAATTCTGATTCTTAATACTTTTAGGGTTACAAAAAGCAAAACCACAACATGCACTGCATAACATCTAGTCTATGGAGAAACTGACATTCCTTCATGTTCTTCATGTGCAACCTCTTTTGTCAGAAGTCATAAGTACCCCTACACCTACATCTACACTGCCAAAACCATTTATCCTACTTCTAGCTAATTATTTCAACCACTGATCCATTACTTTTAGTGATAATGGTCTATTTTAACCATTTATCCATACTTTAATCTAATTTACTGAACCTATACATTACTTTTAGCTGACTATTTTAACTGAATACTGAAGGCACCTGGGATTTTAATATTGAGCCAAGAGCCCAGGGCCTCAGCAGGGAGTTTGCTTAGAACCTTTGAAGCTCTCCAAATATTCATTCATCTTACTCTCACTCCAGGGTTGTTAAATTACATGCACTGTATAACATTTAGTCTATAGACTGCTGTCAATGGAGAAACACACATTTCTTCATGTTCTACAGTAGCAACCTCTTTTGTCAGAAGTTACACCTACATCTACACTACCAAAACATTCAGCAAGGATTCAGGTGGAAGACGGACAAATCACACACACATAAAACACTGCAAATTGTATCACAATTTCTGAGAAAGGCCACTGAAAAATCTACTCAAATCTTAATTTCTACTTTTTCAAATTAGCTGAGCTATCCACCACATACCCCCAAGCAACTGTGGAAGTACCCCATGCTAGGAACCACTGTACTACAAGACATTTCCCCTTATACTGATGCTTTCAATAGGTGAAATGTGTGTGTGTGCATGCGATTTAGACTGCTGCTGATGAAATAACAACAATGACTAGCAGTCACCTCATTTTGTAGATGAGAGGAGGACCACAAAGCATTGAGCAGCCATGTCTGGCTCCTCCTGTACGAGAGTGTGGTAAGAACAGAGAGGGTAAAGAAAACAACCTGATGGCCTGAAACAGCACTACCGCTGACCTGCAGCCCAACACAAAACATACCCCAGAGACTGTGGAAAGGCTGCAGGGGCTGCCAGGAGGAAAAGCTGCTTTCCACACTGTGACCCTAAAACACACTGAGCCCCATGAGGAAGGCAGCCTCCAATCGTTGACCCGTGTCCACACAAAACAGCGCCAGTCACCATTCTTCACCCCCATCTCATAAACTTAATCTTCACTGCGCTGGATACCCTCATTTAGCAAGCCACATAAGGTTCAACTGACACAATGGACACAAATCACTGAGAAAAGACTGTGAAAATAGTGTTGAAGGTCACAGTCACGCACTATGAGATTTCTCCAACTAATTAAGCTCCAAATCTGCCATGACAGACAAGTTTTTATTGTTGGTCTGTGTCCCCGGAGAAAAATTATGACAAGGTATTTTCTCCTTGATTTTCTAAATTTGGAAGGGCCTAATTGGAGCTGAATGGAGCCAACATCTTGCAGTGTGACTCTGCTCAGAGGGAGGAGGTAAATGTCAACTATGATAACAGACAATTTATGTTTTGTTACTGTGAGTAACTTGAACTTTTTCACTTGAGGTAGGCCTACCAATGCCTGAGATTTTGTAAATGCTTCAGAAATGTCACAGAGAGCAAATTTAATTGTCTAGAAGCAAAGCCAAAGTTCTAATTCAATTTTCAATTCAATTCAATTTTATTTTTATAGTGCCAAATCACAATACAAGTTATCTCAGGGAACTTTTCACATAAAGCAGGTCTAGACTGTACTCTTTATTTACAAAGACCCAACATTCCCCCATGAGTAAGTACTTGGCTACAGTGGCAAGGAAAAACAAGGAAAAACAGAACCGGGCTCTAGGTGGGCGGCCATCTGCCTTGACCAGTTGGGTTGAGAGAGAAAGGGGGGGAGGATACAGAGAAGCTCAACAACGACAATAATTACAACAATAGAATAAAGAATAGAACAAAACAAAAGAATAGAAATATGACTATCCCAACTATGGGCTACATTAAAGCCATGTCTTCCCCAAGCAGCAACCTCTGGAGCTGAAAAATTAAGCAAACGCGGAAGTGCCAAAAACTGCAGTTCCTCAAATGGCTTGAGGCTGGCTCCAAAAACGAGTCAGTCCACATAGACCTCCATGTTAAAATGCCCAACTTTACAGCAGAAATAAACATGTTTACAGCCTTGTACAAAAAACAGTTTTGGTCTCTATAGCTAATTTTTCTGTTCATGACAACTGCATGGGGGTAAATTTTTATATAACTCACCCATTTCAATTTTATTAAGGGTTAAAGTTATGCATAATTAAGGACATGGCCACTCTGAGTGACAGGTGGGTGCCATCACAGGCAAGTCACTGCCACAGCGACAACGTTGGTTAGGTAACGTAACCATGGTGTAACCCCAGATTCACAGAGTACAGACGTGGCCGTAGCCATCGCTATTTCAGTGTGTTTTCAGTTCATGAAAGTTAACTGTAACATTTTGGGCACCTAAAAAAGTCTTGTTCAGTGTGTGGTTGTAATAAAAGACTCTCTAAGGAGTTGGATGTTCAGTTTTTTTCCGGTAATTACTTTTTGTTTCAATGGTTTTCAGCCTGTTTTTAGCTTGGAAAAAATTACCATTGGCATTAGCATTAGCAAAGTTAACCATGACTGTAAATACACCATGCTAACCAAGCTAGCAGCTAGCGTTAGGGTCAACTCCCCTCTCGTCCAAATGTGGTCACTTCTGGCTCCAAAAATCCAAGATGACGACGGTCTAACGGCAACCTTGAGGCTTCAAAACGGGAGTCCACAAACCAATGAGTGATGCTACAGTCTATGTTTACAGTCTATGGTCTTCACATGTTTTTATTTAGCTATAGTATTTTTCTATAATCAAGAAAATAAAAACAAAAGATGAAACATCTATTGGATATTCAAGGAATATTAGATATAAAAGTTTTTAGGAGATTGACTTGCTGTCTGTGACTGTTAATAATTGTGTGACTGTCGGTAATTCCCTGGCCCCAAAGGAGCTCGCTTGTGACAATATGGAAGGAGAGGGGCAGTTGAGGCTGTGTTTATGCAGATTAGGCAGCGCGTTGCAATTTTGGTGCTCATTTTGGCATGAAATTTCGTTTTGCGATAAAACCTACTCAGACCACCTCTTATCACACACGCAGGGCAATTACCTTGGTTTGTGTTGGCAGAGGTGCATGAACGCAGATGTCTCCAAAATCACAAAACATATTCCATTTCTCTTAAGCTTTGACCCTTTCAATTTGCTACATGCTTTTTTCATTTACTGCAGATTGACATGAGAATCAAAACACAATTTCTAAGGGAGATTCTTACTGATAATATCATCCACGAGTGTGATCTGGTGACCTGGGGTTCAGAAATACGGTCTGTTGGATGAGTGACTTTCAAACAACAACTTGTAGAATGTGGATCTTTTCCATGTTTATGAAACAGCTGTCATCACACAGCAGCTGGAATGATCCACGTGTTTCATCTCATTGTGGGGTCATCTCATTTGAGAGAGGTGCTGTGCATCATCATGAACAGTGATAGAATTTGCACAGTTTTCTGACACTTACTAGCACATTTCCAAACATGATTTTGTATGTTTATTTAAGAATATTGTATAGACTAAAAAGCATAAGTGAGGGCTTTCAAATAAGCAGAGGAGTAGAAGTGCAGAGTTTGAAATGTATAAATTATCCTATATTAATTGTTTACACAAAATATGCGGTGGGACACTTGAGAACACATCAGTTTTATTTTCTTTCTACCACTGACATCATATTTGGATTGATGTACAGTAATATTTGGGGTGTCCTGAATTTGTATTTTGGAACTTCTGGTGCTTTACAAAGGTGAACTCTCTCCTGCGTTTCACCTGTTGATGCCTTGAGAGGGAATGAAAGGAGCTCCAGCTGATTCTGTATTCCTCCCACTAATACTGTATTCAGTTCACGTTGCGCCTGGCTGAGCCCAGAGTACGCCAGTGCTGATAGTCAGGAAAATTGCAAAAATGTGTTGGTCACACCCACAGGCGCCATATGCCATGAATTAAGACTTGAATCTGCTCCTGCACCCTATTTCAGGAAAATACGGCCCATCATCTCCTACGACTATTAGATTATTTGGTTCCCAGCCTGTTTGGCTTGTGAGCCCCTAAAAGTAAGCAACTTGCACTTGTGACCCCTCATCGTAACTTGTGGTCCTTAAAGGAATAGACTGACGTTGTGGGAAATACGCTTATTTGCTTTCTTGTTAAGAATTAGATGAGAAGATCGATGCCACTCTCATGTCTGCATGCTATATAAGAAGCTACCACCAGCAGCCAGTTAGCTTAGCTTAGCATAAAGACTGAAAACTATTACTTAGCCGGGGCATTTGCACATTTACGTTTCCACAACTGAGTAAACTCAGTTTTCAGGAAAGTCGTGTAGTATGTAATCAATTTCTTTGTACACTATAAACCTTAAGTCAATTTATAGGGTTTATTTCTGTTACAACACAGTATAATTGGATCTTACACAATTTTAAATCTTCAGACTTTACAATTAACTGTGCTGTGGACAGAAATAGCAATGAGACATATAGTTTATCTCTGTACCTGTACCAGCCATCAGCCAGCTGGAGCTGTGTCTGGACCCAGAAAACTGTTACTGTTGGACTAATTACTTTCTCATTAACTCAGAGCCGCTGGACATTGTTGACATACTATACTGTATCTTAAAGATTATGCAACGAGAAAGGTTATGCAAGCCACCATATGCTATGTGTCTTTCAGATGGAGGTATGTCAGTAACTGTACACCAACCGTCACTCGCACAGTGATCGTGAGACACATTTAGCTCTCAGTGATGTAATCCCACGTCACTCTCATGGGTTGTCTTAGTGATACACACTCACTCAATTAGCACTTCCACAGTAGGGTGCACGAACAGAAGAAGCTAGTGCTGCGAACATGGAATTAATATTCTATTAATAACTCCTAACACCGTATGAAACTTACGGTATATAACAGCAGAGGTATTTCCAAGATAGACTCTGTATTTGACAGAAAAAGAAACACATTTATTCAATGGGAGAACTCCCTTGTGGAGATCCATAGCTTTTCAAAACAGGTTCAAACTGGAGCATCACTCCAAAATTAACACACTGGATCCTTATGCCAGGCCAGCTGCTGGGATATTTGAGTTATTAATTCATTAAAGCTGGGAAGTTCAACTGACCTTCACAGAAACAAAAACATGTAGTTGCCAATAACAAGACATGAATATTTAGACTTTCATTAGAATAGATTACTAAACTCGCCACTTGGTTAGGGTTCAAGTGGTTACAAACAAAGACAAAAGAGTTTGAAACACAATAAGAAACCACAAATTTTTATGTGCCACCATGTGTTACCAATAAATGTGTTCTGTCCACCTTTTATAAACTGTGTAAAAACTTCGGACAAGGCTTTATTAAAGGCAGAGTCAGTCATTCTGGAGGAAGATGTTGATATTTGAATTAAACATCCAAATACACCCTTCCCTTCATGCTCCTTCAGAAGCTCCGCCCCCCCAAATTCATGGACACGCATTGCCATGGCAACGAACAAAAGAGAAATAGAGTGATAATGATGTAGAGTCACTTCTGTTCCTCTCACACATTATCATGAGCGGGAAAAAAATTCATCTTATGTGAGCACGGACAAACTGGCCGGACAAACTGCCTTCACCAGGCTGACTGACAGCAGAAATTTACTGAACCAAAATAGTTTGCATGTCGGCCCCATGGGAAGAAATCAACAGTGTTTGTATTCATTGATCTATTGATATGGTTAATAAGTTAAAAACATATACAGCAAGAAATGTATCTGTTCCCTGAGAAAACACTTTCTATGTGAATTGGCCATGACCTCTCTTTCTCCAGTTTGCCAGCCATACCCCATCATTCAGCAGGTGCTGGAGACGGGAGACCTCACACAGACAGCTGCTCTGATGACTTCCCCCTGTCCTGTGCATGAGCATGAGCACCCGTTGTTGCTGATTGGCTGGAATAGCGTTGTGTGGCTCGCTCTGAGCCACTGTGTTTACATACCCATTTAGAGAGCCAGTGCTGGGTATTAACACCAGATTATTTTCAGCACACACACAGAATGGACAGCTAGCAGAACATGAGGAGATATTCGCTGAATTTGACAAAAAGTGTATTGGATTAGAATTACTGACTCTAACTTTAATGCAGTCTGACAGTTTCAAAATCATACATTTTAAAAATATTATTTCAAATAATTAAAATAACAATATTTGACAAATTCGATCATTGCACAAATTCAAATGTATCAATTCTACTAATCTTGCGATGTGGCGTCCAATCAGTGGATTAAAAACAAACTGATTGATGAGACACTTTCATTCAGTCAAACAACACATCTGCTCTTAGTAAAAGTTTGGTCTCAAAGAGATACTGTACAGACAAACAGAACTATGGATGGACATTTTCAATTTTCTTCCAACCAAAACTTTCCAAACTTTCCTCAACTCCCAAACTAGTTGAAATGTCTAAATTAATTCAAGATACAACAAATACAAAAACAAGCTGTAAGACTCAAACTTAAAATACATTTTGGGTCACATCAGGAGGGATTAGGTTAACAGTTTTTTTTTTAATTTTGAGGATTTCATCACCTTATTATGGTCACTCCCCACTCCCTGGTGTACTGAGCTGAGCTTGCTGCTTCCTTGCAGGGAGTGACAATGCCAGAGACTAAAATGTAATATATCAACACTGACTGTACATCAGTGCCTCTCTAGTCCTTTGATTTTGAGTTAGTTCTCACGTTTAGTTATAGTAAGGAGCGTGGGAACATGTACTTAATACCATGTATAACAACCATCAACACTTTAATTCCACCTTGGTTTCTCTGCAGTCAAAGTAGGGACAAATAGAGACACGAAGGGATCTTAGCTTCTCGGTGGCAACAATGGAGTCCTGTTTACACTGCACAGAACGCATAAACAATTTGGACAAACCCCTGTCAAGGTAAACCAAACATTTCATATCTGGCCATGATACGAGGATAAACAGTGTTTTGGTTTTGGCTCTGTCTTTTAACTTGTATGGAACTTCAGCAGCACACTTTCCCCTGTCAACAGACATAATTCTGTCTTCCTGTCAGGTGAGCGAAGTGCCTGAAGCCCAACACAGCACAAAGTGAGACAGCCCAGCACACCAACACATGCACAAACACACATATATATAGAAGGAGACGCAGTAATTTCTATGGCTGGATGTGGTATCTGACCACAAGCTGCAGAAAAGACTGACAGCACAATATTTAAGCAATGAGACCACTGGTTTCAACTCTCTTGCGTCCTTTCCTGAGTGGTATCTAATACGTTAATGCCTTTCCATGGAAACATTTTTTTTCTGTGTAGATTATATTCCACAGAGACGACAATTTTTCACTGCAATGACTTGATCATATACATATTTTAAGACCAAGTGAATTTAAGCTAGAAGTATCCATATAATAAGAGAGTGAGTCAGTTTTATTACTTAGCTTGTATCCTTGGTTTTGTTCATACTAGTCATTTCCAAGGCAATTAAGGAAGTGAGGCCAAAGCTGTTGGAATCACAAATAACACACTCATGCTGCAGTGTACATAGGAAGCGGCCAAGCAACTGACTAAACCAATAGAGGAGAAGAAGAAAACTCAGTGAAAACCGGGGTCCTGGCAGTACCAATCAATAACCATGTTCATGCCACAGCCTGAGCTGACGCAAACCTTGCCCAGTTTAAAAATAACTAATTGCAATGGAACAGATGATTGTCAAGAAACTAAATATGCAACAGAGCTCTGGGAATAGGAAAAAGTGCTCTGTAAACACAAAAAGAAAAAAAAAAAAATAGCAACGACAAAGGAATCCGAATAGTGGGTGAATAATTTGGTATCAACTCAACAAACACAATTATCCAGCCCATAATCCACCTCTCTGTTTTTATGTTTCTCTCTGGATAAGCACATTTAAGCCTTGATTGTTCAGTCAGGAAAAAGACGCTTTAGTAGGATGTCTGCGGGCTGTGTTTTTTTGTGTATTTCTTCAAGGAATTTATCATAGCAGCAAGAAGCAACCCAGTAATTTTTGTTCAACACAGAGCTCTCATCACTTGGAAATGAAACGTGACGGGCAGGAATTCTCTTTCCAGTCCCTTCTCTTTCCTTTCCCTTCACACCCTCCCCTCTCCGTACGACCCTCCAAAGACAATGCACTCTTCTTCTTCCTCTGCCTCCCACTCTCCATGGCACGTTCTGACTTTGACGTTATTCCATCACTTTGCAAGTATTCAACACGTTGCCTGAATCAGCCTCTCTTTTTACACAAGTGAGAACCAGTTCCAGTCCTTGGCCTCAGAAAACCATAACCCACCCCCACCTCATTCCACTGCAGCCCACTGAAATCAGCCCAGGCTTCCACACAACAACTAATCTCCCCTCGTGAAGCCTTTCCAGACGAGAAGGAGAAGGGAAACTCAAGAGACTTTGAGGCCAAAATGAACACAGTTTAGCCAATCTGATCGGCTTTTCATGACTTTTGGTAACATGCTGAGACAAAACATAAAAAGACACGGAATCTTTGACACACGCCAACCTGCCGATGATGAAAATAGCAACCAGACAGTGCAAGATTCTGGGGGTTCAAAGCCTGCTGTCTACTGAAGCTGTTTGGGTGAAAGAGAGACAGTCGGGTGTCCAGACAACTGCTGTGGATGTCAAGTTTCTCTCTCAGCGATCTTTACATAACTCAGGGTCAAGAAGCAGCAGGAAAAGCCCCGTTCCAGCACAAAGGCCCTGCTAAAGGAATCAGAGCCACAGACCTGATGAACCCAGCTGGCTATTAGATGATTTTCAGCCTTGTGCAACCAGGTTTTCCATTCATTCGCCTTTTCACACACGTCAACAACATTTTGAGCATGCCAATGACTTTGTGTGGGATGCAAACTCACTTGCAAAAGAAATTGGTTTAGTCTCGGCAAGCGACTGTACGAAAAGCAGTTGTAGCGTGTTTATTAGTAACAGCGGTCCAGGCTGGATCACAGAATGCATATAAAGGAAAACTATATATCCTCTTAAATTCAAATAGGTCATCCTTTCATGGAAAACAGACACAGAGCTCATTGAAAATGGCAGACACATTATAAGAATATTGTAAAATCATTTTGAACTGTATGGATGACAATGATTTATAGCCTTTTGTACTCACTTTGACATTCACACAAAAATATGGATTCAATTTTAGAGATGTCTGGGGTGGCAACAAGCGAGCTGCTGGTCCCAACTGTAAAACAGATTGAGAAATGCTTTAAGACTATCATATTCTCCATGGCTTATAGCTGAGGAGATAATTCATGTACTATATGACACCATGTGAGAAGCTAAAACCGTCATATTTTACAATACAGACAGTCAGTATTAAAATACGTGTAATTTACTGTACATTTTTATGCTCCCATGACCATTGAAGTAGGTTGCAAGGCCCAGGTTGCCTTCACATACATCGATACATACATTGTAATCATTTGTTACACTCCAGTAATCCATTAATCTGGATAAATGTCTGAAGAACCTGAATGTCAGGCCTGCTTTTCTGTAACAGCTCCTCCTGGACACTGAGGCTCATTTACTACAGTTTTTTTACTGGATACAATCATATTGAATACGAACATTACTCATGGGATATTGGTGATATAAAATGAATATTCACTTATCATATTAAAATGTACAAATTAATTAATTTAAGCGCCCAAACCAGGGGTAGGTTTTAGGTCATATTGAATGGCACAAGTTAAAATGAACCAATTTTGAGAACTTCATGAGCTAAAAAGTTACTTTGACTCACTGTCACTCCCCAATCTCTGCTATGTTGAGCTTGGTGCTTCTTTGTGGGGAGTGACAAGGTCAATATAAGCCTATAAGTGCAAAATATCAACACTGTACATATTCTACATTTACATAAGAATTCATTTCATTCCATTAAAATAGTGTGATTATTAAAAGGTTCATAATGATTTCTACTACGATTCTACCTCCATCATATAAGAAGAATGTGTGCCCTGTTAACATGTAACTGCCCTGACTGTGACTTTTTTCTACTCTCTTATAAGGAAACTAGAGCTGTAGCTCTCACTGATGTAATGCTGAGGCCTAAATTAAAGTGAATGTTCAGGGTGCCAGGGGAGAGGTCAGGTCTCACGTAATGAAACAGATCAAAGCGAGTCAAAAAGGGAAGTCACCTTGGGTCAAACCTCATTCATGTAGAGGTCAGACAGAGGGCTGGTAAACTACTCTGCATCACCACAGAAAAGAAAACAATCGTCACGCAGTGAGATCAGACATAACAAGAATGTTGGAGTGCTTATCTTTCCAAAGAGCCATTGTGTTTATTAATAGTCTTGCAAAGTAACAGTGAAACCCTGCATGCTCACTGTGGAATAATGTGCATGAACTTAAATGTACATCTAGAACTGTCAACCATCCCATGTCATGAATTTCTAGTCTGAATAACAAACATTTTACACAACATAAAAGTCCAACTGACCTCAGACACCGCCATGCACCAGTGGAAATATGAATACTACGAAACAGCAGAATAGTTTCAGTGATCTGACTTAAAATGCCATGTGCTCTGCCAAAATATCCCTATTCATGTATGGAAAATCTGCTAACAAGCACCACAAATTTGCAGACCTACTCACTATGAAAGAAGCTGTGCTGGAAACATTGCTGTTGCACTAATGTATTTAACACAGAGAGAGCAGGTCTTAGCATCTGAACCCCTGCCTAATAAGCCTATTGTGTGTTTAGTCTCATTGTACAGTGGAATTTGAGTACACAATGATTTATTTAATCATTTACATTATTACAAAGCCTGTAAAAATCTTATTGGATTAGCAATTAATATTCTGCAAATTTAACCTTTTAATAGCAAATCCTTCCGGCACATGAAAAAGAACAGACTAATTATTGCTTTATTCTTTGATTTAAAACATGGTCAAACAATATAATATGAAGTACAATATAATAATGCATGCCAGTAAATATGAATTATTGTATTTTATTTGTATAAAGCATGCGATTTGTGATTTAATATACAGTTCAAAGTGGTGGTTTGTAACCTTTTTAGTAGATCATCTATTAGCAGACTGCAATTAGTTTCCTTTGAAATGAGTATAAAAGTATATTAGAAGTATTAGTTGTCGGAGGCACTTTATTATCTCACTTCCTGTATGTCAGATATCAGTATTCCCATTCATGGAAGTACTGGGGGGAAGCTGCCAGCACACACAAGCTACTAAAATGAACTGTTTGACTTTCCACCAGTTATATGTATTGCCGTGTTGTTACTGAGGATATATACAATGCTCTCTAATGTAAGCACCAGAGGAACTAACAAGAACAGGTCACAGAGTGCAGCTAATATGCGTGCATTCTCACAGAGAGAAGACTTACCACTGAGCAAGAAACCAAAATAACAAAGACTGATGTATTTTACACACTTGAATAAAGCCAATAAACTATTCAACAAACAAACAGTTCCCTGATTGTCTTTGTTAGAGCTCAAGTGAAGTAGAGCTCAAGAAACGTGTTTGGAAACTTTCTGATTGATTCAGACTGCCTGTGAGTGCAGATGGATATCTTCACGTGTTGAGTTTCTAACCTCAAGCCAAATGCATGACAGGACTGCAAGTGTTCACAGCCAAATCTGAGCTGTGAGCTGATGAAGCTGTCAAAACTAAAATTAATTAAGGTAGTTTTTAGAGCTTTCTCACCACATGCATTAACTAAGCGGAGAGAACTGACAAATAAGAGGCAGAGCCATTAAGAAATATTAGTGTCAGATACTGGAGATCTTTTACAGAACTATGGCCTTATCTAATTGCAGATATGGAAGTGGTGCATTTGGATGGTGATTGCTGTATGATCTGTTGACTTAGTTGTTATCAGCGTTGAGGAGTGTCCCATGTCAATATGAGGCTGACCCAGTTTCAGAACTCTGAAAAATACTGGTGAAATTGGCCTAAATAGATCATGCCTCCATGTACTTAATAAATGGCTTTTTCTAAAATGTCTTTGAAACTCCCATATTTCCCAAAAAAAGACGAAAAGTCCTCAAAACTAAAAGACAAAGTACCTTGTTCACAACAACCAATTTAAGCATTTTCTGATCCTCCACCACTTTGGTTAAGGTTTGGCCAGATGTATGCAAAAAATGACTTCATTGAGGTCAAGAAAAGATCAGGGTTTAAAAATACTATTTGGTAACAACTAGGTTTAAATAATAGTTTGACATTTTTGGAGGAGCACTTGCTTGCTTTCTTGCCAGGAGACAGATGAGAAGATTGCTATCTGTCTATGTTCTACACTGAGCAGGAGTTAGAAGAAGATTAGCCAAGTAAAGTACAAAGACTGAAAGCAAATAGAAACAGCTGGTCTGGCTGTTTTTTAATTTCTGTTTGTGTTTGTATTAAATTTAGAAAAAGATCAAATAAATTGGTGAGCTACAGAGGTGCTGCTAAGCAATTTTTTTTTACCTTGACACAGAGCCAGGTTAGCCATTTCCCCCTACTTTCAGTCTTTATGATAAGCTAAGCAAATCACCTCCTGGCTCCAGCTAAATTCTTAGTATTCAGACACATTGATCTTCTCATTTAACTCTCGGGAAGAAAGCTAACAAGTGCATTTCACCCCCCAAAAAAACAAGTTGTTACCAAATAGTGTTTTTAAACCCAAAGCATCACCTTCACCTTTGTTTTACTATAATTTACAGCTACATAAATTGACATGATATACATGTTTAGTCAATCTAATTTGTGAAGTCTCCTTCATTCTCTGTTTGGCTCCCATAGTAATCCTTGGTAACAGAACTAAACAAAGTTGCATCTGAAACTGGGGCTTGAAGTTGCCACACCTGGAAAAACAGGCATTTCAGTAAATCAGATGGGCAGTTAGGCTCAATGACCACAAACTGTCAAGCTTCATCATCTTCACTAATCCACACAGTCCAAACAGCTCCATCGTGCCATTACTGAAATTACATGGTGGCAGCAGTTTGCATCTGATTGGGCTGTTGTTGCATTTTTCATAATATTTGCATCAAGCTGTTATAGTGTTTTACACCCCATTCAAAGGAGAAAATGAACACCAGAGATTGTAGATGACAACGTGCCAATAAGGTTGGACTGTGACTGGGGGAATTTCTTGTTTGAAGTTTCCATTCAATCCAGGGGGAAACAAAGCTGGATTTAACAAATTACTGAAGCACTTTTCCATGCATGATGGTAGTGGTGTTTGTATGTGTACAACTCAGATGTAGCAGATGTAGCACTGGATTTGCCATTCTAAATGTTATCAATCTTTAACTCAATCTTTTATCTTTCATGCACATTATTCCTTTTATAAAAATGGTGAGCTGTGAGTGTGAGGGAATCGCTTTTTAACAAATGGTGAGCTACAGCCGGCAGCAAGTGTCTTACTGCACCTGATGTCACTTTTGTTATTCATGGAAATTTTCAATTCTTGTGTTTCCTTCAATTTTCTATAGTGATAATGGTTAGTCCCAGCTGAACACAGGAATGGGATTTTGATACTGTTGTGACAGAAAAGCAGTCTGTCCAAAGTTATGATAAATTTGGTCTTCAAACTTAGATCTTCAATTACCCCTACTACTACTACTACTGCTGCTACTACTACTACTACTGATAATGACGTTGCAATACCCACCTCTAACCACAAATCTGTCCACACATGACCAAGATCCGACCTCCGACAGTGTGTGTGACTCTCCATACCCCTCACACATACCTATGCATTAAATACATACACTGTATTACATCACACACACCCATCTGGATGTTATAAGTCACACAGGAATGAGGCCAGGGCAGGTCAGTGGCGTGAAATGACTGCTGAGCCTCTGGCAACCCTCCTACACTAGCTTTTAAAAAGCCACTCTAACATGTGCTTTGGCACCCAAGCAATACGTACACATTTCAGCCTTGACAGGGATAATAAAGAAATGATATAGCTTCAATTCAATTTGTAGTTTTTGTGGAGTTTTAGGGACCTCGCAGCAGTAATTGTGGGGAAAAGATAACATTGTTAAAACATACAGAGTGCATAAGAAGAAAGCAGTGGAAGTGGCCAACATTTGCAAACACAGGGTTATTCCATAAGGCATTGTATTTAACTCACCAACATCTTTCTGTGTTTTATAGCTCTACCACAGTTACTCGAGGCAGGGAAATGAAATCTACATCCATACTAGTTCAGGTTATGACTGTAGAGGACAGCTTTTGTATTTCTAATGTACAAATGATTGCATTTTGAGGTTATGATGAGTATCCAATCCATCAAATTTCTTCCTCTAATTTATTCTTCTTCTTATAATGCACAATAAAATTCAGGCCATTAGAGACAATCTAACTTTGTTGCCAACTTGTGTGCCATATGCTGAATGAATTTTCTGCTATGTGCTCCTAAAACACCTTCAGGTTTGCTTTAAAACTCCAAACCAGGTTGAGTGTGATTTACAGAGTATCAGATAAGCTTCACTGGAAGATCAGTCCCATTTTCCAGAGTGGGCTGGTGAAATATTACTACCGTGTTCCAAAAGTTGACCAGTGGAGACCATGTGGAGATAGCAGCCAAACAACTGTGCTCTGTAATTTGGTCTCTAGCAGTGATGGAGAGTTTTGTATTCATGCATCATTCAGCAGCTCTTGTTCACTCTGTCTTAAAGTCCAAAAAAGGGGGGGAGGGGGAAATATTAGAAATGTTCCTTTTTGTGTCATCCTCTGGAGGGGCAGCAGCCTAGAGACAAAGTAAACAAACTTTATAGGTGGGTATATGCTTGAAACAAACTAGCAAAACCAATCGGCCACACTCACCGAAAAACCTGCTGTCATAGAGAGGAAGGAGACATGATAATTGTTTAAATATGGAAATAACGGTGCACACTGTCAGACAGTCTTTCCTGGAAGACATTCATGGTGTTGCACTCATTTGTACACACAAAAAATGACACAAGTGGCCAACACCTGCGCAGTGGGCATCAACGTCAATTTGTCGGTTTCTACAAGTTACAGAAATTGCCAGACACAACCTCCCAGTTTCAAAGTTGTAAAGGTTTGGGTGGGGTTCACATGCTGTTCAACCTTCCAACAAGTACTTCACTTTGAGCATGTAAACTGATAAAAGTTACATTAGCTGCTAAGTTTTGGCTATCTAGCCTATAGACTGATGTTAGCAGTGCAGTTTTCTCAGGTGAATGTTAGTTTGGTGGCTCGTTCAACAAGCTAAAGTGCAGGATAGCACATGTGTCCTTGCTGGTTCATCAGATAAGAAGGACACATTAGAAGGCATTAGAAGTCTGTGGCTCTTGTGTTGTGTAGCAGGCTGCTGTCTGGCTTTTAGTTTGATTGCCTGCCTATGATAGAACGGTGACGTTACTGCTTTATGCATGTATGATTTAAAATGACACAACCAAAAGGCTTTATGAAAACAAGTTCTCCATCTACGTATACGGAAAACAGCCTGTCAAGAGAGTAATGCAGAGATAGGGGGCGCCATCATGCAGGAGAGCACAGGACATGAGATTTGCAGAACAGATATTTATGCTGGAGCAGACACAAAACATGCAGTTTAATGTAAGCCTGACTTTGGAGCAATCACACATGCTCAGAAAAACAGAGACAACTAAATTATGATAATGCATATTACGCAGTTTCAATAAAACTCTCTGCCTGTCTGGCATTCATAGGGTTTATGTAATGTTTTTAATAGCAGACACTCAATTCATCTCATTTAAAATCTCAACCTGAGTGACAGCAGGTCAGTTGATGAAGCTGTGACGTGACACCCACTGTTTTCATGGAACCTGTCTGCATCAGACCAACGGAGTCTGACTGAGGCCAAACATCTCTGAGATGAGGAGACAGAGACACAGAAGCTGCCAGATGGGCAGGAAGCCGTTTTTAGACTGAAAGCCATTAGACCAACCAAAACCTAAATTAATATGTTTGCAATGATTTCATGGTTGTTCCTTAGAGACACAATGAAACAAACTGGATTTTCTCCCAGAGAGCCAAATCCAACCACCTTGCTCTGCAGGCATGCTACACCACTCTAAATCATGGAAAGTTATGGCAGTTTGAATTAGCAGTGGCACTGTGGGTCACAGGCAATTCAGCCAGGTAGTTTTAGTCAAGAAGACAGTTATTCAAAACATATATTTAGTTTGATTACTTTCCATGTTTACACAGTAAACCGTAACACTGCTGTGGATTTAAGTTGGGAATCAACTAATACACTCATTTATTATACTAAGGGATACAGCAGGAAAGGTCTACTGTGCCCTAAAGTTTCTTTGCTTTAACTGGCTCTACAACTTAGACCTCGGACATGAGCTCCATATTGTTATACAAGGTCCTCAAAGTCCAGGGTGGAATTAATCCCAAATGTTTGCCACGTTTCTCATGAGGTCAGTGTAATTCCACTCCGTCTCTCTCCTCCCAACTCCTCCAAGGCTTCTCCTATTCAACAAAGGCAAATTCTGAGCTTCTCTCATGGTCTACCAAAGACTAAAAATGTGGTAAACAAATACATCAGTGAAAGTCATGCAATCAGTCACAATGAGGGAACAAACTCTCTCTGGTCTAAAGTTATATGGATGGTTGTTTCTTATTCATGGTTGTAGTCAGGTCATCACAGTTCACCAATTATCTGTAGATTAATGATCTAGAAGGCGAGAATGCTCATCTATCCAAGTGAAAGTTTCTCTCACACTTGCAGTGTAACACTGTGTGTGGGCCTGAGTGGTGTGAGGTCAACGCTCAAAAGCCCTTAATCTGCAAGGTTGGAACGCTTCATCATCCAGCACGTGCCACTTCAGAGGTGGCCAAGGGCGGCTTCAACTGATGCCTTTCATTCAGCCTTTACAACCTCCAGCAGCTTATCCTGTGTTTTAATCAAACACCAGCCTCTCAAAGTACAGCTGTATTCAGGATATATTACAATACATCTTTTATTTAGTTGATAATGAACCAAACACAGCTTTACTTCTGTGTGGTTTCACACAGATATATTATGGTTTTCTACATACATGGTAAATACTAATATGATACAGCATGATACTAGGGTGCTAATGATACCAATATGGTCATTTTGTGATATGAATCAAGAAAAATTTGTCTTGCAGAGCCAGTGTACAATTAGGCTTTACTTTTTGTGGTCTGGCAAGGCTCAATAAGCTCAATTTGCTTGGATAAGGGGTATAATCAATGTACACAATTACGTGTTGACTTTACGTGTACTAAACATCAACACAAAACGTTCCAGCACATAAGTGGACAAACATTCCACTTAAAACACTCTTTAAAAAAGTATGACGACTCCTCTGGGAAGGCTGTAAATTTCACTCAATCTGTCCATTGATCTCAATTTTTGTGGAAATCTGAGTTGAGGCAGTTGCTAAATCAGTTGCCTGGCAGTGCTCTGGGACTTGGAAAAGTGGAGATGTCACTTCAGTTCAAATGAAACATACAAAAATGCACAGAAAAATTACAAAAAGGCACACAGTCTGTAACTACCACTAAGGTCACTGAGGTCATATCCTCTGTATTTTGGGAGACGTGGAAGGTTTGGCAACTGGTACTATGTGTAACTTTTAGTGAAAATCTGCCAGAATAATTATCAGTGATTACATCAACTTTTATTTTGAAATTTAGGCCTTGTCTCAAGTATGTCTTATCTCTTGATGTATTCCATGGTTGGTTTTTTTTTGTTGTTGTTGTTTTGGTTTGGTTGCAAGAAATTGGTCACACATGCCATATTTTAAAAAAATAAAATAACATTAACAGCATAAAACAGACAAGTAAGTACAAAATGTAGCTGCAGCCCATTTATAACATGAAATTTGCATCTTAGGCATTAAATCCAGAGGTGGAAAGTAACTGAGTACATTTACTCAAGTACTGTACTTAAGTACAAATTTGAGGTACTTGTACTTTACTTGAATATTTCCATGTTATGCTATTTTATACTTCCACTCCACATTTCAGGGGGAAATACTTTACTTTCTAATCCACTACATTTATCTTACAGCTTTAGTTCTTTTTCAGATGAAGATTTGACACAATGGATAATATAACAAGCTTTTAAAATACAACACATTGTTAAAGATGAAGTGGTTTCCCCCCTTATGGCTTTCGACATCTTACAAAAAGTCGGGGTCACATTTCAGATGTCTATGAGTTGTTAACAGCTCCATAAACCAGTGATTTTTTCCCTCAAAACTTCTCACATGGTTTCATTTTAATGAATGTTCATATGATGCAATATTTCACCAAAAATCAAAGATTAGAGAAGAAGTCCAGAAACTGAAAACAGATTTGTGTATCAGAATCTTGTTTTTTCTTCTTTCCTCTCCCATTAATCATCTCACATTTATCTGGTGACCCTTTGGAGGGGCCCGATCCCTAGGTTGGGAACCACTGGAGTAAACAAGCTAACTGTATATAAATTAGTTCAAACTAGCTCCACCTCCAGCAACTACAACAGTAACATTCTGCTTACACACTGATGTTTCAGTATTAATAATCTAATTATGTCATATATAATAACATATCAGTCAGAGGGACCAAACTACTACTTTTACTGCAATGCTTTAACTACGTCAAGCTCATAATACTTATGTACTTTCACTTAAGTAGGATTTTTCTTGCAGGACTTTTACTTGTACTCACGTATAAGTATTGCGTAAGTTTTACAAATACTTACGTAATGTAGTGTTTTTAAATTTCTGTATTGGTACTTTTGATTCTGAATATGTCTTCCACCACTGGTAAAATGCACAGCTTTTATACAGTAGAGATGGAAGAAGAAAAAGACAGCATCTGGTCTTTACCCTCCCTCTCAAGGGAGTTTAAGAATGCCTACCTCTTACTTTGCAGCTCCTGACAGACAGCTGTAGTAGCACAGAGTTACTGACCCTTGACCTTCAACCAGGAATCCACTCATGGGCTACCAATGATCATCTATCTCCATCAGCAAGATGAATTGGTTTATGTCACTTACCTCAAGAGCCCCTTGAACAGCAGGACTTACTTTAAAAGGGCTTATTACTAGTTTATTTAGACACTCTGCAGCAATGCACCACAGAGGGCACGGTGACACTGGAAATGACTGAGGTAAACCTTAATTACTTTCATGCAACACTTGGGATCATTTTTCTGCAACAAAACATTATCATTTATCACAAATAAGTACTTTTAGCTGTCAAGCAAAGCACACAACACACATTTATGGTGAAAACAGAAACAAACTTTGTGTGATGAAGACAGACCAACTTTCTCTGCCAAACACTGCATCCGCTCATGAGCTTACAAACCAATAAAATTAAGCATGTCCGCTAATCTTTTGATGATGTGAATGTGTCCCTTTCTCCAGCTCTCCTTCCTGCCTCTGCCCCATCTAAAGATCAGTGAATCAGCCGTGTTTTGACACTTAATGGCGCTTGACCTTTGGCATCTGGTACAGAGCCCGGTGTCGGAGTGTTTAGTCTCCATGAGGCAGATTAACTGGTAAAGTCAGACAAGACAAGGAGAGGCTGCTGCTTCCACACAGAAAGCCTTTATACCTGAGAGCCAGTGATTAGAGACCTAATCTGCTGCTATGGTGGTCCGGCTAGAAGACACGCATGCACACACACACGCACAGTGGCATCAGTAACTCATTATGAGGATTTCTAGAGAATGCTGGTGAGTAATAAGCCCTATCCATAGATTTAAATGGAAACAGAACAATACTTTACACCCACCCAGCAAAGATAAGAGACACAAGCTGATCCTTCAAGATCATATGAAACTCAGAGTCTACAGCCACACTGGCAGCTCATGTGTGTCATGGTCCGTGGCGTTTCCCTTTTCATAGGCTTGGTTAGCAGAGAGAAAAAAGCCTGGCTGAAAACTTAAATAGATCACAGATATTGTAGAAGACCCCCTGATGCACATTTCCTAGAGGCCCAACTCCCAATCCAGGGGCTCTGGCAGCAGGTCCTGGCCCACTGTGCTGTGAGACTCAGGGAGTGTATAAAATGACTCCTCCAGCCAACTCAGTGTGAGAGGAAGGGAAGCATGCTAAGAATATTTTCCACATAGTTCTGCGGGGATGGGGAAATGGGGAGCTGTTGGGTAACAAAGTTATGTGCATGAGAGAACTTAGGTTTCCAAGTATTTTAAATATACCCAAGGTAAGCATTTATAATAAAACTGCTGGGACACAATTAGGAAAACAGGGGTTTTACAGCTAATCAGAAACACCAGTGGTGGTAATACAAATGAAGCCATCGTTGAATGAAGTGTTTGGACAATTCTGGCACTGCTGAAGAGTGGGTGCACGACAGGGGGAAATACTCAGCAGAACTTTATAGTTGCTCTTTATGTCATTATGAAACCGGGACAAACACATCTTTCTGATATAGGCTGATATCACTCCAACAAAATTACCAAATTCTTTCATCGTAAAAATGCCAAACAGCTAAATGCTTGGTGGTTAACTACGCTAACTAACCTCTGTTGGTTGGCGTGTGGATTAGTGGATTATACGTATCCTTTTAGATTCTTAAAGGAGTCAGTGAACATAGCTAAAAGCAGTAAGTGAGCTTAAGAGCCTGTGAAGGGCAGTTGACCAGGGTGGTCTTCCTCCTATCTGGTCTTATTAGAGTAAAAACAAACTGAACACTTGTAACCACCTGAGTAAGGTTAAATGCAGGGAGGCAGGGCCAAGCAAAACAGAGTGTGGCCTTGAAGGCAGCACTGAAAATGAAGGCTCTATCAATTCAATATCTACTACTTACTGCTTAGGGAGTGTTGCTGTCAGATAATGAGAGATTGGACCTGATGAACTTATTTGAGGGAAAACAGATACCAGCAGAGAGATGTGTGTGTGTGTGAGAGAGAGAAAGAGATAGATAGAGAGAGAGAGAGTGTGTGTGGAAGTGTGTTTACAGAAGACAAGGAAAGGAAACCAATGAACCTCTGTCTGCTAGGATCTGAGCCAGATCCACTCAAGGTGAACCCTGAACTGATTTCAACAGCTTACAGCGGTTTGCCTGCAGCTGAGCTGTCTAACACAACTCCAGCTAAAAAGGGCTACCGCAACCTCTAAAATTGGTTCAGATCTCATAGCATCAAAGACCAATTCCAACTTAACATACACATGCTTTAAGAGTCCTTGAGCTTGTGGTTTTGTTGCAATGCATCAAAATCTTTTGACAACTTGCTGCTGGCTTTACTAGATCTGCTTGAAGAGCCGTACTGTACAGTCCACTTGTTTCTGTGGAACCAAGACCAGAGTTTTTTTCACAGATACTAAACTGGTTAGAAAATTATTATCTTCTGTCTATCTATTGCTCAGTTGGGTGCAAAATGTTTTATTGTTGGTACAGAAGAGTAAAATAGGACTTTTAACTACTTCTATGAATTAGTCTTTGAAGCATATACAGTAATATTACAGTAGTTACTTTTGGTATTAGTTTCTATAACTTTACATTTGTTCTTAGGACAATATTGTTATATTGTTGGTTTTTTTAACAATGGTCACCTGTTAATTTATAATTCATCATGCTGTTATCAGTGTTTGTGTTCTCTCTCTATAGGGTCTGTTCAGGTGGATCTAGTTATCCTTTAGTCTATTTGGATTGTCCCTCTCTTTTTTGAAGATTTATTTATGCATAACAGGTTTGGGTAAGTCCTCCACTGGCCTGTTTTGAATCTGGTCCACTATTTTGAACTGTTAAAAATTCCATTGTTCAATATGTTCTTGGTGCTTTTTAGTGTACTCTGGGTGAGAAAAACTGTGGAATACTGGGGCCACAGAAGTATAAGAAAATATTGGCTGATACAAAGTGCAGTAACAAAAAAGAAAAACAACCAATACCATAAAACACGTAATAAATAAGTAGCGGAAGACCGGCTGGGTGGAAACAGAGAGGGAAAACAGAATCAGCAGCTCCCTTTAGGCCTGCTGCCTGTTCACAGCAGTGTGAAATGAGCCAAACCAATTTTTTTGTAGTATTTGATAGTTCAAGAGGGCAAAATTGTAGGTGTGTGTGTCTCTCACCTTGGTCTTCTAAATATCAGGCCATACTGCTGGCAGGCGAGGCCCACAGTGGGGGTGTAAATGATGGGCATAAACCTCTCGATGTTGGACATTAGTACCCGATAGAACAGCTTCTCGTTGCGGTCCTGGAGCCCCATCAGAAAGACATATCTGGGAATGACAGGGAGGAGCAGGGAGGAAAACACTGTATGTTAATCTTTAACATCTTGAGGATTCATACCTGCTGAACCACAGAGGCGTTTATTAAAGTCAGATGTTAAATTCTGTGTTTGTGAGCGAGATGTACCAGGCAAGATCAGAGGAACTGTAAGGAAACACTTGAGGGAGAATATGTCAGAGAACAGAGAGAGGAATGGTGGGTAAAGGTAAAGAAATCCCCTAAAAGGGTTGCAAAAAAGTGTGGAAGAAGGAAAACAGAAGAAAATAACTCTGCTCTGAGTGTACAATAACTACGATTTTTTTTTCCTATTTTCCAAATGATTGGAAAAATTCACAGACTAAAATTCAGCCTCTCAGATAGCCAACAAACTATTTGTTCTGATTGTAGATTGATCAGGAACTGAAGGTTTGCTATGACCCAAATTAAGCAGAGTATGCCAGAAAGGCAGAGACTTCTCCTAATCAGAGAAGTTTCCATAAAGCCAAGAGCACAAGGTGCCTCTTGATGAGGGGATGAAAAGCATGCATGCCCTCTCTGCTATAGGTGAGGCCACAGCAGCTGCACAATACATGGTGGTGACAGCAGCTCTTATAGAGAAATGTTTTCATATTGGTGAACCAAATTAGCTTCTGCCACATGCAATATATCACATGAGGGGTCTCTGTATGCCTTACTGTAAGGAGGTGAAACTAATTTTACCACAGATTATACACTCAAGTATTACTTCTTACTTCAAGGTCCACTGACTAACTTTTCTGGAGCGTTTACCCACATTGTCATGGAAATGAAAACTGAGCTATCCCAAGACAACTGGGCAAACTCCATCCACTGAAGAAGTCTTTGATGCGATTAAAAGCTAATAAGTGGACCTTGAGTTAAGTTGTTGAATTTTTGCTTACTTTGTGAAACACTACATTATTAAAGTCCCCTTCATTCAGAAAATGTGTTTTTCTTCTTGTCCCTTCAGTTGGATGTTTGCTCTTCACCATGCTGAATGATGTATGTGCAGAGTTTGACACTAGAAGGCTGTTTTCAAATTCATCTGCTGAAGAGGGAAAGTTTCTCTGAGCTCAGTTAAATCTGAGTTTAAGGTGTGTACATGCAAGCATCATTTGTGACATCACAACTAATTTGGAAGCCAATTGTGGTCCAGTATGCAACTTAATTCATGTGATTTAGACACTTGAGGCCTCCAGCGCACATACAATGAGAATGGACTTTACAGTGAAGTAGGAGACATCTTGCGTCCAGCAGTTAAACTTCTGAAATTAAATACATTTGCATATTCATAGATTGTGGATTGTGGAGGAGTAGATGTAATTTTAAAGAAATTCTAACCAGGTAAATGTTTTTTTTTTTATGGGAAAACCATATCAGATACAAATTATTCTTTAAAACAGAGTCTTTTTACATCTTACAACATGGCTAGAGGGGATCTTTAAGTTTTACCAAGTTCCCTGCCTCCTGGGTACCTCCCTCTGGAGGTCATCCAGGCCAACTGAGAGGAGAATCCAAGGTAGACCAAGAACTAGCTGGAGGAATTACTGTATTCATCCAATCTGACCTGGGAACATTTTGGGATCACCCAGGTAGACCTGAAGGACATGGCTGAAGAGAGATACTATCTGGGATATCTGGCCTGTTGCCAGGACAACCAGGCAGAAAATGGAGAGATGGTTTCACAGAGAATGTGAGAGTTTCACTGTCATTCCTATGAAACATGAAAAAATAGCCATGTAGGATACACTAAAGTCGCCTTTTATGATGCAGTACAGTTCCTTAAACAAACTTGAGAATGAAAACATAAAAAAAGATATTACAGAGAAAAGGGTTGAACTGTGTTGACAACTGGCTTGAGTTCAATGCTAGATTTTTTTTTTGCAAGATTTTTTCTCTCAGATCAACTTGGTTGCAACACTGATTCACTTGTCACTGTCAATCATTGTTCTGACTCATCAAACAAAACTATTTTTAAGTCCTGACATATTACCGCAGTGTGATGCTGTTTGATTTTGAGCTGGCAAACATTTAAGATTCCCTCTCCCTTCTTAGCCTTAAAAGGCGTGAACACTCACCACACCTAGGAAACAGGATTATTTAGAGTACACACTGCTTGTAAAGCTGTAAATTTGCTGTGTTACTGAGTGCAATGTTTCCTTTATAGTCAGCCTACTGTGGCAGCCAGGACATAATCTATCCCTATCATATTCTATTTTAGCCTGAGTGATCAACCAACTGTGCTCTGTCAGGCTCATTTTAAGTTTGTTACTGTTTTCTAACAACCTCATTGAAAACGAGGTTTGCCTGTCGCTGTACCATTTTACATACTGCAGTATTTTAGTTGGCTAGGCCTCGGAACATCCATTTCCTCTGTTGACGACACAGTCACAGTAGGTACTTGAGTCACTCCATCATCTCAGATCATAAACCATAATGAACTTGTAGTGCTGTTCTGCTTGCTATAATTTGTCACAATAATTCAAAAACCACAACAAAATTCCTTTAACAGCGAAAAAAGTCTGAGTCTAGATAGCTGATGAAAATAAAATGGGAAGCAGGGAAAGCTTTGAGTTATGCTCATAAAAAAGAAATGACAGCGCCCAGCAGTAAATACCAAAGAAGGGTTTGAGAGTTGGGGAGCAGACTGTATGTAAACACATTGGACTTGAGCAATGGCAGGCAAATAGCGGCCCTTAATCCACAAGAGCAAAGCCCAAAGTTGGAACTCACTTAGGGCCCAGAGACAAATTATCAGTGACACTGATAGGGCATGGGAATGACACTGACAAGCTCATAATGACAGTCTTGAGATGTTGACGCTGTGGTGTTGCTATGCTGGAAAATTAAGTGGCTATAAAGAGGCTATCCAGTTCCTGTTGACTCTAAATTTTGTCTCCTGTCAAGCAATCCCTCATCTTTGACATTGGAAATGACAGCTGATGGAACGGCTGTCTGAGAGATGGCGACTAGAATAAGAGGCTCTTTCGCAGACAGATAATATTCAGCACCGGACTCATAATTCAAAACAGTGAACCAGGCTATGACTTCAGTCTGAGGCCCAATACAGCCATGTGGTGCCTCGTTGATCAAACAGCCCAGAATGAAATGTTAGCATGTGGCACATTCATTTCATAATGCTAACAGCTACAACTCATAAGTGCCTAATGAAGCGTGCAAAACTGAGCTGAAGTTTTCATTTGGTCACTGTGGAGGTTATAAAAACACTCATGAAGGAGAACAGGGAGGAGATGGAGAAATTGGAGGGGGAACAGAGGAGAGGAATAGAGATTTGTTCAGTAAAATATATGGTGTTAGGAGACGGATGTAGATCTCTGAGGGCTGATCGCTAATCTGTCTCTCGTGCTTTGAAGGCTTCCAGATGTAAGATCTCTCAGTGTGCACGGAGGCAGGGGAATCCTCTACGGGTTCATGCTGAAATTCAACTCTGCAAAGACTGCTGTTCTGACAGAAGATAAGAAGGTAGTACATCATGGTAGTTGCACCGTGAAGAGGTTTTTGCCTGTGTTTTATGCGTCAGCCCCACCTGTCCAGGTCGTCCCTCTTCATGTCGTAGTTCTTGAGCACTCGGAGCAGCTGGATGTCCTGGCTGATGAAGCAGGGAGGAAGCAAGCCGTGGATCCCCAGCTGGTGACGCTCCTCAAGGGAGAATGCCATGCCCTGCAAACAAACACAAAACACCCTTGATATCCTTCACCATCCTAATATGTACAGGGATACCCACAGTGGGCAAACACCATGACTTGCTCAATCAACTATTGATGGTTTCAGTGTTTGCTAGTCTTGCTGGGTCAGTTGTGTTTTGAATGCCAACTGTGTTTTCCAGCTGATTTTGTGTCTGAGCTAGTGAGCCTCAATACAATTCACTGACCTCTAGTCAACGGTCTCCCCCATGACTGACAGGGTGATATACAACACAGGACTGTGGAGCATTTTAATATAATCTTTGTACAGTGGTCACACAATCTGAGGCTAATTTGAAATGACAGGATGAAGTGACTTGGGATCAGTCATTGCAATTGTTGATATCCTTTGAAGGTGCAAAAGATTCTAAGCAAGATCAATTACACAAGTTTTGCTATTTACTTTCTATTTACTATTTCTTGTTTGTCATTTTATGTGGGGGTTTTTTTGGTTGTTTTTTTTGGACATTTTGGGGTTTTAGTGAAATATCTCAACCACTATTTGATTGAATGCAATAAATGTTGGTATAGATATCCACGGTGCCCACAAGATGAACTGACTATTCCTCTAGTTTCACTGGATCCTAATGACTTTGATGATACCTTGACTTTTCCTCTAGTGCCACCACCAGGTTTACATTTACAGTTTTGAGTGAAATATCTCAACAATACTTGGATGGATTGCCATGACGTTTAGTACAGATATCCATTGTGCCCAGAGGATGAATCCTAATCACTTCAGTGTTCCCCTGACTTTTCATCTAGCATTATCATCTGGTCCAAATTTTAATCTGGCCAATACTTTCGTTTATGTCCAAATATCTGCAAAACTTTTGACATTCCCACCAGCCACAGTTACACTTTGTGTTTAGTGCTAATTAGCAGATGTTAGCATATGAACATGCTAAAATAAAATGGTGACCATGGTGAACATAACTGCTACCTAACATCAGCACGTTAGCATTTCCATTGTGAACATGTTAGCTTTTAGCTCAAAACACTGATAAGTACAACCTCACAGAGCTGCTAGCATGACTGTAGACTCTTAGCTCTGTTAAAACTTGTTTTATGTTTTCTGATAAGTTATTACTTTTGGTAACAAGATATTTAATTTCCTTGTGGTAAAGCAGTCCTAATAATGCTCATTCTTGTTGCTCTCTTGGTATTTAACACCCCTCGCTCAGCTATGTTCTGAAAACTCTGTCTGAACTTTGAACAAATGAATATTGAGGAAAATATCCACCAATCCTTTCTACTCAAACATTCCTGACTGATGAGAGAAGCAGCGTGTCAAAAATGTCCTCTGTTCTGCCGGGGTGTTTGCTCTCAGAGGGGCTCCCTCTCGGCTAATCTGTGTTCAGAGAGGCCGCTGTTAGCTCGTATTCTGGCGTGATGTCCGCTTCCACCAATGCACATCCTCAAAGACACACACGCAACAAGGCCCAGACTAATAACCTGCTTCACTTCACTTTACTTTGGCTTTTATCTTGGTCACCCCTGACCACCAAAAGGGAATATTGAAAAACATGCACATGTTTAGTGTCAAGGTTGTAACCCTGAAGAGTCTGAACTTCGACCTATGCGGTTACTCCATAGAGAAGACAATGTCTCCACTGGGGAGAGGTGATGTGAGTTGATATGACACAAGAAAGTGGTGACAGTGTGAGATTGAGGTATTTCAGCTATAGCTCCTCTGCTTTAAAAGGGGGAGATTGATCCCAAAAGCACCCAGCACTAGCATTGTCCATATCTGAAACGGGCACAGCATCCCCTTCTATTCTCTGCAAGTGAGGCATGATATGGTGGGCATTTTCATCCTCTCTCTCTCCATAAAAGACCAGCGACCCGGTGAAACCTCATCCTCAACATGCCAGCTACTGTTGCTGACTGGCGAGACAGAAGTAAAGCCACGCTGTGAACGTCTCTGTTTTGGACCGAATCCAGGGATGCTTGGTCCGGGCCACCACAATTTACAGCCTTTCCAAGCCACTGGCACTTTTGAGTGTATCGGGTTGTGTTAAAACCGTTCTGAGGTTGTAAAAAATGTGCTCAATCACACACGGCGCAATACTAGAGGGAAGTAGAAAAGCATACGACACAGATTAAAGCGTTTGGAATTTAAGTTTGGTGGTCTTGACGTCAGACAAACCATCAGCGCTGACCACAGACACACTTCCAAATCTTATAAGAGTTACATAATGTTAAATAAAAAAAAACATACGGCCTCCAAACTGGTGATTTTAGATTAAATCTCAATGAATCCTGATGGTAATAAGGCTAGTAAGAAGGGAATGAGGGGATGGAAACAAGCCAAAACATGCCATTTCCTGTTTGGCACAACATCTTAAAGAAATGAGTTTGTGTTTGTTTACTGTCCTCAAGCTATTAGCAGGAGGTACTGGATGGCCTTGCATAAGTTAACACAAAACCACATGTCATTAAACCACACAAACAATGTCATTTTTTGGTTGACAGTACTAAATTATCTGGGAATGATTGCACCAAGAGCATTGGTTATTTCAGACACTGAAGTACGAGTCCCGATCCGTCCGCCGTTCACTGAGGCTCAACGCACTCTGTACTTAACGGACCTCAAATAGACAGAAGCAGCTCTGAATTACAACCTTCCCCAATTATCACAAAAAATTTTCTATTTTCCAGAGAACCAGCTGTTCACTTAAGACTGTGTGTTCGTTTGGCACAGCAGCTTGCCCACGATGCACCACCGCTCTGCTCTCTTGCAGCTGACCATGAGGGATAGATGGGAGAAAAGAGTCTTAAAATACACGAGGCAAACTGAGCTTAATATGAGGCTATAAAATAAGATTCAGTCCTCACACAGACTCACACTGCTCTTTCATTAGCTGAGATATACTCGGAGTAGCACTGAATACTGACATTCTCTCTGTCTAATTTTTTATGTGTGAGGAATGGCCGTCTCTGACACAACTTAAATTTGGACACTGATGCTAAGATGCTAAAAAAAAAAAAAAAACACAGACACATTCACCCACACAAATGGGCATGCATGAGTCCTTAATCAGCAGAAACTCAATTTATTCATGTTCACTTTCATTTCCTTTGAGAGAAACAGCCCTTATTATGCAGGACATGGACATGCTACTCTATAATTAGCACACATACACAATTTTGCCCACATTTTACTTTTCAAGTGTTTTTAACTGTTCTTAAACTTTTTAGAGTCATATTGACTCTGCAGAAAACTGGTCCCTGTGACTTATATATTTAAGACATTATTAGATGGTTAAAGCTGATGCAATAAAGCGGAGCTAGTTTGAACTACATTATATACAGTTTGGTAGTTTAGTCCTATGGTTCCCAACCCAGGGGTCAGGCCCCTCCAAAACGTCACAGTAAATCTAATGGGTCATGATATGATTGATAGGGTTGGAAAGAAGACATCTGTGATTCATTTGTGATTTTATTTATTTTTTACTTTTCTCTAATATTTGCTTTTTTTTTTTTTTTTCAAAGTTTAATGAAACCATCTGAGAAGTTAAGAGGAAAAATATCTCTTTGATGGAATTGCTAATAACTCATAGACATATAAAATGTGACAACAACTATACTTTTTTTTCCCTCACAAGCCAACCACTTTGTTAATATTGAGCAATGAATTTAATTTGTTGTTTTTTTTAATGTAAGATTCTAATATGAAAAAGAACCATTAACTACAGCTGTCAAAAATGTAGTGGAATAAAAAGTACTATATTTCCTCTGAAATGAAGTGGATTAATAGAGCAGTTGCATAAAATGAAGTACAAGTCCTTAATATTGTACTTCAGTTAAATGGTAAAAGGACAGCACTTATTTAGCGCTTTTCTACCTTAACAGACAAGGCACTGTGTCAGAAACGGCTCTGTATCAATCAATCAATAAATTTCCTTTATGTCAAACATGTGGTCTAAAAAAGAAAAATATAGAGTAAGATATAAGATAGAGAGAATAAAAACAGATGTGACATCCAGTCAGTGAGAACAAATAGACCCATGAACCCAGAGCGCACTATGCCTCATTAAGAATAATTACCCACACAACTCCATGGGCCCTCAAAGGCTGCCAGTGTCACATGTGAAACAGATACCATCCATGGAGTTGGGCCCAAAATGACCAATTAACATGCCCCACAAAGGAGCAGGCAGCTTGGCCGTCCAGTGGGGGAAACCCTGGCCTGCAGAGTGACTTTATGATTGAAGATACGGCTGGTTGGGTTGGGTCAAGGCCGGGCACTGGTGAGGAGGGAGAAAAGAGCAGGGGATGGGGGGTGCTTTCATGGCAAGAAAGGATTAGCAGTGCACGGTTCATAGACTTTGGCTGGGCAAGCGTGGGAACCTTTGACGCCAGTTTTGACGTCTCTGACTTTTGCCTTGGGTATTGGCTTTGCAACACCCTTGTTCTCAGCATGTAAATAGAGCTGCCAATCTCTTCAATCACAAGGTCGGTGTCTGTTGGACCCTCTGTTTGTCTTTCAGTCAACGTGTCTGTCAGTCAACCTTCTCAAGCATCAAGACAGGACATTCTCTCAACATCGGCCAGCGTAAATACACTGCAAGAACGGTAATCCAAGACTTTCATCTTACTATTGAAAAGTTAAGAGAGCTTCAAACCAAGAATATTTGAAGCGGTGCATTCAAACTCTGGCATGTTTCATCCTTTAGTTTGGTTTGTTTCACCAGTTACAAGCAATGCTATTTTTACTCGCACATAATAATTCCTAAACATTAAGAACTGTGAGTTTCACTTCTCTTGCTACTGAAATGTGGTTTGTTAGAAATGAAAGCATTTTGGTTCTTGCTCCCCAAGAACCAAAAGTCTCTAACCCACCACTCATACTGTATACATTTTTAACTCCTTGTTAATTCTGTCAACAGTCACTCATTGGCTTGTAACCCAAGTGTGGGAAGTGTGAACCCCAACAAGCCAAAAACACAACACTCAAAGAGTTTCCTTCTAGCTTTATCAATGCTTTTTAGCAATGAAAAATAAACTGCAAACCAACATTTTCCATGACTCTGCTTTTTGATATATCTTCTTCTACTAGTGTGGTAACAAACACCCACACATCCACAGCCAAAAGCTCAAAAAAGTGCACACACACACCCACACACTCATGTATACACACAAACCATCCCTATGTTTGTTTGTCTGAATACAGGTTTTCAAATGTTCGACTGCTGCTCCGCTTGCTCCCTCTCCCCTTGGGAGCCCTAAACTGGGCTGGGCAGGATAAACCCAAGAAAGCTTCCACATGTCTCTGACCACTTCTGAAGTGCCCGCACCCTCTGCCAACACATGTGACGCCCGCAGCTTCATGTTCCAGAAGCCGTGGTAACAACCAAAACCTGTAATCTACCCACTGGGCAGTGCCACCCCTTAACCTCGGACTGCTGCCATGCCCAACCCAAACATTCGGAGGAGAGGAAACAGCCAATTAGTTCACCAGATGGCTAAACAAGAAAGATGAAAGTACACGTCCTTTGAAACTGATAAAATGCCTTTCTGTGCTTCCCAGGGAGTTCAAAGGGTGAGTTTGTAGCAATTTTTCAGTGCAAAGGTTTAGAAACTTAAACATTCTGCTACCTCAACCTTTTAATTTCCATGTGCCACAACCACACATAGCTCTGTCTAACAGTGGCCCTGTAAGGAGGCTCCAGTGCAGCCACTCCCTTCATTACAGTTAGGCTACAGTTTCCCCCGATCTGGAAAGAGTTAAATTCCTTAATTCCACTGTTTGGTTAACTTCACCCAAAGGAGTAGGTTCCTTATCACAATATTCACACTGTTCTCAAACTTTTCTCACACATCTTTCTCCTTTGATGTGTTTTTTTCATATTTCACTTTCTGTGTGAAAAGTATTAAGTTTATCTGATGCAAATTCCTACAGCACCAAAAAAATCTATACGTTGACCGGTCATATAGGCTAACATTAAAGGAGCACTGCACCAATTTTACACATGTTCAGTTTACTATTCAGCCTGTGAAAACAGCTGTATTATGGGTCCTGATGCTCTTTCTAAAGTGAAATGATGATGTCATCAGGGTTATCTACAAATTATTACTGAACGCCTGAAAGCTCTAATATATCAGACTTTGCACTTAATAACACAGAAGAGAATGAAAACCAAACAAACCCAAATTTTTATATAGGTATATAATATAGATATGATATAGATATAAATGATATATATGATATAGATATATAAATGGTATATATAGTAGTAATATATTTTCAATGCAGTGTTTTTCACAAAACCAACTCCGCGATCATAAAAGTTGAGTTTTTGATAACCTGAACCTTCGCAAGTTGTAATCTTCGAAATCTTTCCTCTCTCTACCATCCATACCTTATGATGTGACCACAGCATAACAAAAGATGCTATCATGCTTGCACTATGGGAAATGTAGGATCAAACATTTTCAGAACGCGAGCCATACTAAAAAAAAAGTCACGACATCTCTGCCTATGCTGCTTCAATTTTGACCATTATTTTTAATATACGTATGTCGCTCGCAAGTCTCCCTACTTTGTGGCAGAGCAATAATAAATTGCTGGCATACCCCTATAGGACATAAAAATGCTGACTTTAGTCAAAAACTGTAGAAATTGCAAACGTAGCAATATACCTGACAAATCAAGGTACTTTGTCATAATGATGCTAAAAATCCTGTAAATGCAATATTGCCAATCTTGCTTGCTCATTGATTAGCAGAATTTCCTATGATGACCTAAAGCAACCGGAGATATTGAAGGGAACAGCTACGTCAGTATTAACACTATGACAAAATCTTTACAACGCTTCCAAGTGCTGAAATCAAAATAATTGTACAAAAACTCCAGTAGTAAGGTGTAGTTATCAGATTTGTCACCAGGTTGCATATACCTAGAGCTTGGTGAAAGTAAAATTGGGACTGAAAGGGAGAAGATTTGCCGCCATGGAAGAAATCCAGGAAGAATCGCAGGAGGCACTGGACACAATGACAAAAGATGGCTACAGGAAATGGTTCCAGGAGTGGGAGAAGCACTGGTAGTGTATCGCATACTTTGAAGGGGATTATAAAGGTACTACTGAAAGATTTATAATAATAGTTTTTTGTAACAGTTTGGGAAATGTTTGGGTTCCCCCCTTATATGTTACAGGCATAATTAATATGTAATGAATAAGGCAGGTTTCCAATCAGCTCCGTACAATTTCACCATTATGGAAAAGAACTTATACTGATTTTATTATTGAATTATCGTACATTGAGGAGTTTTCAGAATTATTGATTGTACATTGTACAAAAGGCTAAATTATCGTACAAACAGTAATTATTGTAAAACCTGACAACACTGAATCTCTACTAGTTGACAAGTGAAAAAAAATTGAATGAAAAAAACCCTACTTTCAATGCAATTCTGAGACTTTTGGTAGTATCTTAGGGAAACACAAGGTCATATAAGGCAGTTAAGCACAGTGGGAGTACATGAAATCATCTCTTTCCTTTAGCAGTTATTTTTCTGTCCTCTTTTAATATAAATATGGTTTGTGACTCACTACGAGACTAAATAACTGGTTTCAATGGACAGTTTTGTCAATGTGCTGACAAAGAAAAACTTGAACCAACATCTTAAACCCTCAAAAACCTTTCCACTTTCTGGGAAACTCTAAAATTATGTAATTCCACACAAAGCCATGATTGATTGAGCTTGTGAGATTCCCAGATAAAATGGGAGGAGGGGACCTTCCTACTCATAGTCATAGCCTCAAACACACAAATCCTACTCCCAAATAAAAATCTGTCAAAGTGTTGGATGTTCCCCTCACTCCACCCCTCTTCTTTTCTTGTGTGTTCTTCAATGGAAATGCCCTCTGCACCGGGAGAAACAGCCCCTATTGAGAGAGACCTGAGCTAACACGATAGGGAGGCCTTTCCCCATTGAGCCACTCTCAGCCACAGTCGCAGATCAGACACGGAGACAAAAGCCCACAGGCCTTCAACAGGGAGAGGGCTCAAATGTTTGGCACTGAGATATGGCCTGGCAGAGATGTGTGTGGCCACAGAGCACTTCTCTATTCAATGCTGTGTGGGAGAGGGAGTGCTTTCTTTTCATAAGAGGGGGAGCCGGAGCACTACAAGAGATGGCCTTCTTGTATGACTTGTTTATCAGTAAAACCACTTGCTGAAAGTGATGTATAGTGATAGCCATCTTAACCCCGCTTCCCCTCATTTATCTGCTTTGCATTCACATCACATTAGTGCCACCACAGCTTTTTTTTTTCTCAACGTTGAACCTAATAATTCAGGTTCACGTCTGCTCTATTTATGAGGCGTCTTAAATAAAAAAGTGTTCCAAAGTGTTTTATGACGTTAAAACAGAACAATGAAAAAAAGTAAATGGAAAAGCAGATTACAGTAAAAGTAGGTAAACCACATCAGGCATACTGACAAGCCATAAAAGGAATAAAGTGGTTGAAAAAGTGTTAATGCAGGTCTTTAATTAACATTTATTTTAAAGACAGGAAATTGTTCTATTCTTGGTGAGTTTGATCCACAGTCTAGAGGACAAAGATGGGACAAAGCCAAGTTTTAAGTCCTGGTGAAAGTACCAAGTCAAGTCTTAAACTTTGTGTTTGGAGTTGTAAACCTTTCTATGCACGCTTCACCAAAATGTTTTCTGTTATTAAACAGATAGTTAATGTTGTAAATTTACAGAAGTAATGAATGTTTTTTCCAAAAAAAAGTTATTTATTACTTTTAAATGAACTTAAGAGCATGATCAGTTTTGCCTCGGTGTGTTATCCCTGTGACACAGAGACAATCATTCCTGAGCTTAATATTTTGCTTTTCATTGTCTGATTTTTACTGACCGCAGCAAAATATTTATATCTGAATGTGATGATGTCTGTCTGCTGGTCTACACTGCCAAACACACCTCTCCTCTTACTGGCACAAGGTGATTGGCTGTTGTGGGATTGAATAAAAGTATATCCATTGAAAGGAAAATGAAGAGTTGGCTGAGACATGTGACTCAAATGCTAGAAGATCACCTTTAGTTTAGGCAAGATCTCAAATCCCTGACTCACACTGTGGATGTTCAAGAAATATCTCATGATTTAGGACCACAGAAAGCCACATTTTAAGAAATACACTTTCACATTTACTTTCTTGCCAAGATTTAGATGAGAGGGTCGATAGCTTATCTTAGCATAAAGACTGGAAGCTGGTGGCAACAACCTAGCCGTATCCAAAAGTAACAAAATCAGCCTACAAGAACCTCTAAAGCTCACTAATTAACACAATATATCTTGTTTACCTTTGGACAGAGCAAGGCTAGCTTTTTCCCCCTGTTACCAGTCATGAGAGTGGTATAGATCCTCTAATCTAACTCTTGGCAAGAAAGTAAATAAGATTATATCCCTGAAACTCAAACTATTCCTTTACTGAACAAACAAGGTTTTAAAGAAAGTGCTGCACTGACGAGCTGTTTGGATTGCAAATCTCTGAAACAACTAAAACACATCAGGAGGCAAAAGTTCCCCAAATAAAAGAAACCACTATGCTATCAGAAAAATAACATCCTGTTACTTCATTTGTTGCCTTTATTCAACTGTCACTTACAATGACATAATTTGGGTCAGAGGAGATTAATTGTACTGCATTTTGTGTCATTTGGAGGGTATACAGCAGAAAATATTTGTGCTGGCAGTAAAATATAGAGCTCCTCCGATGGTTGCCAACACAAAAGTTGACTTTGAATAAACCTGAAATGAAACTGGTGGGGGGGCTAAAAATTTGCGGACAACAGGACTGTGAGAAAGTCGACTATACTGGTAGAGTTCGCCCACACTGCTGTTACGCCATAGACCACTGTATCTGGATTCACTTGTGCTAGTGATGTCAGACCTCCTCAGACCAGCAACCTCTCTCTGCAGCTGACCAAACAGGGAGCAGAGGAGTGCTGAGCTTCTTCCCATAAACACTGCCATCAGCGCCATCTACTCTACCCCGCGATTACTGCCACGTGTTCTCCACACACTGCGAACAGGACTCCAGCAAAAAGACTGCTTGTTCAAGCGAGATGTGCAGCATATATTAGCATCTCAGTTAATCAAAGCAATAGGTGCAATCAGCAGAAAAAAAAATATATCTATGCAAGAACAAGAAACAAACACGCATAGAGATAGGAATTTGGATTTGGCCTGAAAGTAAAGAAGTTTCTTGGATTGGAAGGTTCACTCATGCCCACGTAAACATTTTTATTCTTAACTCTGAATACAATATGTGTCCCAGACATGCAAAGTAAGCTCATTTTGGAAACTAAACCATGCAGGAGACTGGTAAATATTGAGAGTCAGCAGAATCTGAATGAGTAACTTGCTATCACAGGAAGCCTCCTGATGAGTTCACTGGTTTGGTGACCCACACTGGGGGAGACTCTGGCCAACAGCTGGAGGAAAGACTGAGTCATACGCCTCTACGCCTCCATCCCCTCTCCAGTGTTTATAAACACACACACACACATACATTCAGGCGCCCGCATATACACACAATAAAAAAAAAAAATAGTGATGTTAATGCAGATTTAAGTCAAGTCCTCACAAACAAATGCAGCCTTAAGCTTATGAATGCAGTCACACAATGTATACACAGGTGCATTCTTCTGCTGCTTCATAAACACACTCACACACACACACACACACACAGACACACAAAACTGTCCTGTTTGTGTCCTGATTCAGAGTGTAAATAGATGAGCTGTGAGTCTATTTAATCCTGCCGCAGAAGAAGAACCGCACGACGTCCTCATTGTCCAGCAGCTCCTCTTGTTTTATCAATAGCGGCATGTGTGTCTAGACGTTGTGAAAACAGCTGGTGGGGGTAAGAGAGTGGATAGCCCAGTGGAATGACAGATTCATCCCATAGTTATCATAGCTGGGATTAGAGGATAAGATCCAAAGATGAGAGAAACAGCAGGGAGAAGAGTGACAGAAACAAAGAAAAGAGCGGGAAAGAAGGAAAGAAACAAAGTGGGTAGTGGGAGGCAGGGTCGCTTTTTCATGAAGGCCATAGAAAGACTGATCAGGCCGCCGGTGTTTGGCTGGTGGGGCGACCGGTTCACTGGATGTAACGGGCCGCTATTCACGGCTCTTTTAGGCTGTGATCAGGCTGTTATATAACAGCAAAACCACCAGACCACTCACCACCACACTCAGCTCAGCCTCTGTACGGTGCTGCCACGTAGAGAGAGAAAGAGAAAGAAAAGACAGATCTACAGTGCAGCAGAATCTATCAGAGGCAGTTTCCTGCTCAAATGTGGTTTGAGCCGTGAGCAAAGGAATCATTTAAAGCTGAACTAGGCAGGATTGTTTGGTAAAAATAGGCCAGCTTTACTTGTAAAAGTTAGAAACTGTGACTCGCACCGAGAAGAGCATCCCAGCATATCATGCACATATCTGCCACGGAGTGAAGTTATTAGCAGGTAATCTTCCCAGAACACAAGAACCATTAACCAATAAAAAGAAATGACACTGTCGTCTCCTGTGAGCATTCTTTCCAAATCATCACTGAACGTTTTGAGTATCTCCAACCCCAACACACGTTTACATCCCTGCACATTCGATCCGCACTGGACCCAACGATATGAAGTTCAGATTTCATCAATGTCATATCAACTGATTTCTGTGTTTTGGGCCCCCTGTCATAACACAGCCAGAATACCATACAGTTTGTCATGCGAGCTGTGTGGAAGTCCATACAAATATCCAACAACAACCACTCAAGCCCGGTTAGATATATATCAGACCAATCAACAAACTATGGAGAGCATTTCCCAAATTTCCATCCCACATAAACAACTAGATTCCGGTGTTGTGGATAAACTACATTATTCTACCATGGACTGCCTCATGCCTCAAATATTGTTGTCTGATTAAAGAATAAAGACCTGTCAGAAATGGAATCTGCATGAAATTCAGAAAATGAATTGATACTGCTATCAAAAAAGATCTTTCTACATAACTCTCTCTTTGCTATGTGTGTGTGTGTCACTGAGTTCTTCTACAGTACATTCAGTCTTATGGTTAGTTAGTCTTCTACTGGTTTCTCTAAACAATGCGAGTGTATATGTGACAGGATATAGTGTTGTTTTCATCCCGTGTTTTCAGCAGGATACCCCAGAGGGAATGAACTGAATGACCTTGAACTGATCATTATGGAACATGGGGGGAGGGAAACAGGGATGACTCCTTGACACCTAAACACAACAACACTGGGTTTGTCCAGAGTGGAGTTCTTGTGCTGATAATACCCCTGTGAGTTTAGGGATTGCTGTCATCCTTTATTCACAATTACTACAAATGAAATGTTGCATGATTTTAGTATTAATTAATCATTATGATAGGAATGAGACTTACTGAAAACAAACAAGACCGCCAACGCCAGAAGATTCATTTACAGTAAAAATAAAGGTTGGTTTATTGATACAAAATGAGACAATGATGCTTCACTTTTAGTGCAGATGCAGCTACTTTTCCAAGTTTCTTGTTTGTGGCAGTGAATCCCAGTATAAACATGAGAAAAATACTAAAAATATTCAGAGATTTCACAACAAATCAACACTTCATAAATGGCTGTAAACTGAGAGGCCCAAGAGAATTTTACTGGAGACACATGACACCAGCCAGATCACAGTCTATTTTTTCACCACTAGCTAACCAGCCTCCTCTCAACTGAACAAAACAGCCAGCTCAGAGCTGCTATGTCACTGTTTTCACATCCACAGCAGAAGGGTTTGGTCTGCCCCCTCACAGATTACCATAAAACATTAACAGAACTTTTTTTTAATTTTTTTTAGTTATTGCAGCTTTGCGGAGGTGAGAGGTGATAGAGCAAGAGTGTATGAGGGGAGAGAGGTGGAGGGAAGGTGGAGAATGAGAGTTAAAAAGAGGAGAGACGAATGAAGCTTGGGCAGATTGCAGCCTTTTATCAAGAACCTGATCTGTTCCTGTCAGTGTCTTTCACCTCTTACACGTTATTGCACAATCAATCAACACAACATTGGTTCTATACGGGAAGCCCTTCTATCAACCTGATTCTAATGTGGATATTTTGGAGGATCACATAAAAACAACCATTCTGAGGTAATCAATGAATCCTTGTGATTCTTTTGTAATTTCCCACATGAAAATGTTTATAAAAGCTGAATATGTGATAATCCCAAATGTTGGTGTTGGCCTTCAAGATCCCATATTGGTCAAACTCTTAAGGAGGTGGAAAGAGAGAAAAAGAAAGAGCGAAGGTTTTAAACCTCAATAGTGTCTTTAGTGGTTTCCAGCGCACAGCGGAGACAGTCAACTATAACCCCGCTCAGTGACGTAGGATGTGTTCTCATGTGTTCTCTTTCGTTTTACATTAGAGTAGGTGGGTAAGTGTGTGTTGGAGGGGTGATAAAAGTGAGAAATGAATGCATTCATTCATGCCAGTTTGTGCACGCATGTGTGTTCATGCTCGCTCTGCGTTTAATCTGCAAAACATACAGTGACCATGATTCTGAACGGAGGTGGACTGGTTCTTGTCCAACACAAATACTGACTCTCGTGCTCAAACCGTTGACCCGTCCCAGAAATATTTGTCTCTACTTTCTTACAGCCCCTCCATCCATCCACCCCCTCTCTTTTCTAAGAAGCACTTAGAAAGACAGTGTGTGCGCCCAAGAGCACGGTTGCCGTCAATCATCCACTGAATGATGGGATATCTCTCATACCATGGGGGGTCTCGGGATCGGTGTCGGTGTCAATCATCCAAATTATACACCCATATGGAGTCTTCCTGCACATGCTCTTGGGTTTCAAAAAGTCAAATTCTGCAGGTTTCATGGTAAACTTAAACCACATCTTTTTAAAGAGCTACATATTGGGCCTACGCTTCACAGGAATGCATTTCCTGATTTTGAGGAAGCAATTCCAATGGCCTCACTGCACTCATTGTTCCAAATGGTCATAGCAGTCATCCTACACTATATCAATTCTATAGGCATCAGCAATCAAGTGGAAACAGTAGCAACATAAGAAGGCCATCCATCTCGTAGCAGAGTCATCCTGCTGCGGCTGCAAAGAACTTGCATATGCCTTCAGAGAAACGTGACCTGAGCTGCGTCTCAAAACCAAACCACATACTGCTTCTAACCAGGGTTTCATGCTGAGAAAATAATGTGATGACTTTTTGTTCATCACATACAGTAGAGCTGAGGGTGTAACAAAGTCTTTTGCATTAACAAAAACTATGAACAAAATGGTGTTACCATTCTGCATGTCTTTCTAGACTTTTGTGCCAACTTATCACATAAAGCTTTACAGTAAGGATACTCTAAGATGTTTTCCTGTTGTCAACAAATCCCATGAAAAGACTAATCTAGCTAATAATGGCAACAGTCTGTTTCTCAGCACTCTCTGACTTCCATACCCTGTCTGTGGCACTCAGCCTCCAGCTCCTTTTGTTACTACTGGATGTAGATCTTTAAAAATGTGTTGCACATACATAGTTTTATTTAAGTAAAATGCTTAAAGAAAAAAAATCCTAAAAACAGCTGGGCACTGTAGTTTTTAGCATATGTTACTGAAACTGGAGTAAATGTATGTGTTTGTTGGGGACTATTTTTCGCAGCGGAGCAATACACATGTTGTATCCCAAGTTGTATCTTTGAACTTGCTTGCTTTTTTAGCGTGCCTGATGAAGATGGAAGAGCAACTCACAGCTCTGTAAAAAGTTTTTTTTTTTTTTTTAAATTGTGGTGAGACAGCTCCAGAACATCACAGAAAACAACCAAACAATAAATCAGTTAATAACTAAATATTTGGAACGGAAATATTTTGCTTTCTTATTGTTAAAATTTCGAAATTGGAAGTTTGATGGATGTCTGTCATTGTATTATCTGTATTATTTCTTGTTATTACAAAATTGTGAAGTACATTATTTTATAATCTTAAGGATATCTTTCATCATCAACTGTGACACATTAAACAGTTATTCATTATTGCTGATTCCAACTTTTTACTGCACTGGCTTTCTACATACTTTCATTTCCCAACAGAGAATTCACCTTCTGCAGCCAGGTTGAGTAGAGGTTAAGTAATTTCCTGAGGTTATTTTAGCCGAACGGCACCCTGGACCCTTCAGCTGGGATGTGACCTCACTAACCAATTCTGCTGCCTGGTTGCTTGTCACTTTTTTTACATCTGTGTTGTCGAACAGCTTTAAATCTATGCCCATCGCCTCCCCATGCAGCAGTGATTTCTCTGGCCCACTCCCCTACAAATACATGTCCTTTGCTTACAGTGCTGGCTGATCTTATATCTGCTTAAGTTTAAGACAGGGACAAGCATGAAAAATAGAATCGTAAGTGTGGCTTTGCTTTGGAAACAGCTCAATCAGGGATTCCTGTAAAAGTAGAGCCAGGAAAGCACATCAGATTATTTAGAGGAGCAGGCGGAACAGTTAGGCCGACACACGGTTAGCACATGTTCACTGGGAGTCCGTCAGAACGGGTCAAACACAAATGTAAGCACACGGCTTCCAAAAATGCTTATAAACTTGCGAGAATGTACACAATGTGTCAAAAGTGTCTGAAAAGTCAATTGAGTTAGACATATACTTCAGTATATTTCAGTCAAAGCAAATCTGAGCATACCAAGCTTCAGTCTCAACATCCAAGAGTCTGAAAGAGTCTGAAGCAGCAATGTGACAATGAAGGTCAGAGACGTGTGTGCTTAATTTCCCAAAGAGGTGAAGCACTGTCACACATCCTAAAGGCATCGCAAAAAGGCCTTCAAGTGACCCCTCCCTCCCGCCCCCCCCGACACACTCCTCCTTTTTAAAACTCAACGCATGCCAAAGAATCATACGCTGACTGACCCCTTCCCTCTGGCTTTCTGTTCAACACATGACAGGTGCAACAGTTTACCAACCAGTGCTGACCATTTTCCTTAAAAACCACTCCTCTGTCACCTCATTACTTTTCAATTCATCGTCGTGACGATAGAGCGACGATAGACCTAAAACTAACAAACCGTGAAGAGGTTCTAACCATTTCATAAAGGCCGCTTTGAGGTAAAGTGTTTTCGCTCTTTGAAAATTACGAGTGAAGGTTTTGTTAAATGGTCTTAATTGTATACAGAAAGTGAAGGGGAGGTTCATCGATGGGTTGTGGCTCCTGCCTGCAGGTGCAACATCAAAGAATGGAAAACCCTGCACAGCCTGGCCTAAATTAGTTTGAATGTGCATGCCTCTTCTATTTGCGTGTATAAGAGAAAGTGAGTATGTGAATGTGTGTGTGTGTGTTCACTTGGCTTACTGAGGAGAACCTTGAAACACTCCAGAGCTACATTGAAGCCGGTCTACATCTTGTTAAAGGGGAAGTTCCCTCTCTATTGGAAATTCTATCACAAATGGCCACAATGAATCTCCTGTAACGACTTCATGGTTACTCAAATGTTTCCTCAAGTGCCATAAAGACCACCATATGAAAGGGAGAGAGATGACATTTTTGTTTCTGCAATCCATTTAACATCTTTAACCTATGAGAGTGTCGACGAACAGCCATGACACACATGGGGATTTGGTGAAGTATTACTTTTCAACCACAGGTCCCTGCAGGAACTTCAAGTTTTAAAAGTAGTGACTTTATTTAAAAGCTTAGCATTGTGCTAACGGTTCAACGGATGTTTGAATGGAAATATAAGCAGGGTTAGGGTTAGGTAAAGTAGTGGGGCAAAGGAAATGCTTGAAAATGGGCTTTGGGATACTGTTAATGAACTTTGATTATGTGGTTTTACATAAAAAAATGAAAAAAAGAGGTGTAGTATCAGCCATTCATGTCATCAGTCATTTATGATGACGTGATGTTATGTGTCACATGAGGTAATTATTACATTACCAGCTTTTATTATAAATTTCACCCATCTATTAGGTCATCTATTTTACTACATTTTGAAAAGATATAATGTCCTATTGACATCTGTAATAATACAAATGACTAAAGAACCAACAATACTGAGCTCAACAGTATATGTGTGGTTCACTCCACATGTTTAGTTAATGACAGTCATTTTTTTTTAATAATCTAAGTGTTTGTTGTTTATTCGATATTTCTGCTCTTTAGTGGCCTTTGACAAACTAAAGTGAACTACAGTTCTTGTTTTTCCATCTAGCCTCTCTTCCATAATGACATACTGAAGTGTCTTATATCCTGCAGTGGCTTAGAGGCAATCAAAGACAGCTCATTATCTCCTGTCTTTCTCCTCTTCATGTTAGTAGACCATCAGTGTTCAGTGACCGATAGGAGTGCACACTGAGCTCAATAAACCTGCCAGAGGGAGAAACACCAGACCACCTGTATGAAGTATCAGACAAATGGGTCATTCAGTACAAGATGTGAGACAACGGTGCTGAGGATGATCATCATCACCAGAGAAAAACCAAGTGAATAGGCACAGGCTGAATGTAAAGTTAAAGTTTTTTTTTACATGAATAAATGCATGATACAGTACGCAGTGTTTAACATACAGTATGTGACAAGGCCTGTACATTAATTTAGTGAAAAGTGGGTCTGGGTTACAATATCCCCATACCTGCACAGTAAATCATGGGTCAATGATTTGAACCTGTTTGCTAAAGGAAGGTTAGAATTTACAGTCCGTGTCTAATCTTTACATTCACTATTTGTCCATCTTTCATAAAAAGCACAGGAGAAATTGCAGGAACGTATGGGGCATGGACATCACATGAAACACACAAAGACACTATTAATCATTTGTGGAGCAGAACGGAAACACCTCAGTATAGAAACTATTCAGTGCCTCAAGGAAAATGCAGGCTAATGAGTTCAGCAAATATTTGTCTGCAAGTTATTTTGTGTTTATTCTTGACAAGACTCCGGTACAGTACATGTCTCACAATGGCTAATCTCGATCTGCTTCTGAAGAAAAGATAATGGTAAGGTTCAGCAAAAGGCCACATGCCAATAAATATTTGAGGGAAAATGACTAATAATAAATAAAATCAAAGGTGTGATAATGCTAACTGGAATGTAACTCTGAAAAATGACCTCACAAGTCATTTATTCTTGTGCTAAACACAAAGATACAACTTGACACCTGATAAATCAAATAAAAATCACTTTGATATGAAAATTTGGCATTTTCCCACATGTGAATCATGTTGTTTAAGAATTTTTGTTTAATCAAAAGTCATTTTCCAGCTTGTAGTGGAAAAATCTGCTGTATTCTGACTTGTTAAGACTGAATATGAAGCTAAATGATTGGCCAGTGTCATTCATCTGTCCATGTAAGCTCTTATTTCTGAATATGTAGGTATTCAGTGTGAAGCCACAGAGTAGCATGTTGCCCTATTGTGTTCAAATCCTGTAGATTTTCTCAGCAAAGGCCAGATGCCCCCCATCTGTTTCCTGCTAAAAGGGGCAGCATAGGGTTCAAGAGGATTGCCCTGTGAATAAAGCCTGTTAAATCCATCCCTTCCTCTCAGGAGGAAGAGAAAGAGCAACATCAGCTCCCATCCGTCTCTTCTCAGGATCTTACAGCCTGACTAAGCTTTTCCCAATGAATGCCTCTCAGTAAATGTGCCGTGTAAGGCCTGCATGTGCACTCTCATTCCTAAACAAATTTGGTCATTAGCAGGCCGCGGACTATGGTGCTTGAACTTTGTTCAGAGGGCCAAACGCATTAATCAAAAGATAGCTAATGTTTTCTCTATCAACATACTGCAGTGTGCTAATAATCCCTTCAGATAGAGCCCTGAGAAATAGCTTACAAACAAAATGAGGATTAGTCAAGGCAGAAATAGAGCTCTGTGTGCTGTTAACTTTATTTTATATGTTTGGTTTGGAGAAAGAGCTTGACCCCCTAGTCTACCATTTGTTTAATCTAACTAGAAGTCTACATGTCTTCTTCTTGTAAAAAATGTCATCACAATCCATTTGTGAGTATACGAGGGACTGAGTTTGCCTCAGTTTATATTAGCTAAGTGCTGTTGCTTTGGTGTAGACAAGGTTACCCTTTTGGCCAATGTGGGACTAAGCACTTGATGCAATATAGCAGCAATTAGCGGTTATTTCCAGCGGCTTCCATTAGTGTAAAAAAGGTCAATAGTGTGCACATCCAACCCCAGCTGGTTACAGGTACAGGACAAAAAGCAGCTAACAAAGAAAAAGGAGAGGTTGTCCACAGAAAACACAGAAAATTGCAAGCTGATGAAAACCTTACAGGCCATTGCATCAATAGAAACTTTGGAGAGCTTGCAAATATCAGTGTGCTGAGTTATACTAGCATACCCAGGTGAAAAAGCCAGGTAACAGAAAAAGCTAAATTCCTTATTATTACAGTCCTGATGTGTGGTTATCTAGAAATCAGGGGCAACAGGAAAAAAATCAATGGTCTATAATGGCTAATTTTTTTTACCTTGAACACTGCTGTTGCTAACAGTGAGAAAAGTAGATGAATAATACTCTTTTGTAAAGGGAATATCCACTGAAATACTACTAAGTTGACTTTTTCTATGTGTGTGTTTGTGTTTGTACCTAATAACTAATTCTTTTAAATTCTGAACCAAGTTAAGTTTGCTGTATGCCATATTTTTGACTGTATGTTTGCAGCATATTTGCTGTACTTTAGATCTATTTTTGCTTTACTTTTACTTTCACTGCTCTTCTTTGTTTTCAGTAAACAGAATGGTCAGTAAACAGGGCATGTATGCTGGGCTATAACTGAGCAATCTTGGCATGACGAGAAAGAAAGACCCCCCAAGTGTTTGATGTTTGGTGTGTCAGTTCCCCTGACTTCACTTGCTATCTATTAGAAAGCTTCAAGATGAACTACAGCAAATCTCCAAATCTGCCATTAGAGAGCAGACAGCAATTCCTCCTCTAATTTACTCCTCATTTTCATGAGTCATGCTATCCAAACCGCCCTAGCAACAGCAAGCTCCAAGACTGACCAAAAGGAGCTTCTTAAATTCCTTATCCTGAGCAAATATGCAAGCGCAGGGCTCCTTAAATCAGGAGGTGTCAACTTGTGAATGTACAGACACGCTTGTTGGTCAAACAGCCTTGAAAACTGAGCTACTGTTGACTTAGGGTGGGCAGCCTTGAGTGGGTGGAGGTAGCAGACATGTAGGACTCCTCAAATGCAGCCGATCCCCTTGAGGCAGCCTTTTCATTCTCAACAGTCCAGGTCCCTTAGGAGCCTGAGTGTTGCTGGGAAAGTGTCCAAGCCTCTGAAGAAATCAGCAAATCTGTGAAGCTTACAATCCTAACATTCACTTACTTTAGGCCAATGTCACTTCAGCATTTGTTTGCCTTGTTTAAGTGACAGCTTATGCCTCGACAGCCCTGTTTAACATTTCAAGTGGTCACAACTCTCTCCTAATTCTGTCCTTTCTCCTGAGCAACAATATTCTACAGCTGAGTCATGTGGAGAGAGTATTACTTAAAACAAAATAACTAAACGTAACGTAAAATCCTTGTCACTAACACAAGTATATAAAAAATGAGCAAACTAAACCAGCACATATGTCTTTACTTGCACGGTGAAGTCTCCTCTGGCTGAACTGTCTTAATAGCAGAGGAAATCTCCAATTAATCTCTTTGTGGTCTCACAGAAAGCCAATCCAATTTCAGAGGCTGTCTCAAAATAACAGTCTAATTCTGTAGTCAATACTCAGAAAAACGAGGATATTTCACCGAAGAGGGCAATTAATAATTTCATATTAACAGGAAAAACAGCTTCCTCTTACTGTCCACCCCACTCACCTCTGTGACACTGTAACGACCAGGGGCGTGTGGTCCATTAAGGGCGCTGCTACAATTCTAATTGTGAAATGCATATCTTCATGAAAAATTGTTTTTGTTATAGTTGTGTTGTGTGTGTGTGTGTGTGTGTGTGTGTGTCTGTGTGTGTGTGTGTGTGTGTGTGTGTGTTTCAGTTGTTACTCTCACATAAATCATACATAATTACAGAAACGTGTGATGACTAATGAAAAAGTGCTGGCTACAATCTTTGTCTGTGTGCCGAAGAGCATAGGCTTCTTTTCTCTGCCCGACAACAGTATGTGTGTCATATGTTTGGCTATTCCTGGTGGCCCCTGATTGGTTGATACCGCATGCCAAAAATAACTGGATCTAGGGAGGAAAATTTTACAAAAAAATGTTGTCAGATTGGGCGATTTTTGGCTCAATTGCTGCTTCCTTTTTAGATGACATTTACCTCCTGAAGGCAGGCGAAACGTACACAGATTGTGGTGGTACTGTGGTGATGAGTTGAAAGCAGTTAAGTGGCAAACAAAAGATACTTTTTTAAACTTTTAGAAACCGCTAGCCTAGCCGCTAGCCACCAGCAGCTGGCTCTCTGCTACACTGTACCACGCATGCTCATGGCCAAAATACACAGAGCTACCTGGGGGCCGTAGCCCCACCTCATGGAAAAGTCATGCCACATCACTGGTAACAACCCCACTGAAATGTATTTCCCTGTTGTCACTGCTAGTTTCTCTGATGACAGAAATTTCTGCTGTCCAGATGACCACCTACATGGCAGCTGGCCCGGTGAATGTAACCAGACGTGAAAGAAAAGAGCCCATCTCTTCACAAAGCAAACATCTCTGCTGTTGAAAAGCAGGACAAGGCCGTAACATTGTCACCAGTAATGCTGTAGTTCATGCTTAGTGGTAAAGGTCCAACTCTTCACTTAAGAGAGAAATAGCCATAAATTTTGCCAGCCTTCTTTGTGTTGGATCTGTTAGTGATGAGAGTAGAGTTAGGTCATGGCTGATGGTAATGTTTTCTTAAACTGTTAAACGAGATGAATTAAAGGACGAGTTCACAATTTTTCAAGTCTGTCTTGAAACAATAGTCAGGTGCCTAAATGAACATTGAAATAGGTTTTTCTTGCTGTAATCATTCCATCTGTTCATAGTGACCATTAGCAGATCCCTTCATAATACATTAGGCCTAACTCTAACCTCCTTCTCCTTTTTGTGAGGCTGCAACTACACAAAACATGTCAATCAACACAGGATCAGTCATACTGATAGCCATCCCTCCGACCTTGGGAAAACCATTTGTACGTAATGCTTATACATATGTTGTAGAACGCTGAAACAAAATACTGCCTTAAATTCTTGCTGTTGTATCTTTCTTAAAACAAGCCAAGACCTCCGCTGCTCTAATATTAAAGACAAAAGCAGCATTGAGGAGAAGAGGAGAAAAAGACAGGAGGGGTTGAAAGAGGTGGGATGCTTGAGAAGAGCTTCATAGTAAGGTGATGAGGCGCAGACTGTCTCCATCTCTCTGTCTGAGACAGGCTAATGGCTTCTCCGTTGTCCTCACATGAATGAGAGCTAACTTACAAAAAAACACAAAATCGGAGCTGGAGGAGGTGGGGCCATGTGGATGGAACTGCTCCTGAATAAACAGCATCACAAGTTAGTGTGTGTGCAGAGACAGTTGAATTGACTGTTCGATCATATTACGCTCAAGTTTATTTAACACAGCCTTGAAGAAAACACTGATAAAGTACGTATGTGTCTGCAGGTTGACAATCTATTTGTTATGAGCATGTCACGGTATGTGTTTGTATGTATGTGTGCCTGCGTGTATATGTGTGTGTGTGTGTGTGTGTGCTCGGGTTGGCAGGTTGGTTACTGGAGGGGAACGAGGGTGCACTTTCTTTCTGTCTGGCCGATTCACTCCAGTCCATCAGAGGAATGTCTGGTCACCAGCAATGCGTGCGGTCGACCCGAAACACCTGGCCACACCTGGGACAACCCACACACACACACATACTCATATATTATACACACATTTCCATGGAGCTCTGCGGTCCACCTAGTGAGGGGGTTTGACAAGTGCAGCTGCTCTGCATGAAGCCTGAACAGAGAGACGTTTGTGCCATTTTCGACGCTCAGTTAAACGAAGGCTTGTAATCTGACTGTCAACATCATCGGGTTCAACCTCACATAACCACTGTCATCCACCTCTAAACAGCCTGTAATACACATACATATAATGACATTTCCACAAGATTTCTACCCAGCCCAGAGACAGTGCAGTGATGTCAGACTCCCTAGTGCAATGGTACTTCTTTGTGTAAACTCACTCACACAACAACATGATTGAGATTAAAATCGAGTGGCAACGTAACCAATGTTTCCACATACGTGTGGGTATCAGATTCTATTGAAATCTATTAAAAGAGTTGATTAAAAGTTTAACATTTGGAAAATGCACATACTGACTTTTTTGCTAAGAGCTGAAATACACCAGATACACACGCGGCACGTTACGTAGGCAGGGCAGAGCGAGGTTTTCTACCTGCTATACCAACTCCGTCTCCATCACTGCATGCATATTGAGTTTTGCCAAGTGATAATGTAGTTGGTTATGCAGGGTTTGGAAGCGTAGGCTATATTAACTGGTACTGAATTAATTAACTAGATCGTTTCAACTACAAGATCATGGATACAAATTGATTTGACTGATTTATTTTAATGTGCAATGTAAAAAAAAACCCACAAGGTTGCACTGCTGTGTCGCATTCTGGTACAATGAGGTATTTATTTTAATCATTTTTAAACAGTTTGTACTCGTTTTTTACACAGTTCTACATAGTTTTCACCTGTTGGAGGGCCACATAGCTGCGTGTACAGAAAAAAAAATAAAGCGTTCTGCTGTGGCCATGCTATGACAGACATGTCGCACTGCGTTCGTGACTTGAGAATGGTATTGAGCTTCTCATCTAACTCTTGGCAGAAAAGCCAATAAGTGTATTTCCCAAAATACTGAACTAATCCTTTGAGGACTTCTGGGATAAAACTTGACATTCGTCAAAATTAACATCATTAAGGGCTTAATGTTTGTGCCTGATTTTGTCAAGTCACTTCAGACTTAAGAAATTAAATTATTTTAAAAGCATTTCTTTAGCACAAACATCCATCAGAGGGCTTTCCCACACTGTGAAATGTTGATTGTATGATGGGCATGGGAGCCTGAAAGTTGAGAGACAATAAATTTAGAAGGACCTCCAAAGGTCCATGGGAACCTTGGCCAGCACAAACAGATCATAATCAACAGTGAGAACTGTCAGAGCAAAGCTTTTAACATTGTGACTATGCAGAAAACAAACTTTGTCTTCATGTCATGCTAACACTGTGACTCAGTGGGAATCAAACTTGCAGACTCAGTCTGCACTGGCAAAAGTCAGCGCCAGGTCATCAAGCTGTTTTGAGTCCACCTGCACCTTTTACCAATTGTGACCTAATTCTATTAGAGTGCATGCGCTGCTATAAAGGCCTTATCAGGCCATACCAGTGACGCAGAACGGCTGGAGCACATTATGTCTTACATAAGAAACTCAGAAGACCAGTCATTGTATGGTAACCAACAAAGCATAACACATACCCAAAGGCAAAGACTCAGAGAGCCACACAGAAATATTTCCATTAGAACTGAAAGCTAGGCATATTTGTTGCCTGTTGTTTGTTTGTTGCTGAATATATTTATCTTGGTCTTGGTTAAAGGAAAATGCAAATCTAGTGAGGGGAAAAAAATCTTTTCTGGGGGCAAAAGTCAATCAGTGTAGCATCCAAACCAGAGTAACTCTAACAAGAGACTAATGACTTCCAGTTGCTACAGAGGGTTATCAGGACCGTCGCCATTTGGCATACCAGCACATCCTCAATGCCCAGTCAGATATACTGCTGTTCAGCACTCGCCAAGAACACAGATCCTTAATTAAAGTCTTTCATCTGAGAGGCCCTCTTACAATGTCATATGTGGAGCCTGTGGTTACAAATGGGGCATCCAATTGCAGTGCTGTCTGGACATGGGCTCACTATTTTATTTACCATTCGTAGGGTCAAATGATGCATAATGTTAGTGATTTTATAAACCTCAATAAACAAACTGTTACTGTGTAATCAAGGGGATCAATTTGAGATTTCTCAGGATTTAGCATTAAAAGCATGAATGACAGCACCATTTCTCACTCAGGGGCCATCTGTTTTTTAATGCAAGTCTTTGTAAGTCTACTATTCATTACTGTAAAGTCTGACGTGTCTGTGCAAACAAGTAAAATGCGCCTGCCAGACAGTTGCTGTGAAACTGTAAAACAGGATAGCAAACAGACAGGAGCTCCAGCCCTCATTCTCCTTCACCTTTATGATTGACTGCACTTGTTGCACCTACCTTGGCCTACAGTACAGAGCCAGTGAATGGGCATCTGTTGGTCGTCGACACACCGACTGCTCAGTTCAGTGTTTGAGGTGAAACAGCATCCCTGATTGGGTGCTAAGAGCGTTTTTAGAGAGGTTGTTGTTGTTGTTGTTTTTCAAGGCCGCGGCAGGCGGAACCAGCGTCAGAGAGACGCACTGAGGGCCGGGATTCACACAGATGCCTCATTAATGTGTGATCAAGCAGAGAGACAGAGGACGTCTGTGGAGCGTGGCCAGCACTCTCGTCCTCGCCACAGAGAACCCTTTCTACAACATGCACCCCACTTCATCTCTTTATTGCACAGCAAGCACACACAAAACACACCTATAATATCCGGTTCCACCTCTGGAGAGGGAGGAGGCGGTGTTAATCAAAGAGTAAGGTGAAGCTGTATGCACATACATCTGCTGCGCATGTAAACGTGTGTGTGTGTGTGTGTGTGTGTGTGGGAGTGGAAAGATTAAAAGGAAATCGAAGCCTGTCAATGTGAGGACAAGCTGCTTTCAGCGCTGCGTCCCTCAGCATCAATTAGCAGGTTGTGCTGTGACTGGCTCCTGTTAGAGGTGAAGTGGGCCAGCTGAGGGAGGTAAACACACCTCATCCCCAGGGCTCGCTGAAATCAGAAGCAGGGCAACAATGTGCCACTGCCTGCGCCACAGAAGCCTGCCTGTGACTGGCCACTAACATGCTTTAGCAGTCATTTCCTACCTTCTTCTCCAATTTCCTCGCCCCGGTTCATGCACAGGGCTGACAGTGGATGGTTCACCTGGCCGCATAAGAAACCTTTCTTTCTGCTATTACTCTAACCCTGTGTATTTGAGGGAGCCTGTGTTTTGGGTAGCTTTAGCTGACTGACGAAAAGGCCAGGTTGATCAGACAGAACCACCAACCAAGATTAGCAAAATGTCTGCTTGGCAGCGCAACTTTATAATTGCGTAAAATTATGGCATAAACTTTAAAGTTTGTCAAAATGTAGAAAATTAATAGAAAAACCTCATTATTTTCCTTTTGTAAAGCACTGAGTCGTGGTTTTAAGAATTCCCCCTCATAATTCCTTTCCTGTCTGAACAAACAAGTGTGCTGAGTACAAACTATCAAAGCAGGCTCCTCAGATCCTCGCTGCCGAAAGTTTAAAGCCCAGTTCTTGTACTCATGTAATTAATCTTATTAAACTCCACTTTTATTCCAAAACAATGTAACAATACAAATTGCGAGCTCATTAGGATAGCTAACTTTAAAATGAGATGAAAAGCCGCCTCATAAAGTGAAGAACAAAGACCTACTGCTCTCGTAATATTCACTCTTAAACACCACTCGCAAAAAAGACTGAGGAAACAGAGGAAGAGAAAAGAGAAAGAAAGAGACGCTAAAAGACTTAACAATGACTTCAGTCGTGCTCTAAAGCCCCCGGATTTGAATGTCTGGGGCTAAGCTCACAACAGACCTTCATTAAAAGAGACAAAACATAATGTAACATCCAAGTGGTAGACCGGTCATGCTTCCACATGAATTTAGGTCAACCTATCTAGCCCCCTTTAAGAGCCCTCTTGTACACTGGGTCCATTCAGGGCCCCAAGGTGTAAATTGAGATGTAAACAAACAGTTTACTGGGCCAGGTTTAAGCACTGAAGCTATAGGCTTCCAGATTGTCCTCAACTACAAACAGCCGTCCTCATAGTCTGAAGAGAGAGTTTAAAAAAGAAACTATTTCACATCGAATCAGTTAGGACAAACACAGATGAAAAATGCTGTCCAAATTCAAACTTTATCAACGGAAAATTAAAGGATAACCGAAAACAACTTTACAGAACTGGATTTACCAGATGAGAAACAAGAGATTTTTTTGGTGTGAATTTCAAAACATCAAAACAATGACCTTTTAGCATCACAGACAAACAAGAATTACAACAAACATAAATAGAGCCTTGCAGAGGGACCTGTTAGGCATTGCACTTCATGGTTGCATGAAGTTGTGCAAGTTGTGCAGGCTGTGTCATTGTTAGAGAAACTGTGAAATCCAGGCATGACTGCAGGCTAGTGTGTCTCCATATTGGAACCACATTTCCCATGAAGCTGTTGCTCTATTTGCTCTATTTATGCTGCAACAACAGAAGCTCCACCTATTTTGTACTTGAATGAAATCAGCTGACACACTGCTAAGTGTGACACGACATAAAATGTAATGTGGACGTGTCTGTTTTATCAGTTTGTTTTTAGCAAACATATTGCAAAATGACTTATTTGCTAATGTTATAATTCTGCAACGTCATTTTAGGTTTAGTGTACTGACAAAGTTGAAGACTCTTTGCACACCTGAATATGTGACAGGTGCATTGGAGGGAAATATAACTTGAATAAAAATGAGAAAAAAAACCCCATACACCATCCCATCATACATAGCAATATAATATCTGTCTAAAATTCCTTTAGGTGTTTAGTCAGACCTACCAAAACGCCATAAACTTAAATATTCCACCAGTAAATGAGACAGTGTGCCAGTGTTTTTCCTCATTTTTATTCAGGTTTAGGTTTAAAAGAAGAATAAACCTGGTGGTCAACAGAGCATGACATTACTATCTCTCTCTCTGAACACACCTGGGTAACAAAGGTTGCCTTAATTTGTTCTGATTAGTCATACAGCATCTGTGTACACACCTCACCTCACTCGCAACACTATACACACTTAAATTCATGAAAACAAACACACTGGGTTGATTCGCAACATGCAGTGGTCTCAGGGGTGGAGTCATTAACTTGGCTAACAAACAGGGCTCTGTACAGCCACCAGCTCGCCACCACTCACCCCACAGACACTGTCCAGTTTGAACTCCACTATCTCACTTATCAGCTCAGTGTTGACACCGCCCAAGCTGCCAGCTCCATGGGCTGTCCCAAACAGACTGCAACGTTTATCAGACTGGAACAGCTTTTACACTAAAAAACTGTGCAAGATTGGACTCTGGATAAACATTTGAACAAGTGATAGAGAAACAAGTGGGAACAAAAAGACAAAATTGTATGTTCTGCAGCATCTTGGTTGTTGATTCTGAGAATTTATAAGGAAACATGTATAAAATTTGACACAATAACCGATAGATTATCCAGAACTAGACTTATTTTTCTCCAATGAAACAAAATTTGCAAGTCAGAGAGCAGAAAACAGCTCAGAAGGGAAAAAAATAGACTGTACAAGTGTTCTAAAATTAGCCTGACTTTGACTAGGAGCGCCAGACTACACTCATTGTTTGCAGGCCACACTTGACGTAAGAGTGACCCTGCTCGAATCCAACCCGTTCTTTTGATGGTCAGCACCATGGACAGAGACCAGACCCTGTCACCACAGCCTGGACCGGTGACCTCTGGGGCCCCATCCCTGCACACAAACCAGGAGAAAACACTGGAAAGGCTCAAAAGCTGCCAGAGGCTCTTTTGTAATAGATGCATTTACAGTAAGGGGGTGAGGGTGGGGTGAGGGGATACATCAGGTTGATTGAACAGCAAAGTCTGGGCAGAGTAATCACATTAGAAATCCCAGCAGACTACAGTGACAGGCTTTTCCCCACAAAATGCAAAGTCATCCCCTTACCTCATGATCTACCAGGAAGCTGTATTTTCAGTTGCATGATTAAGCAACTTCTTGCACTTGTTCCTCATTTTACATTAAGAGGAGAAAGTAAAAAACAGGCTTTAAACTGATATATTTAGAGAGTTTATGAGTGCAGTGGTGACTTCATTTATTTGATATGATATCAGCTCCCACAGTGAGCTCACAGCAGCTTGTCAGAATATGCTGAATCACATGTTGCAGTGCTTGTGGAGGGGAAGATGGGCCTGACTCACCATTCATTATTAATAATACACGACGACTACACAGCTACAGTGTAACACAAACAAAAGCTCCCCCCTGAGTGCCAGCAGCGTTTGGTCTCTTTAAATCTAAATATAACCGCGTCTAAAGCTGATACCTAAACCTCCTAGCTAATGCTGCGTTCACTTACACCTCGAGAACTCCGCACACGGGAGTTGATAAGTCAAACAGAAGCCTTGTGTATTAAATAGAAGTAGTAATAACATATATTTTTGATGGTTTCTGCTTATGGACTAAGGTGAAGAGGAACGTCTCTAAATTGGAGGCAACATGTAACACCCTTGGCTATCAATAGCATAGGTCTTTAACATTAGAACTACATCCGGGATAAAGTTGTGGTGTGGCTTTAATTCAGTATTAGTTGACAGAGCGTATCAATCTCCTAAAAACTAGCTAATTCTCATTAATTATACTACTAAAGAAAATGTATATATGTCCAGGTTCGTGTTTAAACCGTGCTCCTACATAAAATTCTCATATTTCCTACAGTCCCCGAAGGCAGCAGCTAGCTTGTCAACCTAGTCGTTCACAGAAACAAGTTGAAACTCTCACTATAGTGTAACCACACGTACCTTGTTGAGGTAAGGGTTTCGGGTAACATCGTAGCCCCTCTTCTTGGTGTAAACGAAGGCTTTTCCTTTGTCTTCGGACTTGTGCATCTCCGTCTCCACCGACTCCCGTCTGACCAGACCGTGTGCCATGTTGTTGCCTCTTTAAACAGAGCGACGGTGAACTGTTGTGAACTCAACAAGTGGATGCGCAGGTCCAACCACACATCTGACCGCGCGCCTGCCTATAGACTCTGTATTTAAGAAGAGCTACAGTCTCCTTATCAATGAGGCTGTTTTATTGTTCCCAATAATTCATTGAAAGAATTACTATGAGCAAAGTCCCTGCGTGTGGTGTCACCTGGCAACAGGTGGGAGCAGTGTGTGGAGCAGCCTAAACTAACTAAAATACATAATATTTTATTTTAAGTGCTCTTACTTGCTCAACTGAAACGAGATTAAAAAATAAGTTTAAATGATATTATTTCAAATTGTAAGGATTTTGTATCAAGGGCTTAATTTGGTTGATTCATGGGAGCAGTAGTTAGTTATTAAGGGATTTTGTATGCGTTCTGTATATGGATTGCATGATTATTGATGTGAAAATAGCCATTATATCTCTCTAAAATCCATTAAATGAAACCTTACAGTGCCTCAATAAGACTACAAGCCTCCTAATAGCCATATGAGAAATCATTTAATTTCCAAAATAAATAATTTTAAGGGGTTTGACAGAAAAAGAAATAGCATACATATATAGCTTAACTGAGTTCAAGTGATCTTACATACCATTTCCTTTTTGAACCACATACTCATATTCATGTAGGCAATTTTTGCTTAATGGAGTAGTAATAGTAGTAGTAATAGTAGTAGTAATAGTAGTAGTAGTAGTAGCCTTATATATCATATTAGCAGTAAGTATAATATTAATAGCAGTTGGCTACAAATAGCAAAAGTAATAGTAGCAGCAGGAGTAGCAGAGCAAGTAACATTCTCAGGAGTGAGAGTAAACTTGGTAGGTTTACAAACATTTTTTATACTATACATGATTGAGATTACTCCAAATAGTTTTTGATAAGTCATGACACTTGTTACAAACACGTAACTAAGATGGTTTTATGGCGCAGTGTTTCTGACGGCTGTGACAGGAGTGAGGATATTTGAAGCCAAGGTCAGCCTTCAGCCTTCAAACTGTTACAGCAGGAGAGTTATGCAACATTAGGCAGCAGTGAGTTTGAGTGTCTGTAATACACTGTCATTCTGGAGGGAGTGGGAAAAAGGTCATCCAACCCTCAGTCCATATACCTCGTGTTGATGAGGTGACTGCTACAAAGTCACTTGAAACCAGATGATTTGTGAGGATCAATAAATTCTGTTTAATTGTGGCCTGTTAGAGAATTTGCGAAAGGGAAATGGATTTCTCCTGCATCTGGATTGTCTTATCTGTGTAGAAGAAGAAAAGTATTTAAGTTTAGTTCCTCAATTTATTTACTTATTTGGATTTCTTTAAATTGTTTTGAGGCATGTTCTCAGTACCAAGGATTCCCTGTCAGTGTGTGTCACTCAGATAAAGGGAGATATATGGACCCTGGGTCAGCACGTCTGGAGTATGGTTTTATGTCAAGGTTGAGTTCATGCCAAGTGTGTAAAGATGATCGGACTGATAAAGTCATCTCTGCAGAACAGAGAGTGAGACTGTGAAGGTAGTTGAAGAAAAAAAAATCCAGCCTTGGCTCTTCATACACTGTTTTACAGCAGACTGTTTTGTGTGCCTTACTCCCTCATTTATCTTAAATCAGTCTGCAATGTCCCAACAGTGATTTCTAAGACTGCAGAGAAAATGTCTGAACTTGCAGCAGACATCCTTTCTTCCAATAAATCATGCCATGCTATGTGGCTGTATTTCAAATGTAGTCACACTGCTATTAATGGAGAGATTGATATCTGTTTTTTCTCTGATAAATTTATCCATGCACCTTTGAACATGCAGGTTTACAGATAAGATAAAGATAAAGATAAGCCTTCATATTTCTATGAATCTTTTGGATTGTTCAAAAAAATTCTCCTATTCAACTTCTTTTCAGCTACACTGGAAATACATAACTGGTAGGAATCAGTAACATAAGCTACCAATGCAGTAGCAAAAGGCTGCTGAGGTTTTTATGGGGTCACATGGGGTTTGCGCTGCTTCCCTCTGATAGCAGCCTCAGTGGCAGGGTGCTTTGTTCTCCAGATTCAGAGTCAACATCAGACTGCTGCTGCTGCTGCTGTTATAGACAGACCTGACTGAGCTCTGGAAGACCATCTTCATCTCTTGTCAACAGCAGCTTCTGATCAAGACAAAGTAGTAGTAGGGCTTGGATATTTTACAGCCACTGAAAATTTGGATTCAAACCTCAAGTATTTCTCTATGAAGCAGCGTGTTTCCCCCTGCTCTATTTCTCTCAGTCTCTTCCGCTGTCCCACACAGTCAGAATCCTTTCATGCACAATTCTTACGTCACCATAGCTGACCAATAATCTTTCTGCCCGCGTTCCTCAAGCCAATCAGTCCCCAGATGCCGTTCTTTAGATATCGCTGCACCTCTGCCGTTTAGTCTTTGAGACATACTATTGCGCAACCCAACTCCTCCCAGTCACCACTATGACCTCCATAGTATGTAGAAAACCTTGTTCATCAACCATCTGCTATCTTCACTCCACCACCATCAGGGTCTAGACTCCAGCGGGATCCTGTCCTACCTCCTATCTTCATATGGGCTTACACTTTATGAAGATTCTTCACATCAATGGAGTCTAATCGCCAAAAACTCTTTCTGTTGCTTACATTAATCAATTACATTAAATATTCATGACTAAATAAGTCAGAGTCATCCTTATTTATCCAGAGTTTAACTGAGTTTATCGCTTCATCTGGCCTGTGTTTGTGTGGTATGATCAGGTTTGATTGATAGTGGAATACAAGTATCAGCATATAATCCACCACCACCTGTCATCACACTGTGATTAAAATGTTGCCAAATTCTGATTGGAAAAGGTGATGTCACCTTTTTTCAACCCAATCCTGCCCACTTCAAACCAGTGAGAATAGCACAGATGAAACAGCACAGACAGAAACCAGTTCATGAGAAATAATCAAAACTGTTTTTGAATGAATTTGGCAGACGATTGTGTAATAATGTAGGATCCAATTTGATTGAGAAGTCTTGTTTTCAGGGCCTTTAAAGGAGGTGCATTTTTGAAAAAACCCATTGTGTTTTGGGAGAACAAAAGAACATTTGAGCAGTGTCCTAACTGGTAAAGGTTCTTTCAAGTGTAAGCCTTCACATTATCTACAAAATTTCTCAAACCTGAAAACAATTTAGTGTGGAAAGATGGAAAACGGTATCATTGGCTGAATAATGAAGGTATAAAAGCAACCGTGGCAGCTATGTAGCAGGAGTCAGTATTTGATATTGATCAAGCAGTCTAGCCAAAGTGGACCCTGATACAGCAGTAGCCCCTCCTAGTTTATTAGGTTTTCATTGTGTGTTTGAATGACTCATCTGGATGACAAACATCTCCCATCTGTTTGTGTATCAGGAGCTGGAAGTTATTTTTGAAGTCTAGGCAGGACGCCAGTTGGCAGTGGGAGGGCACGAGGAATGCTGAGAGAGTTTGGGAAGCACCATCAGTCCACCCAATCAAATCAGTATGTTGGTATCAAGGAAGGGAAAGAGGTGGTCACAGCACTGGAACAGTCAACCTGAGGATAATGTCCGTGTGTTGTACAGAGTGAGAGAGAAAATTGAGATTCTAAAACGGTTTTATGATCAACAGCAAGAAATTGGCTAAAACTACACTTCTCCACAGGTAATCTGTCAGTAAAACAGGGAGAACAGTTTGTGGTGTGTTTTACTGGAAATTTTATTGAAAATCAGTTGAAACGTGGAAGCAATTATTGATCACGCTCAGTTCTCCTCTGCTCGTTTCAGTTTAAGAGCTGCCACTGATGCTGAAAATGTAAAAGCCTTCACTTCCTGTGCCCAAGGACGGGACTACCAGACGACAGGTGTTTAGAACACCAAATGTATATTAAAGGCTTTCATGAACCAGGTACAGGCCCCATTTTGCAAAATACAGCACCATGTTTAAGCAGGTAAATCAAAAGAAAAACCCACCCAGGAGATCTTCCAGTGCAGGCCTTTGTATGATCATTTCTACCCCCACACTGCACTGAATTCTACTGTCACCTGCCACCCCTAATATGGAGTTTGCACCCCCAGCTTTCCAGCTACTAAAAGTGTAATTGTAGACCAATATAATTTTCAGTCATACTTCAAGTTCAACAGCCTGCAGTTTACTAAGTCTCAGTCTTAGTATCAAAGAGCTGCAGTTTCGTAATTTCAGTGTTAAACAAACTATTCCATTACATGTGATCCAGGAGTGTTTGCTTTTTTTTTTTTTTTTGAAAAGGCTTAAAGCCATGAAACTGCACTACCAGAGGATCATTTGATTTAAACTGATTATCAAATAAATATATAGCATTTTTCTAACACTCATCTGTTAATTTGAGTAGGAGTCTGCGCACAAACTTCAACTTAGTAGTTTAAATATCACTCACTGTTGATTGATTAAACATATGCTCCTGTAATGTAGAAGAAGAGATCCTTTCAGAGAAGTGGGATTAGCCTGCCGATAGAAAATGAAAGGGAAGGGTAAAAGTGTTGATATTTCCAGCTTTTTCTTTAGTAAAAAGTACTGAAAACTGAAGAGGAGGACGCGATAGAGAGAAATGTAAAATGAGAGCAGAGTGAGAGGCAGGAGAGACTGGTGAGGAGAAATCAAGGATGACAAAGTGACAGAGGGAAAAGATCATATAACTGTCATATAAGTTGAGTATATTAACTCGCCATTGCAAAAACCTCCTGCCACTCCATGTTTTCTAGAGCAGCCACTCCATTTGAAATCAAAAGTTGCTGCACAGGTACAGCAGTGATAAGGCTTCAATTGCATGTTGAGTAATGATGGAAGCTGGCTTGGTTTTCAGTGGGTGAGTGGCCAACAGTCAAGGCCATGATCTGAAACACTGACAAGGATTACTATTGAGCTGAACTGCTGGATCTGATGAAAGGTGATGAAAGAGAACATAAAACATGGCCATTACTTATGTTGTAATGGTATAAAATAAAAGGCCCTCCAATCGGGGCGCCGTGGTGGCCTAATGGTTGAGGCAAATACCATATAACCACAACATCCACGGCTTGATTCCCGGCCATGAGACCCCCGCTGCATGTCACACCCCCCTCCCCTCCCCCATCTCCCGCCTCGCCATACAAACTCTCAAATAAAGGCAAAAATGCCTGGAAAAAAAGTCTCTCCAGCCATATCTAGCTGTTATATTAACAGAATGACTGGTGATTATGTAATAAATGTGCTGACTAGTGAGGCTACATGCAGCTTTCCTTTGATTTCATCATCCCTCTTAATCAACTTTTCATGACACTGTTAAACCAGATGTTTTATAGCTGTAATCTCCTGTTATGGTATCTTAATAACAGACACTGTCCCGACTCTTTCACACACACACACACACACACACACACACACACACACACACACACACACATATAGATCACACATCATACACAGCCATCTTTTTTTTCTCGTCTGTATTTTGACTCTTGTTTATCCCTGTGGGGCTTTTCTGGTCAGGAAGAGGAAGAGGCAGCAGACAAAGACAAATACAATTACTGAGAATCAAATCAGCCACAAACACATGGTTTTCTCTCTTACCTCCATTTATTCTGCTACACACTGATGGCAACACCTGGTCATACTTCCTGCACTGTAGCTGATGGTAAAGGATTCACAAAGGTGGTCATTAAATGTAATTACAGCCAGACTCTATGGAGAAACCATACCTTTCTGTTTGCATTGGCATCCGCCTGCATAAACTATAGGGAAGAGAGTTCATGTGAAGGTTCCAGCTGATATGAAGAGAGAGCAGCGCGCACCTTCTTTAGGGTGGGTGCTGCTAAGAAAAATAAAATTAAACTCTATCACTACTTTTATGTTGCCGTTGTCAGAAAGGAACCTCCATCATCACTGGACGACATGACTGGCTGTTATCCAATATTTAATTAAAGGTCAGTTTGCTTTGATATTTGAATTGCGGTCTGGGATTAGAATTTTTTTCAGTATTATTCAACAAAATATCCCAAGTATAAAAAAACCCCCCAAAAACATGAAAAAAGTGAATAAAAATAATGTGAAACCATGAAATTACCACAAAATTAAAAGCAGATGTATATGTATGATTAAATATGATTGTTGTAACCTGAGGTAAAGGGCTATTGTCGCAGCCACACATCCTCCAGTACTTGTGCCCAGTGATATGTACTGCAAAAACAGGATTAAGGTAAATAGAGGTGCACCTCTGTTGGACTTCCTGGCCATTGATTGTCACTTCAAAAGCTGTTGACTGATGGGGACGTAATCCTGTAGCACTTGCTCACATGAGAGCGTAGCGTCAGAACAGAAACTAAAAACTGGAGCAGCGAAATGGAAAAAAAGTGACAGCAAAAGAGAAATCCCAATCAGTGAAATGAAAGTGGAGAATATTGTAATCATATGGGGCCCTCTTGTATTGTTTTATTGTAGGTTTTGATTTTGAAATCATTCTCTATGTTTCAATCAATTTTCATTCACTCTGTTTCTTTTGTGTTTAAGTATTGAAACAAATGTAATCTTATACTTCAGCGGGTTTATATCTGCATCATAAAGTTGGCAGAGTGAGAACAGCTGGAAAAAGGAATAGAAATGTGAAACTTGCCTCAGTGGTTGGAGGAAAAACTCCAGTTGAGGAACATGAATATGAGACTATGAGGAGTCAGACTGCAGGATGAAAATAGAGCCAATGGGTGAAAAGACACAAAAGGTCAAACGTCAATGCAACACGAGAGCTTGAGGTGAAACAGCTCCTCACGTGTATGAAGGTGTGCTCACCTGCCATGAGCTCTAGGGCATTTTGACCTTTCAGCCTCTTAAATTATAAGTACCTTGGATCAATAAACTCTATCTACAATGAACGCTGTGTGATTTATTTCCGTAGTGAGTTCACAGAACAACCTTTCCCATAGTTAACCATTCCACAATTCCCTGAGGTTTTCAAAAAAGAACTGGCAGCATCCACATTTGTTTGCTGGCAGAGGAAAATGTGAACAAGAACCACATTTCCTCCCTTTAGGTACTTTTATTTAGCTATAACTGTTGTTGTTTGGACCCTGAACAAAACACACACAAAAGCTGAAAGGCGTTGGGCCCACTGAGCACCTACAGTATCGCCGGAGGAAATGGGTGGATGTTTTGGAAGAGTTCCTGAGGGACGCTGCACTTCCAAGTCCGCTGCCATACATACATGACTGCCCTCAGCCCTTTGCTTTCTCTCTCTCTCCTCTGAGTCCATACATGACCTTCCCCCAGCCCCCCAAATCAATGGGCCCTTTCACTGATCACTCTCCATAATGACCCACTGTTTGAGCCCATGGATATTTGGGGAGGTGGAGAAAGAGAGAGTTTTAAGCTGCAGCCTTTCTGTCTTGCATTATTAGAGAAAGCTGAGTTGACATATGTGTACTGCGAGAAGGAGCTTGATCATAATAGGCCAGATTGAGTTTAGGAAACCCTCAACATATCCTGAGGAAGGTGCTGCTGAGCCTTAACAGACTACATACTGTAAGAATGTGTGGGATGGTATTGCCCTAGTTTTTTTTTATGGCAGCTGGTGACTACACATGTTAGTTGTTTAGGTAAAAGGCTCGTAAAAAGATTTTTTTATTTTTTCTCTATTTTTTACTTTCATATTTTGTTTATTTCTGCAATTAAAAAAAGTAGAGGAAAGTCCAACTATTGCAGCATCTTGCAATTGAAAACACACAAACATGCTGATAAGAGATTGGAAAACTGTTAAAAAAATTAAGAGACTGAAACAATGACACAGCAATATACTAGACAGCACAGTATGTTCTTAAATTTGGCCATTTTAAATTAATTTTATCCAAGAAATCAGTACATAATGTATATCGTCGGTTGGGCTGCCTGTTTTGACTTGTGTACATATTTGGTCAAAATCGTCTTTACCAAAAAGATCAATTAAGTTTTCCCTGATTGGTGCAATATTATTTTGTAATATCGCTTAAATTCCAATAGCCACACAGGTAGTTAACTAGCTTGGGGCTGATGTTTTAAGCTGTTGTTAAGCCATATCTGTGATTTCAGCACTTTCTACGTTTCTCTTAGACTCTGTTTGTTAATTCCACCATATTGAGATTCGAATTACTGGGCAACATAGTGACAAAGTGAGGTTACAGGACTTCTCGTTGGCAACTGTACCCATTAAAGAAAGACAACTTACGCTAGCTAGACTCCCTTTTTTGTATATGACCAACACAGCACTGAGGTGTGCAGGAGCTGCTGATGACTTATAACATGAATGAAAAATAACATTGAGTGGGAGTCAGTGCTAACGCAGGCAAGCTAGGTTTCCACTTCCCAGTGGAAGTTAGTTAGCCTAGTTTAATAGCTTCCACTTTCTGAGCAGAATACAAACTTAGCTGTACAACAGATCCCAAATGTTGAATGTTATGAAGAGACTGATGGCTTAAAGGCCAAACACTAATACAAACTATCCAAGGGGCTTGAAGTTTTGCCACTAAAATATGTCCGAAAACAGTTTTATCCTCCATTTTAAAATGGAGAAATATCATAAAGTATCATTATAGTTTATATTTACTTTCACAAAAAGTAAGGAGAAATAAATTTCATTTTGACTTTAAGATATCTGTTTTAAAAGTAACTCCACAACATAGTTGAACCTGTAAACAATAAGTCTACCTATTCTGGCACAGAGTATGGGTGTGTGTGTTTCTTGCATGCATGAACGTGTGGTGTTTTCGCTTTCAATAATGACTGAAACCACAAAACAAGGTGTGCCACTGACATGAGTATGACTGCAGAGTGAAATAGCAGTACAGCAGGCAGGTCAAGGTTTGCCAAACAGAACTGAACAAGGCATTGAACATCACAGAGCAAAGATTCGGCCAAAGAGACAGCGGAGCTTCTCCAGTCAAACTAAATGGCATTTGGCAGAATGAGCCAAAGAGGCGTCATCATTGCACTTCAACAAAACCCCCTTTCTTCTCCAGGAAAGAGGACAGAGATTAGTGTGTTAACCTAGTCACACAGTGTGTTTATGTAACCTTTTTGACCTCGCAGAATATGTGAGTCCCTCTGTCTTTCACCCTGCAAACACACAGACTCTTTTCTGCTTTCCTCACTTCATTCTTATTGTATGCTACCAAAGCAAACATGAGAGCATTTGTTTGCATGCTTATGCTTGCATGTGCGTGTTGCCTTACACATGTGAATTTCATGTTTGTACAGAAATGTAATGTCAGAAATGTCCCAAATTCTATCAAATAAAATGTTAAAAACCACATACATGGATTAATTACATGTCAAATGTTCAAAAACTACACAGGTCTATTTGTGAATTTATCACAAATTATTTATATTTTCTTAAATGTTAAATTAATAATAAATTCAAATGAGCTTTTTTCTGAGGGAGTCTTCAGTAGTGCATATTTGCATTTAAGGATGAGCTATGGTTCTTCTTAGATTATATCCGTTTTCCATCTGCAACATCTGAGTTCAACAAATACCTTTATCTATCTACGCCTCCCTCCTCTCACATGTCTCCAGTTCTGGCAGCACGCTGTGAAATGAAAACACTTCCTCTGTCCAAATCCCCACTATAAACAGGAGGTCTGTCAGAGATAAATGTCACATTTCTCCTTGTTTGTGTCTTTGCGTCCAAACAGTTTCATCTCGGTGCACTGATCTGTTCCCCTCGGCTCAATAACAGGCGTGAATTGTTGGTTCCATTTTCCTCTGTTTTGCCAAATGAGGCTTGCTGATGGTGCATCTACTGTATAATCTGCAAAATATATGTTTGGTGTACAATGTTGAGGCTATTTCAAATGAAGAAACTGATTTAATGTGCTCAACTTGTTATGCAACTTTTGTTTAAAACATGACTTTTTTGGTGTGTGCACATTATTGTCATGATAAGAGACAGGGTTGGTCTGTGTGATGTTTGTTTTGCTTCCTCTTTTTCAAGCACTCATTTCTCAGCTGTGCTAAATGTTTTGACAATGGTTGGCTAGATGAGAAAAGAAGAGGTTTCTAACCAGAAATGAATTAAGAGCTGCTTCAAACATGAGTCGTCATCTTAGAACTTCGAGGAACATTTGGCAGTGGTGCCATGTACAGTATGTACAGTAGCATTATAAGAAGATCTCTGTATGTGAGAGAGGGGTCAGTAAAAGAGCACGGAGGTAGACTCCTATTTTTAGTTTAGTTCCTTTTCAAAGATGGCTCATCTCCCAAATGTAATTTCCTTCATGTGCTTTTGGCTTCTGAACCAACCATACTGTACCTGAGCACAAATTACAAGACCATCAATCATGGCTAAAAACCTCAAATGTCCAAATACTATCCTGAATCATGAAAAAAGCAAACAGGCAGTCTGTTTCTTACCTGTAGTACAGGAGGCTTTTATGAAGAGAGGATTAACAGCATCTGTAGTGGATGTTTCAGGTGCAGGCAGGCTTGTGATGTGGAATGATATTTTTATGTTTTTCTTGCAGGAAGGGATTATAGGCAGTCAGTGTAAACATAAGGCCACACACAGAGAGACTCCTGGATGATGATAATGGTGTACATGCTGATCTGTTTTAAAAGACAGGCTCAGTCTAGTGTATTAATCTGCATATCAAAGAGCTGCTCATTACATTTGTCAAGGAGGTTTTATTTTCATGGTAGTTAGCTTATCGGTTTGGCTGCCTGTTATGACCCGGCTCTTTGGCCACAACAAAATAGGAGACACACCAAGCAGAAGATACGTTTATTAACACAAATTAACCAAATTAAAAAGCTAACTAAATATTCACATGGATTGTGGAAATCAGTAATCAAAATCAGTGGTAACTTGCTCCGGAGCAGGTTAACCTCAGAAGATCAGATCACAACAATTTCACTGGAAATTAAGAGTCATCATTCCTATAGGATCCAAACATGGACAAAAGTCCTGAGTTTACAATAAAGTGACAAGTAAAAAGGAGGACAAAATGTTTCTACAGGTCAGTAGAAACATTTTATTGTTCCAGACTTTCTATTCCTACTCGGGTTTTAAAAACAGAGCTTCTAACAAACAGAGACATTGTTAACGACACTAAACACATAATGATGTGCTGCATTTTAACTGTGCAAACTTGATTTTATCCTCAGAGTGATAACTGACAGTGTGGATGATTTTACACTCTGATTCCATCACTGCAGCTAAGAATAACATGAGACAACTGTAAATAAAAACAAAATATTGTCTTTTATTAGAAAAATAATCCACACACTGTTAATTGGCTCCCATAATTATAAATGCAACATTTCAGTCAGATAGACCTCATCAATCATTAACTACTTTTCCACTCTTTGCTCAGTAGCAAAAACAGTCTGGCATTACGTTTAAGTTTTTTATGTGACATATTCAGAATGGTTTCTTCATCATCCAACTAAATAGCAAAAATTATTCACTCTATAGTTAGGTCATATATAACAATACCTACATGCATTTTAAGACTTAGCTTACTTTTAATATTTGGAAATTATTTCTAATGTTTCTACATCTTCTTATTTTGTTGTATGATTACGGGCCATCGTTTACATTTCAATTCATTGAATATGACTTTTTGCTGTCTCTAAAACAGAATTGTTCTTACTTCATTCATGGTTCTGATGATGTTGCTCTTAATTAACAACCCCGCCTCTTCCACATGAACGCACTCGTAGCTAGATAGTAAAACCCCGAGTTGACTGAGCTAGTTGATAACCAGCTTCATAGTACTGGTTATCTGGACGGTTAATGTTAGGCTCAGTGAAGCCAGCTAACAAAAAGATATCCTGGGTGTCGTCCCCCACCCCACCCCCACTTTAAGACAGGGTCCCAACAGGATCACCGCCAAACTAACCTAAACTAAATGACTTACTTAATACTCATAAAGTAAAAGAGAAAAACACGCAAAGTATCCACACATAACTTCCTTCCTGGCCTTAGACGGCCAATTGCCCCCACTTATCCTCAGCAACCCTGGTACCTGAGAAGCAAGGTGAGGCAAGACCAATCCAAAAATCCAAAATCCAATCCCATAACTAAATCAAAACCCAAACAAATTAGAAAACAAAACAGAAACAATTAACAAAAACTAAACAATCCCTCACTTAATCCACTGAGGCCAACTATTCAAATCCAGTTGGAACAAAAAGTTTGGCCAACAACTGGAGGACCTGAGGCTTTAACAGTTGGTGGCAGGCACAGATCCCAGCCAGCAGCGTTAAGTGATACTTTCTTATCCTGTAACTATCCATGTGACAAGAACATCAGGATCAGGAGTTTTTAGGTCCCTCACCGTCCAAATGCACAGCAGGAACCTCAGAATCTGCAAACACAGAATCAATCACAAGTACAGGAGACAGATCTTTCACATCAGCCTGTGTAACTTCCAAATCTTTTCATGCCACTTCACACTCCAAGATCAAATGCCCAAATGGCTGTCTAACGGCTGGAATAGGAGAAGACGGAGCAGGCTCAACAACCTGACTCGGTTCCACAGTAAGCTGGCAGGTATGACATGTCCTGACATATGTGGATACATCACTCTTTAACCATGGCCAAAAGAAAGCTCAAGACACGATCATAAGTTTTCTTTATCCCCAAATGTCCACAACCACCATGCGCCATTTCCAACACCACATCACGGAAGTTCCTTGGCACAACAGTCTGAATAATTGCTTCACCACCAAAGTCGCCAACACAGGGCACCCACTTTCTCTAGTCAAATCTCCCTGGACAAAATGACCATGAGCAATGTCTCTTATTTTTTCAACCGGCAAAGCTTCATCCCACAAACCAGACATGAATCAGCCTTCTGACTCATCACCCAATGCTCCATTGAAACAGACAGAGCAAGATCAGGCAGTGTAACCACATTTTCATCAAACACCATACCTTTACTACACCCTGAAACAGGTGGGTCTGAATCAGACACGTCACAGCCCATGGCACAGAGCAGGCTGAGTAAACACCTGGATCAGGCAAGTCTGGAGCCAGACACGTTAGGGCTCTGCGCACTCGTCATGGTACAGGCTGGAAAAACCCCTGCATCACTCCAACCACTCTCATCCGGCTACCCAGATGCTAGCAGCTTGGAAATAACCACAGGAGCCTGTGGCACATCAGCCCACACAGCACTACCAGCCAGGTCGTTGCCCAAAATCATAACCACGTCATCAAGTGGCAACAAGGGGCACACCCCAACAGGAGCAATACCCTGTACCAGCTCACAATCCAGCACAATATAGTCACAGCACAGAAGTTAAGCCCAGCTCCATAACCTTCATCAGTACAATATCCCTTGTTTCTGTAGCAGGAGAAAAGGGCAGCACCAACTCCACAATAAATGAATGTTTAGCACCCGTGTCATGTAACAGCTTTATGGGTAATTCTTAATTGGCTTGTCACTTCCAACCAAGGACACAACAGTATCGACGAAGAACAGCTCAGAACCAGAACCAGTTTTTGGAATTAGGCCAGAACCAGAACCAGTACTCAAATCCACACACAACAATCTCTGCTCCAAAACTGTAGAGCGTAGCGCAATTGGAGCATACAACTGTGAACGACATGAAGACAAAGGTGAATGATGCGGAGGTTACGGTGACTGACACTTACCTCTCAACAGCGGACACGTTCTTCCAATGAGCCTCCCCATGGCAGTAATTACATATTCTGGCACCCTCAGGTCACCCCATAAATGCAGGCTTACACAAGGAACCAGGCAAAAACTTTGCACCACCAAGGGAGTTACCACAGCTGTCATCCCCATTTTTTCCTATCACTCCAGGAGCATGTCTCTGAAAAACTACCCTTATGAGTCTATACAAAATCAACTAATTCAACGGCTTTAAGCATGGTAGAAGGCTTCTGCTCATTTACATAAGTAGCAATATGTTGAGGGATAGCATTTTAAACTGTTCTAGCACAATGAGCTCACAAAGACAGTCAAAAGTTCAAGGTCAAAGTTTGCAGCTGAGCGCCAACAGTGAAAATGGGATGCCAAATCATGGACAAACTCCACATATGTCTGCTTATCACACTTCACCCAATTTCTACACTTCTGGCGATATGCTTCAGGAACCAACTCATCTGCTTTTAATACAGCCGGCTTCACCGTTGCATAATCCAAATCATCCTCAGCACATAAAGTTGAATACACCTCCTGAGCTCTCCCAGTGAGGACATACTGAAGCTTGAGTATTCTGGCTGAATCTGGCCAATTTTTCGCATCTGCAACATGTTCAAAGAGTGAAAAAAAGGATCAGGGTCTCGCTCATTAAATTTCAGCATCTAATGCAGCTTAACAACAACACCAACACCAGAACCAACAGAAGCAGAATTCTCTGTACTTGACCCACCGGGAGAAAGCTTGCCGTCTCAGATTAACTGTAATTCGGGCTGCTCTAACTCCATTTTCATTTTTTCAGTGCTCTGCCACATTATCTCCATCTCAACTTGCTTTTCCAACCTCTCCAACTCAAGCTACTTCTCCTTGTCCTTCTCCAACTGCTGAAGTTTCTCTAACTCAAGTTTCTCTGACTGCTAAAGTTTCTTCAACTGTAGCTTCTCCCTGTCCATATGTCTTCGTAACTTCTCCTGCTCAAACTGCAAGGCTAACAGCTCCTTCTCTTACTCAAAAGTAAAACCAGCTGTCTGCACAACTGCTGGTGCAGACACCAGCACAGGCGCTGGCTCCACCACAGCTGGACAAAGCTCACTTTTATGTAACACCCCTTGTTCAAACAAAGATGACAAAACCTCATTTCTTATCTCTTCCTTACATTTTTTTCTCTGCAACAATAACACCATAATGGTCATCTATTTGCACTAGCTGCTCCTTATTACAGCCATTTACAAACTCCACCGTAGCTACCCCTAAAAACCCTGACAAGGAAGCCATAATTACAAATTACCGATACAGACAGTAACATGTTCACTGCAAGACACGCACTTGGGAAAATGACAACCCTCAACAGAGAATTTGCCCTAAACTGCCTAACCAAAACTTATTAATAACTCACCCGTAGTCTTCATGTGGCTTGCGGCACTTATTTACACACTGAAGACCAACAGACTTGTAAAACAAGCTGCAAGCAGGCAACCCCAGAAAATCACGCAAATGTGCCCCCAAGATAGCTGTCCGAAAACAGCTGACACTAACCACAACAGTACAAAAGAAACAAATGGATGCAACCCAAAGGGGAAACGCCACTGGAGCCAAACGTGGAAATCTCTGCATACAGCATATCAGGACAATAATACTTACCGTCAGAATGGCACACGACAATCCGACACTGGGTCAGAAACCAATGCTTCCAGAGAGACAAAAAGAAAAAACAAACAAGCACATGGTGTATCACCCAAAAACCAAAGCAAAACCAAAGCAAAACCAAAGACCAAAACAGCCCTGGCCACAAAACACGCAGCCCAAAAGCCAGCATGCAGCTGGACCAAATCACCTAATCAGCTGCACAACCACATCAAACAAACAGAACAAACTTCACCAAAACAACATAAGTGGACAAGCCCCATTTTGTTATGATGCGGCTCTTTGGCCACAACAACATAGGAGACACACTAGGTTTAGTTTTAACAGAGGATAAATTTATTAACTCAACCAAATTAGATCAAATGAAAAAGCTAACTAAATATTTACAAATATGGAGTGTGGAAATCAGTAGAGCCACTGGTATGTGATGTGCAAGAGGGCAGGAGTGTGGGTGTTGTAGGTTGCAAAACCAAACATTAAGATAAACTAAAACAGCATAACGGAACCGAAACAGTGAGAGTTGCAGGGAGTAAGGGAGAGAGTGAGCTGTGCTGCGGCCAGGACATAAATAACCCGGCTGGGAACCCCCTCAGGTGTTCCCAGGCGCTAATGATCACCTGCAATAGTAGAACAGGCAAGTGAATCACACAGCCAAACAAAAATTAAGCAGATTTTTCACAAAAACATGGATGGCTAGCAGCATCTGTGAATTTTTATTTTTTATGGTGACTGGATCTTTGGATTTCATTTGTTTAGCCATACCAACAAATTGATATAGTGACCAAAGTCCACAACCCAGGAGATCATTTTCCAGGACAAGGTTTTTAGAAATGGCGGTGTCATTCTGTTGGTCCATGGATATATAAAGAGAACTGGATACAGCATTGGAGGCGGGGCCCCGTTCATTCCTATGAAAGTTGCTCAGTGGTGCATGAAGCCAAGAAAGTTTGACTTCCGGGTATAAAATTACCTGGATCTTCTGGGATCATTGGGCCCATAGAGCAAGCGCACTAGCAACTTTTGCCAGCCGAGCCAGCTACTTCCGGTTTAGCCCTCCGGCTAACTTGAATGGGGATGAAACAATTAGATCGTGCAGCTCTTCTAGACTGTCGAAATGTGACTGGACCAAACAGATCAAATTCTGATAGTGAGACGAGTCATTTCGCAGGGGTTGTGGTGCTCAAAAAAAATTACCCACTGATTTACAGATATCTCTTTCACAATGTAAGTCTATGGGAAAAAGTCATTTTGGGCCCAATAGCATCACATGACATTATAATTACATGGTTTGGCCGCTATGTCAAATTGGCTTCAAAGCCCGGTGCTGTTCCTGGGGGATTGTGTTGGTCAGTCAACCACTTTGGCCCAGTCTGAGATATCTCTTTCCCATCAGTCTCAGCTGTGTGTATAGCTTTATCAAATGTTAACATGCTAACAAGTTTGAACATAAGTGATGGAACATGGTAAACATTATACCTGCTAAACATCAGCATGTTATCATTGTGAGCATGTTAGCATCCTGAATTTAGCCTTTAGCTCTCAGCACCACTGTGCGTGAATCATAGACTGTATATAAAGATGGACGTAGTGAGGTGTGAGGTCACTGGAGCTGGTTTGAAGCCCAGAGTTGCTGCCATCTTTTCCGTTTGGACCCAGAACCTTCCAAATAAGGACTACAGAGTGTTGCCTTTTTGAACGCTAGCGAACAAAGCAAACACTTGCTTACTGAGTACACTGAGTGGTGCACACTTGGGCTAGCTTTTGCATTTTAGATATCATAATCAAGTAACATTAAATTTACTGAAATATGGCAAAATAGTCCAACTTCTGCAAGTCCTGAGCCGGGGAGAGCAGTAGGCAAGCGAATAGTCTCCAAAATGATCACCAGCACATTTATTAGAGGGCCCGAATTTAGCAATTGAGACCATAATGATTCATTGAAAAAAATGATTCAGTTAGTATTTCTAGAGAGAAGTTGACATTTCTTGAATGGGAGTCAACTGGAGCCAGCTGTGGCCGTCATTGCACTTTAAGGTACTTCTGCATTGGCTTCAGCTTCAAGCCGTGGTAGTTGCTGCTTTCCATGAATACAGCTTCACAGATCCGCTAGCACGACTATAGATTGTTAACATGTAAGTGATGGGAATGCTGTGTTTTGGATGTCTTTGTGGATACCATCGATTTAGGAGACATTCAAATCCATTGTATAATTTCAAAGTCATGTGCATCACGCAGACATAAACTTGACAGTTGTTTTTCAGTTCCTGAAAAGCTCAGTTTCTTGAAAGTTCAAAGTTTTTCGAGGGTAGCAGTTCTCTGACCAGCCTTCACAAGTCCGTCTTTGCAGGACTGGGTGTGTCTGTTCATTTGCACATGAGATTCAAAGGAGCACGTATGACTTCAGTCAAGCCTTTCATCATGTACAGTCTCTTCTCTGAAAGCTGGCATGCTAACCATTTAGCCAAATATTTACAATTAAAAAGGTTATAAACTGTATGTGGATCTAAGCGAGACCTTTAACTAACTGTCCCATTACTGCTTATACTATTTACTATATGTTTGTGTGTGAGAGAGAAGCAGTGAGGTAGAGACTCCTATCATATCAATGGTGGTCTGTTTAGCGAGCAAAGCTAAAAGACCATTCAGTTGTCAAAATAAAGCCTGTGGAAGTGAGCTGTGGGTCACTGCAGCCCTCTGAGTTGGTTTATTAGTGTGGTCTGTGCAGAGAAATAGGCAGCCTTTAATGTATACTGCTATACCACAAAAAGGGCACTGAGGTCCTCTGAGATAGAGTTTCAATAGGGAAAAAGTTTTGTGCTCTCTGAAATTTGAGTTAAAAAAAAATCAGGGAGGTCATGGTTACCCAGTGTCTTCAAGACAATACATCATTAAACTGAATCCAAAATAACTCACCAGTTACATTTTCAGATACTGTGATTCAGAGCAGATGGCTCATCAAGGATGAAAGTTAACCACTAAGTCTATCCCAAAAATTTGGTGTATTCCTTTCAGAGCCGCACCCATTTACTGGTTTACTGCTGTGAAGGTGGGCATGGTCTCATCCACTACACCCAAACACAACTAATGAAATTCCTGAAACCTAGCTCTAACCAATAAGCATCCTCCATCTACCACACCAGAGCGCAAAGGGAGCACTTCCCGTGAGGGTGTGACACCTGGCACAAAAGCCCCTCTATCCACACTGTATAGCCTCGACCCCAACCAGAAATATCACTCACTGCTTTTCTATTTGGAAGCCACGGAGCTGGGAGCATAGACAACTCTCTCTCTTTCTCTCTCGGTTGTTTCACTCTTCTACTGTGACCTTTGACCTTGAACCTAACTGAAAACAGGAACATATGCTGTGTTCTTTTGTCTGCATCTGTGAGGGTTGTGATAACAGTAGTCACAGGTTCCGACTGTGTTGTTGCCTCTCAGAGGAGGAGGACAACAAGTTAGCAAGTACACAGTAATAATAATAATAATAATACATGTTTTGTGCTGGTTAGACAGTTAGCTCAATAGATAATAAGAAAATGAACAACAAAATCGTCCATTTGTCCACAGTATCATTTGTGTTTTTTATTCAGGTTCCAAAACTGACGCAAAATGGGAACATAAAACATCTTTCAGTTGAGTAACCATTTTTATCTCATGCGCATGGTATTTACTATCTTTACTTCACATTGATCCCGGAATACATATTTGGTCACAATTAATTTAATGTTTGTTAAACTCATACACAAAATTGAATGCAGTTAGCTATAAAGCTACTAAAAGTTCTCACCCTCTTACAGTCAGATAATGCTGGTGGCTCCAGCGTCAACCACCATGGTGGACCAAATGTCTGAAGCTGCAGTTGCTCCACTGACAACTAGATGCTGGCTCCAAGAAATCTCAGCTGTGGTGACTGTTGCTCCATCAAAGCGCATTGCCTAAATAATTTAGATAGTGTGACTTCAGTCATTCGACAAAACTAGCAGCAAGCGGTAAACCAAATTTAGGCTTCAAAGAGTCCCTTCAGAAAGCTATGGGTGATGTCACACACATGATGTTTTTTTCCACATTCTGTGTGGCCCTCTGTATAACTTAATACGCTGAACATGAGTATAACTATCCAAAAGTCTTAAGTCTTAAGTACCCTGTGTGTTTACAGCTCATGCTGTTTGTTTTCAATGACCGATGGGTCGATCTCCTGAAATGTATACATATTTAGCCTGAAGGAGGAATCAGGGTCTGGCCACACCCAGAGACAGCCAGAGGGAGAGACAATTGGTGCTTTTATGCTAACCCGTTGTGCTTAGAAAATATAAAGTCCTGTGGTTCATGTGCAAAGTACGAAGACACGTGTGTGATCACCACCCACATGGATGAGCATCCATCATGATCCTTAACATGCTGGTCACCCAAGTCTTCTATCTATCCCCCCCACCCCCCCCCTCTCTCTCTCTCTCTCTCTCTCAAACACACACACACACACAAACACTCACAGTTTTGTGAACAGGTGGACTTTTCTAACCAGTTTGTTGACATCTGTATAACCGGAACGCAAAGATCAGTGTCAAATCCAAATGACATCCTGTACTCCTCATTCCCTTTTGAACCAGATGTATATCATCAATCATCACCCTCCTCTTTCTCTCCCTCATTACACACATACTTTCTATGTCTTTTCTTGGCTCATTGAGACTTCAGCTAGTCATCATGGCATTCTTTCACTATCAGTCTGACCTTCATAATGCAAAGACAAAACACAAAAATGACCTGAGTAGGTCTCACACCTACTCAGGTCATTTTTTTGTTTTGTCTCACATCTAGATACTTTGTAGAAGCGGCAGTATGACCAAGTGCTTAGACATGGTACTTCAGGCAGTGGACTGAGATTATCAGCCAGAGCCCACATCTGCCAGAGTGCCCTCGAGCAGGACACTGAGTTGTTGCTGCTGTAACTGAACCTCAGCTTTGACCTCCCTGTAGAGATGAGCATCAAAAGCAAAGATGAAGTTCAACAAAGTTGCAGATTTCATTGTTTCATCCACACATTTCATACATTTAAAGTTTCAATAAATTCTTTAACTCAAGATTAACAAAATGATGGTGGAAAATAATTGAACTTTTTTTTTTTTTTACTATTTTATGCTACTTTAGACCTCAACTCCACTACATTTTAAAGGCAAATATTGTACTTTTACTCAACTACATTTATTTGGCAGGTTAAGTTACAAGTTATTTGTTACTTACTGCAGATTCAGATTATTAATACAAAATTAGCCCCACCTGTATCAACTGCAACATTAAAGTGATGCTTACACATTGGTGCATCACTAATACAGTGATATGATACTCTGAAACAGTCCATTCTGCATAATGAGCAGTTTTCCTTTTAGTACTTTTGATGCTTATGAATACTTATGTCCTTTAACTTGAATGCCTGTGTTCCTTACTCAAGTAAAATATCTTCTTCCACCGCTGCCTAAAGAGAATCTACATCACAGTTTCTTCAAGAAACTTCAAGAAATCCCATTTGGATTTACTTGTTCATCCCCATAAAACTGCTAAAATTGAGCAATGTTGGAAGGTAAAATCACACTTTGTTTAAACTGCTCAATGCTTAATATGTAACCTGTGAGGAGGAGGATGCAAGAGGAGATATTGACTGTTTTTATATCTATTGTAAAAGATCATTGCATTTATGTCAGGCAGTACAGTCTGGATTTGGGTGGGTTTACTCTCTGCTTTGCTCTACACCCCTCACGCTTACACTTCATTGAACTTTTAGAATAAAGGTGCTGCAGATGTTGAGGCTCAGAATGGAAACGCCTAAGAAACTATTGTAGAGACCAGTGGAACTAATTCCTTCACAGTCCGCTGAAAGTCCCATTGACTGAGGCGCACTTGATTTTTTTTTTTTTTTTTCTGCTCCTGGCTGGCTGGAGGTTGGTGTACACCAACACACCTCCCGACTGGACTGCTGCTGAATAGACCACTGACTTCACCCAATTCAGCCTTTAGTTAGATCGCTTGGTCTGGTCCCACCCATATGTGAACAGCTTTTGTCACAAGTGAAAAAAAAGTCCTTTTCAGGTTTTTTTTTTTCCTTCCCTCCCTCCTCCTCAGCATCAAGTGCAGCCTGAGCGGAGCGTCCCGGCTGCGACTTTCTGCCCAGCCTCTTTGAAGAAGCAATGAGAAGAAGGGAGCCGTCTCCCTGCTGATACCAGGACGTCTGGGATGCAGTAACAACCGTTTGTTTTCTAGTGGGATCATATTTGTGTCTTTCTAGGGAAAACAAACAATACATTGAGGATTTGGCATATCCATCAATCGGATGCAAGCAGGTAGGAAGCCTCTCTCATTTTGCACAGTTATTAGGATTTCTTGTTGGAGCCATGGGGCAAATATGTTAGATTTAAAAAAAAAAAAAAATTATTTATTTATTGCTATTGTTATGTTCATTGGTTTCATGTGGTTTGGATAGTTATTTCGGGGATTTAATCAGATTTTATTGCCTAAGTGGTGCTTCATATTCTTTATACTTTTTAATCATTATGCGTATAATTTTTATTAGATGACGCTATTTAATTAGTGCAAAAAAAAAAACAAAAAAAAAACTGTTTGCACAGTTTGCTTTAGAACGAACAGATACCTTGTCCCTGTTCTTTCATACAGCTGCTAAACTGAAGCAGATGTGAAATTACTGATGTTTTGTTTTTTTCACATTTCATTGGCTATCTCATTTTATGGGGTATTTATTTGCTTTGCATGCTAATAGTGTTATTTGTTAGTTTTTACAATGGAAAAAGACACGACTTTTGCGAAGACATTTTAAATTTAATTAAAATCTGACTTTTTTTGGGGGGGGGGGGTGGGGGGGGTGGGGGACATTTTCTTGTTTTAAAACACTGACAGTGTCTGTCTCATGAGTCCCTGGTTGGAAACTCTGTGCCTGAGGAGCAGAAGTTTATTTAAAGTTGTGAAAATAGGTCAAAGCGGATGAAATCACCCCTTTTAATAAACGTGATGATGAATTAGACAATAGACGGTGATGCCTGAGGTGGAGAGGGGACAATTGCGCCATAGCGCCATCCTTTGGTCAATATGTGTCCAGGTTGCCTCTAGCAGTGCTTCTGAATCCCTTGAGAGATGGAGAGGGCACAGCGCTGTTCAGCTGACTTCAGTGGAAAATAGTAAAGTTCAAATGAGCGCCTTCTGTGACCAAGAGCCATCATGGCAGCATATCATTTTCCACTCTATGTTGAATAATTGTAGGCTTTCTTTTGGATTTGTGTTATGTCTGAGTCTGGCGGTGGGAGTGTGAAATTGAATAGAAACTAAGGGTAATTTTTGTATTCTCGTTCATTGAGACTGTTTTACAGCTCTACTGTCTGTTTTTGGCTGGTTAGATGTTGGCCACTGGGTATGTTTTATTGGACACTGTGGTTAAGTTAAGCCAAATAGCCTCCTTTTGGTTGACTCCTCTGCCCCTGGCTCAATGACAAGACAAAGCATGAATTAAAAAGGCATGCTCTCTAGTTTCAACTAAAAGAGAGGATTTGGAGAGTGAATGAGTTCATAATATTTCTGCAATGGATGATGAAGCACTGATATGGTCCACAGGTGATGCTGTACTTGCAGTGAAGGAATTCTCCCTCTCAGCTGAGTCCCTTGGGAGCTTTGCCAAGCCTGGCAGCGTCTCATTTTCACGCTGCACTAACATATAATTGAAAAGGAGTGTGTCTGTGGACCCCCTGGCCAATTTAGGCTGTCCCTGAAAGGTTTGTCCTCCAGCTGGATACCCCAGATGTCAGGCTGTCTGTCACACACTATTTAACCCCCCCCAAACAGCCAGAATGAATGCAATCTCTGTGGTGTTTCATTGTGGACTTCTGTTTGAAATTAACTGTTGGATTCACACTCCTGCTGCAGAGGCATCCAAGTGATTTTCTCTCCTTGTGTTTGGAATTGATTGTGTCACTTCATCACCACAGCCGCGCTGACGAAATGAAGCTTTTCTACTCTGTAGTTAAGTGATGGTCTGCTGAATCTATTAAAACGTACCCAAGTTGTATTTTTTTTAAAGGGTTATCAGGATCATTGGCAACATTACACTCACAGAAGCATGAACCAGCACACTGTCTGCAGCCTGCATAGTCTCTATGTTTGATGTCATTTGTACGCATGGACAGGGCGCAGAGTGGAGCTCAGGAAACCAGATATGGTCATTACTGAAAGAGAAGGTTAACCATTGTGGCAAACCTCCAAGCCACTGTCTCAGCCCATTCTGAGGATCAGGGTTCATCCTCGCCTCCTTGCTGCCCGCAGCCTCCAGCAATACTCCAGGGATATAAATCTCCTCTTAACCACATAGCTAATGTATCAACTCTAGAGAAATGTTTTGAGATCTCTAACGTATCTTAAACAAATGCTATTTTTCCATATGAATAATGGCACCAATCATTTTCTGCAAACTTGAGTATTTTGAGATCTTGTGTTTGTAGAAAACTAAAAAACTGTTCTTTCCTGATTTTGATGTGCTGTCACAGACCACTGAGCTGCCCTCATGATGGTCTACAGAGCTGAACCTGGTGGATGTCTGATATTCTGGGCTACACTGCCTCCCTGTGGCTGTAAATAGAGCTGTGTTTATTTTTTCTCAATCAGGAGGCCTCAACATAGGATAGAAGACCCTCTTAGTTCAGGGAGAGTTGAGTCTGCAATTTGAAGTGCCTAAAGATGATTAAAGGCTGTTTGCTGAGCAGTCTGGTTCCAAACAAGATAATGGCCTCTCCTTTACTGAGTAGAGGTGTTTAGTTAATAAACAAGAGAATCTTTGACACTGCATCCTGAATCTGAGCTGAGTTCTGAATCAGTGTGAATCTATAGCTTTTTGAGACATTGTCAGTTGAGCTGTGCAATATACAGTATGTTATTTCCTAATTTAAAGCTCACTGAAAGACTGTGAAAGCAGAAACAATCAAGAAGCAATAACTGTTGCAGATTGGTGGTTGCTGATCTAATAACCTGGTGCTTATATAGGTCTTTTTTATACTGTACTCGAGGACACAGTTTAAACAAGCAACATGCTGAACTTACCTAGAGACTAAAGTGAAGACAGCAAAGACAACATTACCGTGTTATGAAAGGTGAGGCGATCTCAGTGATTTGTCTGAATGGTAATGTGATTGAAGAGTCTATACAGCACTTAGGCACAGCACTGCTTTGAGCTAAATACTAACATCACCACACTAATATGCTCACAATGAGCAATACTAACATGCTTATGTTTTGCAGGTATAATCTTAGTTTAGCATGTTAGTATGCAAACATGTCATTAGTTTTGCATGTATTTGGTCATTTACCCAAGCTTTAGATGAATACAATTTTTGACCATGTTGGTGCTTAATAAAAAGTCGAGGGATTGCGCATTGAAGAAAGTAAAGGGGTCACCAGAGTCATTAGAATCTATTTTCTATGAAACCAATCCATGCAATGGATGTAGAGATAAGTGAAAACTTTGACCTGCTAGAGGGACTAATGAAAAGTCACCAAAGTCAATAAGGTCCATCCTCTGGGTACCATGGATATCTGTTACAAATTGTATAGCAATCTAGTCAATATTTGTTTATATTTGCCATATTTGACATTTTACTCAAAACCACAAATGTCAAAACAGGATCACCAAAGACAGTAGCATTCATCATCTGGGAACCATAATGTCCGTACAAAAATTTCATGGCAATCCATCCAATTGTTGTTGGGTTATTTAAGTCTAAACCAAAGTGGTGGACCACCGATAGACCGACAGACTGACATTGTCATCCCTACAGCCATGTGTGGCTAAAAAGGTTATTCTTTTTCTTTAGTGTGGCTAGAAAAAACAAACTACATTGTCAGTAACTATGAATTCTCTGTGCTGGACTGAACAAAATGACTCAAATCAATACTCTGATTTATGATTTCCACCCCTTTACCCCTCCTCTCTATTCTTAACATTTCAGAGCCAGGCCCAACTTAACAATGGGCCCCATACCCCTGTGTGTCCTGCTGCCGGTGACGGTGCTGGCTGTGGTGGTGGCTGTAGCTGCTGAGGTGAACACAGTTGATGATGAGTATACCTGGCCACAGTGGAAGGTTCCTCTGGTAAGGAAAAGACGCACTTTGCCTCTCAGCAGCCCCAACTTCTCAGCCCATCCTCAACCAGAGCTGAGTGGGACTTGTGGGATTGAGTGTCAGCGTCGCCTCCCCTCACCTTCTATGGACGACCTGGAGGAGTTCCTATCCTACGAGACGGTTTACGAGAATGGTACGCGCACATATACCTCAGTGTCTGTGCAGGGCCTCAACGAGGTGACAGCTTTGTCCAGAAACAACTCGTCTAGCTCCCGACACAAACGAGAGGTGTATGGCACAGACACCCGCTTCACCATCTCTGATAAGCAGTTCTCCCTCAAGTATCCCTTCTCCACCTCTGTGAAGATCTCCACAGGATGTTCTGGGGTTCTGGTGTCACCTAAACATGTGTTGACCGCTGCCCACTGCATCCATGACGGAAAGGATTATCTAGACGGGGCTCGGAAGCTACGAGTTGGTATTCTGAAGGAGAAATCCAGACGAGGGAAAGGAGGGAAAGGGAGAGGGCGAGGAAAAGGCAAAAGGAGAAGGGGAGACAAAGCTCAAGAGGAAGAGGAAGAAAAGGAAGAGAACGACGGGAAAGGGGACCGTAAGGGAAAAGGGAAAGGTAGAAAGAGTCGGAACCGGCGGAGTGCGGAATCAGAGAAACCTTCATTTCGGTGGACCAGGGTCAAGAAGACCCAGGTGCCTAAGGGCTGGTTCAAAGGTGTGGCTGATGGACTGGCTGCAGATTATGATTACGCTATTCTGGAGCTGAAGAAAGCCCCAAAAGTCAAGCACATGGATCTGGGTGTTATCCCCTCAGTCAAGAAGCTCCCTGCTGGGAGGATCCACTTCTCTGGCTTTGATGATGACCGGCCTGGCAACCTGGTGTATCGGTTCTGCTCCGTCTCTGAGGAGTCCAATGATTTGCTGTACCAATACTGTGATGCCAAACCCGGCTCCAGTGGCTCTGGGATCTACATTCGCCTCAAGGAGCCTGGCAAGAAGAAGTGGAAGAGGAAGATCATTGGGGTATTCTCTGGTCACCAGTGGGTGGATGTAAATGGGAACGGGATGCAGCAGGATTACAACGTTGCAGTGAGGATAACGCCCCTCAAATATGCCCAAATTTGCTACTGGGTCCACGGGGACTCGAGTGAGTGCCAGGTAGCCTAAGACAACACAGGATCCCAATCAACCACCACCAATCCTGTCCTTCAGACCCACCTTCATAAAAGGGACACCTAATCTACTCTAACCCTCACCTCCCCCCACCAACCAGGGGCTGTTGACTGCCTCTTCTCTTCCTGCCTGTATTTCCCATGTCTCCCAGTGACTCCTGCTACACTGATCACACACACACAACCCACACACAGCCATACAGACTCAGTGTTGACAACAACAGGAACTCGGCAACACATAAAGAGAACTGTGGCTCTTCAGCTTTTCTAATTTATTTGCTAAAAAAACAACTGAGAAAAAAATATGTATTGTACGTGTTTACAGATCATTCTGATCTGCAGTTTTGCTTTCTATTTTGACTCTTTTTAAAAAAGATTTCACCTTTTTGGATACAATGTTAAAAAGTGTGAGCAAAGCCCTGGTACATTCGTCTTATATTCTAACCAGGTTTTGTTTGGAGAGTCTTGCATTCTCAAGTGTTCTCCACCACTGTAAAAGAAGAGTGCGTGCATTGGCCTTGACAAAAGACCCAGGAAAAACGTAACTTTTGTTTTACAAATGAACTATATAGAGATATTAAGATAACTTTTTATAAGCATTTTAATTGAATGAGCTGGTGTTTTGCATTGTGTATATCTAGAAGTTTGTTTTTTACAACTACCTTTTGAAATAAGACTATTTTTCTGTCTAAATAGAGAGAGTCCTCATGGACCTTGGATAGAAGATTTTTCTGATTTGTGAGTCTCACCATCTTTTCTCTGTTCTTGCAACGCAGTGAAATGTGGTTTCATTGTTGTGCACATAATAATAGCGGTGCTTACCCAGAAGACGTGGTGCTAATTTATGGAATTGTAAACTTTTTTTCGGGGGAGGGGAGACTGCTCAGAATATATTTTGATAGCCTAGTACTGTAACTATGTATTTAATGTGAGGCTACATATTTTGATTGTGTTAAGATGGGACTGAACCATTCAACAATTTACTTGAGCTGTTTAGATTTCTGTAACTCTAATAGTTAAATGAGATTACAAAAGCCACAATAATGTTATATGATAACAAATTTGAATCTGGAATGTGATATTTTTGACTTTTCTTGTTGCATATGTTCCAAAAATTCGAGTCTTTTTGAATACCAAATACCTGAAATTAATGATGCAGATTGAAGACTACCAACCATTAAACCAAGATTACTACTTGTGTGTGTGTTCGTACATACTTCCTTACTCACCTATATACTTACTTCATTAAGAAATAAAACCACTCAGCAGCATGGCTGGATTAAACTGTTATAGGGCCCCAGGGAAAACATTTGTTGTTGGACCCCTTTTGAATCAGCCACTCTCCCACCCTCTGTGCCAACCTCCAGGTTCTCATTAAAGCTGTTCTCATCAATATTTTCATACTGACAATAGATTAAATTATGAAGTGTATTGGAATGGTGCTGCTCATAGACCACTCAAAATGATCACCCAACTCTGTGGCTCTTCTTAGCTCTTTGTTTTGATTGTATTGTCCCCAACTTTACTTTGATTCACCAAAGGCATTTGGGAATATGTCCACTTGGAAATCTGGCCTTGGTGAACAGTCATGAAGATACTGTTGATGTGGTGGGACATAAAATAATACTTCAAACTAACTTTTATAATGTTGGTGAATGGAAGAAAAGAAAAACTTTTGTGGGCAGTTCAATCCGTCATTGAATTTATTGCATCTCAAAGGGCTTACATGCACTGGGGAGAGCCATCGTTAATAAAATAAATTTAAAACTAAACAAAAATACAATTTTAATAATTCAGTCATGAAAAATGTGAATAATCTCTGATTATTTTCTCTGAAACACATCTGATTCTCACAACCAATCGCTTGGTCTCACAAACAGACCGCTGAGATGACAACACAGAGTGAGCTTTATAACTGTCTGTAGTTTACAGCACAGGACTGGGGCCACTGGTGTTACACAGCAGTCCAAATGCATGTCAACCCTAAGAACATAATTCTATTATTAGTCAGCAGGAATAGAGGTGCTCTGTGTAAAAATGCTTTCCGGGGACCAACTGTGACCTCCTGTGGGTTTCTGCATTGTATGCATTGCTCCCATTTGGCCACATACAGTAGAACGGTTCCATTGACAGCGGGTCAAAGGTCAGCAACAACTCAAACAAACAATATGTTCAAACAGCAAACAAGTCTTAATAGTATGTCAGATCTCATTGTCGTTTTTGGCATTTTCAGGTGACCAGAATAGATTAGTGTGTTGAAACTTTTATAATTTGCTGTAATTATAACATTGTCAAAGCAGGTTGAAACACTGTCACTTGGCCCATTTTTTCCAACAGCACTGGGTGCAACAGGCTAGTAACATGGAAGTTAAAGGTACCCCTTGGAGTTTTCTGACCACTAGTAGTAATAGTGCAATGTTTTGATGAACAGATCCCTGTTTTGTTCATATTGCATGCATGGGCAAATGGGCACACTTGTGCGCTCCAGCAAAAGGCAGAGAAGCAGCCTGCAAGCTAGCAAACATGTATGTAAACAATGCAGGTTTTAATTCTTTCCAAAAATTGGCTTTGCAAATGTTTAAAGAGGGAGGAAATGCATTCAACACATTTGTTAGGCCTCAAGGATACACACACAGAATGTAAACATACCTTTCTTTGTTTAGAAAAAAAACTCACAGGGTACCTTTAATCTGTTCCTGAGTCTGTCTTTTTGTAATGAGATTTTGTAGTGTGCACAGTGAAGTGACAAACCCACAAAACTCCTTCTTGCAGGAACACCATGTTGTTTATTATCTGCTCTTATTGTTGGAAAATGTGACAGCAAATTTATGAAAAAAAATCTTTTAGATAAAATGAAAATGTGCTGATCCACACAGGAAGTGGAAAAGACAGCTATACAGTTATATTGAGGAACAGTTTGAGTTAACCTCTGTGACTAATAACTAAAGCATTTTCTCTGGAATTAAGTTGCAAGATATGTTCTTTAATAGCAATACCAGCAAATATTGACAGCAGTCTGTCTGGTGGGATATTCTTAAAGAAACAGAACATATAAATAACATAGGACGAAAAGACGAAAAAAACAAACATAGAAAAATAAGCCACAAGTTAAAAAAAGAAACAAACAAAAAGGATCACTTGCTGTTCTGGTAGGATTCAGAAGCCCATAGAAGTTGTTTCGTAATATACAGTATATTAATCATATAGCAGTATTCATATTTGTTTCCAAATACTTTCAAATGATGACGGGAAATAGAAGGATACTCACACGACTTCTTACAATTTCATGTCAGATTCACATTTATATTTCTCTTCAACAGACACACAGAATAGAGACGTAATCCTCGAATTCGCCAGAGAAATCTATGTACATCAAAGAGGACCTTTCTGTAAACAACACATGACATGGTTCTCCAAAATCTACTGGGGCTTCGTTTACCACTCTCATCCAATCGAAGTGGGACAAAGAAGAGCTCCTTCTCCTTTACAAGGAGGGGGGGACAGATATGGGGCTGTGGGTGGAGCTTAGGACACCAAAGCACATCCATCATTCAACTCAACACTAGAAATAAATCTAAACACATATGCCTTTGCTTTCTCTCACTTACTTTTTGTGGACTTTTTTTTCAGGGTTTTGTGTGATTTTGTTTAGACAAAAGATTAGTACATCTACATGAGCACACGCTTGTATTTTTTTCTCATTTATATATATATATATATAATCCGCTATGGTTCACTTTCACAGTTTGTGCTACGACATCACACAGGAGAGGGGCAGGGAGTGGATAGGCAGGGTGGAGAAAAGAGGCTCTTCTAAGGTTGAGTAGCTGAACAGAGGGAGAGGGGAAGGTCACTGGCATCCTGAGATGTTGATAGACACCAGGCAAATGGTGAGAGGGCCCTGCTCCAGAGAAGAAAGCAGCTGGAAGAGAGGAAAGAGAGAATATTTTAACATAGGAGTCATATTATGATGTGATCCTTGTAGGATTTTAATGAAGTGCAAGAACTACTCTAAAAGCTGAATAATGATGCTGTGGTCACACAACAGGATGACAGTGTCGATTGCTATGTGGTGATTTTCATAAATTAAATTCAACTACTTCATGTGCATTCCCAATGGTCCCTTGAATAGCACCATTGAGTAGCAAATGATCCAATAAAATCTCAATAATTCTATTCATTTTCAATGTTCTATTTAAATGCCAAGTATGTAAGAAGGTGGACTTTGCAAGAATCACAAAGTTGAATATTTGTGTGATGAAAAGGAAGCCAGCTGGAAGTCAAACTGAAATCACATTTAGTCATCCCTTTTTACAGTCAAAAATTATGTTTTTGTTCAATTTATTGTCAATTGTTTTATATTATTAGGATGAAGAATATATTTGGGGAAATGTCAAAAATACTCTTTTTCGGCTCAGCCAGCTAGAGGGGGAGTTTCAGTGTCTAATGAAGAAGGAGAGGGGAACGAGATACAAATTAAATGTCATGGGCTAGAATGTTGCTAGCAGTGGTACTGAAGAGTGAAGCCCAAAGTAAAAAATATCCTGAGAGCAGAAAATGTTTGAAACATAGGTCATCAGCTCCATCTTCAGGTGCTGTACTTGGTAGCAGGGAACTGTATATGTGAGAAGGAGTGACAGGCATTAGCAGAGATCAATACCAATGCCTACACTAAAAGCTCTGCAAACAAATTAGATAATGGTGGCAAGAAAATTTAAATAGTCCAATTCCTGATCTCAAATCTCAATCTCGACCAGAATTAGGCCAGTTGATCCTTCTTTCCATTAAGTATGATTGAATGAGCATTCAGCTGGCAGCTGATTAACTACCATGTGCCACCACAATATGAATGCAGCATCACATATTTCTGGAAGTTTTAACTTATTGCATGTGTCCTGAGCTCCCACCTGGGGCGTTATAAGAAGTCCTTGAGATCGAGTTCTGCCAGAGGATCCTTGGGCTTTTTAGGACTCTGGCTTGTAGGTCCTGGAGAAAGCTGTGAAATAAAAACAGAACAACTTAACCAGTTGGCAAGACATGTAGTGATAGTTAGAAATATAAGAGTATAATTAGTTTTCTGTGATGCATGGATTAATTTGTAGATGAATGGAATTATTGGTAACTAAAGGTTTGTTACCGGTGCTCCTGGTGCAGCGGCTCCGGGTGCAGCTCCGGCCACCCCAGCGAAGGGAGGTCTCATCATGGGTTGCCCCATCAGAGGCTGCCCCATCATGGGCTGCATCATGGGAGCTCCAGGGCCTCCTGCAGCAGACTGGTGAGACAGGGAGAACACAGTGGAGGGGGTTTCATGAGGCTGATTAATCATCTTCTGCCTTCAAGATCATTTGGATGTATATGAAATATACATTTGTATACTAGAAATTTTACTATGAATGAAATGCTCACCATGCCGAAGCCAGGCTGTGCACTCATTGGTGGCACCATGGCTCCACCGGGTGGAGCTGCTCCTGGCGCCCCAGGAGCTCCAGGAGCGGCACCAGCCTATAGAGACAGAAAGCAGAGGTCAGACCATCAGCTGCTGTATGTTCTTACACAAAACACAAAGCAATAACACATTTAGTTCATGTCTTACGCTTGTTAGGAATTATTCAAATGTATGCTGAAAGCTACATCTTACGAGTTTGAAGCAGTATGTACAACTCTAAGCTCAGTTTGCAGAAATAAAACAGCTTTTTGGATGAGGAGTCAGTGCTGTTCTTACCATGGGGGCTCCTGCTGCAGCCCAGCTTGTGGGGGCTACCTGGGGTGTCCAGTTGGCTCCTCCAGTCAGCTTCTTCTCACTCAGTGGATCCCTAAAGGAGATTAAACACAGAATAACACAGACTGATGCAAGACTCCACTGTGCCATTTTTGTTATTATCCTGCTCATGCTAAGATTAGTGACTGTAAAGAATCTGTTGTAGACTAACAAAGATGATGCAACATACAGTACAGTGGTCTACAGGTAAAGAGCTCCAGTACTCTTTTATCATTCAAATTCCATTTGCCAAAATAAGACTTCATTAAGAAATCTTAATGAAATCAAACTGCTGCTGTATCAACACTCATAACAGAGCATTCATATGAAGTGTTGATCCCAAGATGGGAAAACATTCAAATGGCTGAGGAAAACCTATTAATTTGGTGGCTATGATTTAATAACACCAAGCCCAAAAGAGCTCTGGAGAGATGCAAACTAAAGGAAGCAGCTATGATATAATTGGGTGCAACAGTTTCTCAAGGCCAAAAATTCATTGAAGACATAATGATTAAAATGAACATCATGAAGACATGATGTTTAAACCTAGCGACCTTCATCAGCTTTGAAATTGTTGTGCCCCATTACATCATATGATTATGATATGATTTTCTGTATTTTCACAAACTCCTAGGATCTTATTTATTCTTTCACAAATCCAGTTCTATGAACCAGGCAGATATGTTGGAGCCTACACAACTATCATGCACATGCATTCACTGAATCCACATCAACATACACATACTTACTTTTTCTTTACTCCAAGGTCTAGGACACAGGAAAGAAAGAAGAACAAGCTCAGTTTCTATTTAAGAGTTTCTTATAAACAGAAATCTTTGAGAGCCAGGCAGGAAAAGCTGCAGTCTACCTCCTATCAGGTTGGCCAGTGATGAGTCCAGATCTCCTCCGATGGTTTTGGTAGGGGTTGGGGTGGCGGGTGGAGCGGCTGCAATGCCTCCCCCTGTGATGGGAGCTCCCATGCTTCCTGCTGTGCTTCCAGCAGAGCTTCCCCCAGTGCTCTGGGGCGTTACAGCAGGCATCAGCAAGTCACCTAATCCACCAAACACTTGGGAAGAGGGTGGGAATGGCAGGACATCAGAGAAACAACATGGATTACAAACCTGCAAATCCCTAATCTAGCTATAACACAGGAAGAGGGCAGACAGTGCGGTGAGGGAAACAATCCAGCTGCGACAGCATCAGCTGTCAGGTGTGCATCGCATGCACAAAGTAGGACTTTAAATATATTTGAGCATTCAAAGGGATGTAACTAGAGCAACTGCACTAAGCTAGTTGCTAGCCAGTTTACATAGTAACACTTCATCAAATCAAACACTGTCTTAATTTGGAATACAGGACTGGTTTTAAACCATGTGTCACAAGGCCTGAGAGTTTGCAGGTTTTCATTCCAACCAACCAGTATAGCAGTCTACCTTTGGTTGAAGGCGTATTAAAGGAATATGTGCAACCCTGCTTTAATAATGCCATAATCACTGTACAATATCCCACATTATACTGCTACATCCAAACTGTTCATTTTTGACACCATTTGTTAATTTTAATTGTTTTGTAAGCTGCAGTTAACTGAGAAGCCTCTGAATAATAAGGATGAACTCAAGCCATGCTAGCAGCTCTGTGAGGTTTCAAGCTAAATGCTAATGTCAGCATGCTAACATGCTCACAATAACAATGCTATAATGCTGATTTTAAGCAGGTACAATGTTTACCATCAAAGTTTAACGTCTTAGCTTGCTAACACTTGTTATTTAGCTCTAAACACAAATGCTGAGAATATCTATACATTCCTATAAAATAAATTGCTGAAAGGTTAGCAGAGTTGTAACTATAGATCGTGTAGTAGAACTTTCTAAGGCTTTATGCTCTATGAACTAATTTATATATAATGTTTCAACCTTTGCAGCAACCAAAGAGGTCTAATTATTGACGACAATCACATTTTTTGACTGCAGACTGAGACCTTAAATATAAGACATGGCATAGTGCCTAGCTTGTTATGTGACCCAAAATTAATTGAATGTATTCATTTGCAACTCCAGAATACATTTAAAAATGTATCATTGAAATGTGTATTATTGCACGATTGAAATGAAAACCTGTCCACTGCAGAGTTTAGGCTTGGTAGCACATGGTTAAAACCCTCACTAGTGTAAAAGACTGGGGGCAAGTTCTATCAAAAAAAACAAAAACAAAAAAAAAAGTAAGTTTTGCCTCATGCAGGAGACAACCAGTGGTTAAGTTGCAACATGCAAAGTAGGAACATCCTGCAGAAGGGGAGACTTGCCCAAACTGCACATGCTGTAATGCACAGTGGGTTGAACTCACCAATTACATATTAGAAGAAGCAAGCAATGACCCAGCAGAGTGGAAGGGGTGAGGATGAGAGAGGGAGGTTGAAATGGAGCAAAAGAGAAGAGGTGTATAGCAGAAAAAGGGAAAAAGAAAGAAAGATGTGTCAATTGTGTGGAGGGTGGAGGGGTGAGCAGGAGGTGGAGAAAGCACAGCATTTGTGAATGTGCAAGAGTCCAGCAAGAGAAGAAGAATCAAAGAGACTGAGAGAAAAAAACAGACAAATCATTGCGAGAGAGAAAGCAGTGCTGAGGAGTTAAGCAGTCAGCAGGAACAACAGTTTTATGTAATAAGGAGGACAGTGACGGCAGCACGTCAATGTGTGTCATTCATGCAGAAGTCAAGCTCTCAGCAGGAAGAACAGCAGTAATAACAGTGACAGGCTAGGTCTATCTATGGTTGGGAGAGCTCAGTTTTAATGAACCAGACAAAATTAATGCACATCAAGCAGAAGACTTGTGCAAATTTGAACGAAAAAAGCAAATTCTCTTAAGTTTCACATTTCACAAAGCATGAAAATGAAAGTGTATTAAGTGATTAAGATGAGACAAAAAGAATAAATGTAAAGGAAATCTTTTAAAACATACTGTATCACTGGACACTTACTTGAAGCATCAAAGCCACCAGAGGGCGCCGGTGTGGTGGTTGCAGGTTCTGCTGCTGCTGCTGCTGCTGGTACTATAGGTATCGCTGACACTGCAGCGGGTACTGGAGGTGTTGGAGAAGGAAGTGAGCCTAGGGCGTCAAAGCCAGACTCCAGGAGATCGTTCTGCATCAGAGCTGGAGCCAAGGCTGGAGCCAGAGCTGGGACGGAGGTGGGAGCCAGGGTGGGAGACATCAGGCCTGATGGATATAACAGACAGGACTGCAACTGTAATAGCATGTGTGTTGTTTCTCGACTGAATCACCATGATTTCATGAGAAACACACATTAAATATGATTACTGGCACAACAGATGACACATAAGACATTTTACAACCAAAATTCAATTTTGAGTTTTCTCTGTGTGGTAAAGTTGATCACTGCAGCAGCCAATAGTAGGAGAATACAGCACAGAGAAAGTGAATATGATACAGCAAATTACTAAACCAGTGACAACAAAAGAGCTTATTGAAAATGATTTGAAACATCTAATACGAATTACACTATCCAAACGGGGCATGTAACAATAAAACATATCTACATCAAGACAAGCAAATAGGTGAAAAGACAAGAAAATAGGTCAGGTACATCAAGTACAATACACAAATGCTACCATGTGAAAAGGATGTCTGTTGTCTGTATGAGCATGTTGTGTGTGTTGAAAATATTCCTTAATGATTCATGCTGCACGAAGATAAAAACTTTTTTTGCCCTTTTTTTGTGATACTGTAATCCATGGGCGAGGCAGTGGCCATGAAATGACTAGGAAGTTGTGATGAACAGATATTTGCCATTTCCAAATGAGTCCAAAGCCACTTCAGAAGTGCTGTGTAATGAAATTCAACCTGTAGTGCCGAGCCTGTGCCATTAATTTTACAAATGCATTTCCATCATTACTTGCTGCATAACTTCTTAATCAGCACATTTCCATCAAACATTTGAAGGCATAAAAACTTTTTCACAGTACTGCAGACGTTTTACCAAAATTTGCTACTCCTTTCAGCCTTTCCAACTTGATATCCTATAATTTTCATTAAAATATTTTGATGTAACCAAAGAGTTACAGACAGGAGTCTCACCTCCCAGCAGGTCGTCTCCAGGCCCTCCAGGAGCAGAGCTCTGTGTCTCCTCCACAGGAGCACTGAAGGAGTCTGCAGGGCCGTCCAGTTATCCACAATGCAGCATGGAGGGCAGAAAGGGGTGAGAGGTCAGCCCCGGACCACACACTGAGACATGGTGGGGGGGTAGGAGACAGTGAGACAGATCAAACCGACTGTCACGGCCACAGATTGTCATTTGTGTCTTGACTGATTGCCAAGCTTCAAGAAGGTGGGTCTTATCTATTAAGAGCCTGTTAGAGGGCAGACAGAAGGTGAGAGTAGAGGAAGAAAGAGGAGGGTGGCGTGCTGCTGAGAGCGCAACTCTTTTTGAGATGGACTATGAATGATAACCCTAATCCTGAGCTATTTTGCTATAGTTTCTATCCATGTTTATTTGCTAACCTAAATGAACTGAAACCAGTGCTGAGCTCAGTGCACAGTCGGTGACCAAGAAGAGGATCAGAGGGAGTGGCTCCTAACCATGTAAAAAGTGGAGCATCAGTGGGAAGCAGCAAAACTATAACTGAAATATGAAATAATAAGTGAAAAAAAGCAATGCAGGAATTAGGAACTTGGGAAGTGTAGATGGAAAAAAATTGGCCATGATGGGACCATTTTCCTCAGTTTTTTGTCATAACATAGTAGAATGACTGTAAGAGACTGATACAATTCATTTCTACAGGTTGCTTTATTTGTCTTGGAGTAAGACTTGGTGCAAACTGTGCAGGTACACACAGCAACAAGACTAAGAATGTGCAACCATGCTAGCAGCTCTGTGAGGCTGTAATTAGGCACAGTGATGCTTCCAGCTAAAAGCTAACATCAGCATGCTAACATGCTCACAATGACAATGCAAATATGCTGATGCATATGGCAATCCATCCCATAGAAGTAAATGATATTTCAGTCTGGGCCAAAGTTGTGGATCACCCGACTGACAGACAGACCTACACTGCCATCCCTAGAGCTACGCTAAAAATGAGGAGCTTCAAGAACACTGCTTGTTTTTAATCCAGCGGGATAGCTAAATCTTAACCATTGTATAAAACTGATTTGAATTGAAAATTGAAACCACATTTTGTTAAAAAAAATCACACCTCCACAGAAACACACACACAAACAGTGTAATAATTATTTTGGCAATGTAACTGGGGGCTACTGCCAACTATTGTTCTATGTCTATGATCTGTCTACAGTCTAACCCAGAAACAGCTGAAAATAGTTTTGCACTAACACCTACAGTCTATCACATCTAGATAATATAAGCCCAGCTGGTTCAAACATTCACCTGAGAACTTGAAACAACTGAGGAGTGATAAAAACATCCAGCAGAAAGACAGAAGAAAGTAAAATTATACGATGCACAACTTTTATACAGCATATGTTGTTTCAAAGAAGTGCGTGTGTGTGTATTTGTGCACTGTGAGGTACTGTACCCAGCAGGTCAATAACTGGTGCTGGCTCTGCTTTGGGAGGAGAGGAGGCTTCTGGGACGGGGGCTGCAGCGGGAGCTGCAGCAGGAGCAGCAGCGGCAGCAGGAGCAGCAGGAGCTGGAGTTGCAAACGAGTCTAAACAGGAAGAAAGGCAGAGACAGAAGCAGGGAGAGATTAAATTACTCTCAGATCTAAACAACCAGATTTATCTGTGACAGCTTCCAAGAAGAGAATGCTCTGCTCATGCACTGTTATTATGCCTGGACTAAAAGGCTAGCAGAAATGCAGAGAAGAAGCAGGAGTAGGAAGCAAGCATCCCTGCATCTTATCTATGTATCCACATCCTTGAAGTGTGCACCATCTGGAAGTACAGGACTGGTGTGCATGTGTATGCAGACACCAGCACCATGCAAAAACTTCAATGATAAGTGGAGGCTGGCTGCACTCTTCATGAGAAGAGGAAGAGAAACTAAAGGTAAAGCAGCTTGACTCACCGGTCACAATGTCTCCAACCGGAGCCGGCTCGGGCAAAGGAGAGGGCCCGCGCGAAACAGCAGGAAGGTCTAATTTACCAACGCAAGCAAGAGGCAAAATACGAGAAAGAAGAAAACCGTGGGGGTCGGGGAGCAAAGAAAAGCATTAGCGTGGCAGGTAGAAAGACAGCGTAGATAGAAAGCAGCCACAAGGACAATCCAGTACTAGACGAGTGGGTTGCATGCACAGATCTCATACCACTATGGGGGACAAACCAAGACGTGTAGGATAAATAAAACAGTTGACAGAGGAGTGGACGTATGGAAACCAGAAGAGATGAACAGGTTCCACACACAGAGAAATGGATATCAACTCCTGTACCTGCACCAAAAAGGTCTACGCTAGGAGTGGTAGCAGCTTTGGATTCAGTGGTAGGGCTTTGCTCAGGCATAGAATCAAACATATCTAAGAACAAGGACACACAATCATATGTACATTCAGATTTCAAGTCAAGTGCAAACAGAATGATGAGTTAAGAAGAAAGATGAGGGAAAGCAGAGAGAGCAGATATTTTGATTAATAAACGGGTAAGCTGCTCTGTATCTGTTCAGTGCAATGCAAAATGAAACAGTGAAAAAGTTAAAAGAGAATATTGCCCAACTTCAGCATGAATACAAAACTTTCATATTTTTGTTAGTGAACTTTGATTAAATGACCAGAAATAACTGTAGAGTTATTTTTCAAATCTCTATGATATTCAGTAACAAAAGCCTACAGTCATGCTGGCGACTCTGTAAGGCTGTGCACATGCACAGTGGTGCTTTTGAGCTAAATGCTAATGCAAGCGTGCTAACATATCCACAATGACAGTGCTAATGGTGTGTTCCATACAAGTCGGAAGAAAATTCCAATTTCTGAGCTCCATTCCACGATTTACGGTGCAAAATGCAAACAATCAACATGGGTCACCAGTCTATCACAGGGCTAACATCTGTACTATTTATACTATCTACTGTGGAAGGTAACTGAAGCATCTGGTGGAAACCCTCATGAGAATTTTGAAGTTTAGCAATATTCCCCTTTAACTAAAGTGCATCAGCTACAATAAAGCATTCATAGCTGTCAATATCTGAAATATCTGTCACAAGCAGGAGAAGAAAACGTTTTTCTTCCCTCTAACATTTGGCAGTCTCTTTGTTAGTATTAGGTTAATAATCAAAGCAAGTTGAGCCACCTCTGTTGACAAAAAAAGTTAGCAACGTCCAATATCGGATTTGGTCGCGAAAAAATAAATAATTGATGGGATTGATTTTTAAAGTGGCAAACATAATGAATTTCATATTTATATTAAAATTATTTCAGTTTTGCAGAGGAGGTCAAGTTGCTTGATTAATTTAATGGTCAATTAAATGATCTGGATCTAGATCAGGAAGGGCATCATGGAAAATAAAAAAAAACAAATCTGAGATGTAGGGACTGGGTAAATTATCATTGTCACTATCATATCATCAGTGGCAAGAGCAATACAATCATCGTCATCATCATCGTCATCATCATCATCAAAACCTTCATAATCATTGTCATAATGCAGGGCAATGCAGTGAGAGGCATAATGAGAGCGAGAGGACTTTACCACCAAAGATATCTAGAGTCGGGGCGGCTGCAGACTCTGTGGTGGTGGTGTCGGTGGTGGTTGTGGTGGTAGTGGTGGTGGTGGAAGAAGGGGTGGGGGCAGCGGGGGCAGCGATCGGGGCAGCGATGGTCGGCGCCTCACTAGAGGTGGAAGGTGTGACGACGGCAGCCCCCGTGTCAGCAGGCCTCATAGCGAACAGGTCCAGCTCTGGAGCAATGTCCGCACTCCCCTCCGTCGTAGCGAAGGGGTCTTCAGGAAGAGCAGCAGGAGGTGGTTTTTAGGGGTTAGGGGGGTTATGATGAGAGAAGAAGGGGAAGGGGTGGTGGGTAGGGGGAGGGGGATTGAGGGTTTGTTAAAACAACAAACACTGTAAAAAGCTTATTTGTGAGGCCTCTGAAGCTCCTAATGAGGATTAGGCACAAAGAAATTAAACCAGTCAAACACGTGGTCACTCATTAACTTCAGTACTGCATCCACAACCAACAACATACACCGGGGAGCTATACTTCTCACTGTGAAGTAGGCGATGTAGAACAAATTTTGGTTGACTGGCCAATCTACCCTGTGACTGATGAGAACAAACACCAAAATCATCCATGCATCCCTGGTACATCATTTGCAATGTGACCTACATGTTAGTGTACTACAGGCTGTGATATTGGGCCACTACAACTACACTGACACTTGACTGTACCTGCATGGGACCAATAAATCATAACATTATATAACTGCTATGACATGTTATTAAGAGCAAGGATCTTATAAAAGTCATTTTAACAGTCAAAACCAATTTACACTTGGCTCAACTTTCCATAGAGTGAAATCTACAATGATTTATTCTTTTCTCTGAGCACTGGTGCTAAAGCTGAAGCATTAAGACACAGTGCTTCAACATTACAGCTGCTTAATTCATGCCATCTAGAGTATTTCCTCAAATTAAAAATTGTTAGCCATATATTACACTCACCAGATCATATAAGACAGGGATTAAAATTCATTCTCACCAGGTAGTAACTGTTTGATCTGGTGGTAAACATTGTGTAACTTGGTCAATATTAACTATAGTTTCACACTTCAAAGGAAGAAATAAAAGTCAATAGAGAGGAGTTAAATAAAATATAACATTGTTTCTCAGTGATTCCTCCTCTCCACTGTTTGTATCAGTTAGTGTTCAGAGTTAATATTTGACCTGTTATATCAAAAAACATGAACACCATTTAAAAAAAGCACATTTATGTCTTGTTACTTTGCAAAATGCAAGTGGTCGAACATCAAAAACTCTGGTGATGTACTAGGGATACATGGAACATCTGTTTTCTCATCACTAAACAACAAACCTGACCAATGAGCAGGTTTTCTAAAAAGCCGGTGTGATTAATAAAACACTTCAAGTGTGGGGGCAGAATAAAGTTAATGCCACAGCATGTTAGATAAACTTAAAACGGCAATAGCTCTGTTACTGCTATGGTTAGTATACTATGCACAAACCAGAGCTCCAAAAATGTACATTAAAGAGTCATTTTGAATAATAAAGAAAACAAATTTGAACAAATACATTTCATGGACATTACACTGATTGCTCCGGTCCTTGTCCTGCTTTACATACTAGGCCAAAGAGAGAAACTGCATGCAATTAAATAAAAGAAAAAGGAAAAAAAGGCTCCAAGATGATTTATATAATCATCAGAATTAGGTAGCATCAGGGTTAGTGTAATCAAAACATAGGGTATTCATTATTGGACTACAGTATAGTCTGTAGTCTGTATAGGCTGTGCTGTGCTTTTTACTGCAGTATTCACTGAGTGAATATTACGAGGAGAAGAGTAGTCGAGATGAGGGAGGAGGGTCCATGACTGGGGCATTAGAGCAGGATTTGGGGTGAGACAGTAGGCCCTGAGGGCAAAATGCCTGTTCTACTGTCTCCTACAGAAGCAGAAGCAGCTTTAATATAGTAAAAGCAACAGCTTTCACATTCACACACACACACCCATACACTCACACGTGCACACACTTCCACAAAAAGCTGTCTTGTCACCCACCAGATTCACCAAATGCATCAGCAGCAGGGCCCAGGGCCACGGCAGCGGGACCGTCTCCTGGGGAAGGTGCAAACGCATCTATGGTATTGCAGACGAAAACAGCCGGAACGCAAACGCAAAACATAACACCCGGACCAACACACCCACAGACACATGGATGTTTAGAACAAAAGATGAGTAAACAGATGGAATGGACAGGGGACAAAAATGAGAGGTCAGCATCAGGAAAAAGCAGAGAATACAAGAAATATGCAGCCCAGTGACTGCAGTAATTCATCTGACTGTACCATCAGTCACATGAGAGGTTTTGGAGGGCTGCATAATGCTGCATTCAATGAGTGCACAACCTGTGCAGGCTTGTGAAATGAGGCAAGTTGTCACAAGTTACTTGTACTCTGTGACAAGAGGGAAAATGTCAAGTTCAGGGATGGACAAGGCAAAGTCTCTCTTTGACAAAAATACACAATTTGCTGTTTTTTAGTAGTCAAAAAGTCACTACTACTCATAAAAAAGTTAATGTTAAAATTAATATTAAAAAAAACAAAATATCATTAAATAAAAGTGAGCTACTCATCATTGTGACATATTTATGAAACTGTTAGTAAGCCATTAGGAAGAAGGTCATTAAGGATGATAAACAGAAAAAACACATAGCAACATATCCCAAAAGTAAGAGTCATGATAGCAGATTAATTACACTGCATTTGGTTTATTGAGGTGCGACACAATGGTTGTGAAACACTCGGATGAATGCTCAAAGCATGTTAATGTCAAAACACATCAGTGTTTTGTGACAATTGCCCAGCGTTGAATAAACCTGCTGAAAAGCAATTAATCCACTAAACTGGCTCATATTTTTGGGATGTGCCACAAATGATTAAGGTTTTAGTCTCAGTGCAAAACAGGGTGTGTGGAACCTTGACATCATGTCAGCACATTAGTGTGCACAGTGGCGACTGGGGACAAAATCACTGGGGATGTAAAAACATTAGATAAAAGTGAGGATATTGTTACGGTACCAGAAGATTCCCTGTGTTCCCAGTGCTCCCCTGCCTGTCTCTATATGTGTTTATGTTTTCTTTGTGTGTGTGTTGGCGTGGGCGTCGTCCCCCTTCTCCTGGCTCTGCTCATCCTGCACACCTGTCTGAAATCGGCTCATCACCTCCCCCACTCTGCTCACCTGCCTCTCATCAGTTCATCAGCTTGCAGTATATCTACCCCTGCTCTTCACCCACTCTTGGCCAGATTGTTGTTTCAACCAGTGGTAGCTATGATTCAAGCCCAATTTCTTTTTTATTCCTAGTGATTCAGTTTCTTTGTGTCTTGCATGTTAACTTGTTTCTCTTGTGTCCCAGGATCATTACTTGCCTGCCTGTCCTCCTGCTTGTCTGTCTGCCTGTCAATAACTATCAAGTCTCCAATATATCCCTGCTTGCAACACTGCACCTCATTCAGTCCTGCTCACGCCGACACACTCCTCCATTACCTTGATTCAACCCTGCTGTCGCTGGATCCCCATTCCCTGCCATCAGCCTCTCACCAGATCTTTCCCTACAATAAAAACTCTTTTCTTACCACACATATCCCTCTCCATGTCCTGAGTTTGGTTCCCTTCTGTGTGTTCATAACAGATATAGACCAATCTGCCTAATTACAACTGTACTGGTGCTGGCTACTTACTGAATTGTCATACTGTCTATGTATATATGTTTTTATCAGGTTTAGCATGATTTCATGTTGCATTAATTCTCAAGGTGAGATAATTATCATCTGACTGGAAAAAGTCTGTATGCTTTTCCAGTTATTCTATACAATTTAAATGATTTACAGTAGCACTCCTCATGAAAATAGTTGTATGCCATGTTTAGGGAGTGACACTCAAATCCCAATCCTGTCCAATACTACCAAAGGATACCTAACAAGAAATTACTAAATGATGACGGGGCTTGTTGCAGATAAGCAGGCAGGCCACCATGCTGTGTATGTTGGTCTACATCCTGCCCTCTGACCACACTGACCTCCGAAAAGGTCGATGTCTGTGGCTGAGGTGGTGGTGAGGGCTGCGACGGGCAGCGAGGCGGGCGCCGGTGTGGCTGCAGCGGCTGTAGTAGCAGTAGCAGCGGCGGCTGTGGACGCAGCAGCTGCAGGGGCAGCAGCAGTGTCGTCTGCATCAGCGGCATCAGACTCTCCTTCCGCCAGGAGAGCTTCAGAGGCGCTGTCAGTGGCAGCTGGAGTTGCTACACAGATAAACCCGACAATCCATACGCCACGACCCAGTCACAACCCCCAGAAGAGAGTAAAAGGAGGCGAAAAAATAGAGAAAAGAGGAAGACGGCAGTGTCAAAGAGACTGAAATTTAAAAAAAAAAAAGACAGGCTTTGTGTTTAGTGAGAGATCAGCTGTAGGATATAAGTGCTAAAGGTGAAAATCCATTTATTTTTTGATAACTCAGCTTAACACAAAGACAATAGAGAACAATAGAGAATTTTTTTGTAGAAAGCCTAGCTGGATAGTGAAAAATCAAACGCCTGCAGACATTTTCATATTCAGCCTGTAGCAGAGTGATGTCAGGATACTCACCGTCAGCCAAGAGATCTGCACAACAGAAGAGAGACAGAGAGAGAGAATGAATGACAGTGTGTAAAGTAAGGAGATGCTCTGATGAAATTTAGAAATCTTTAAGCTTATACAGCTACAAATCTGCACGCTTATACACAACAAGCCAGACAAAACTAGAAATTCTCTCTTGTGGTTGTGTGCCTCCGCCAACCAGTCAAGTTGCAATTTACATCCATGTCTCTTCAGACTCATTTAATATTATATAATATTATCATATCATACTTGTAGTGAAGACTTTGAAGGAATTTAACAAAAGGTATTAAGTGTATTTTCCTTGTATGTGTTCACATGCTGATTCTGATAAAACACAAAGTTGTAGGCCTGACAGTAGACAATGCTTCTTCACGTGGATTCTTCACACGCATCTTCAATGCGGCAGCACAGAAGATCTAAACAATCACCACAGTTTCAAGGTGGACACCCAAGATTAATGTCACCAATTCTGTATCCGACCAAATGTGAAATACGTTTACAATCTCCCCTTCTGTTCCTGAATTAAGGTGTTGAATAATGGCCCGAAGTGTTGTTACAGAACATTATGATGTTACAGTGTCAGTAACCTTGACCTTTGGCCACCATGTAATCAGTTCATCCTTGAGTCCAAGTGGTTGTTTGTGCCAAATTTGAAGAAATTCCCTCAAGGCGTTCCTGAGACATCATGTTCACAAGAATGGGATGGACGGACAGACAACCCGAAAACATAGTGCCTCCTGCCATGGCTGTTGCGGGTGCACAAAAATCGTGTACTAATGGTAAAGCCCAATAGAGCTAAAAGGTCCTTGATGTAATTTAGGCTTTGAAAGGCTACATTTGGAATCTGGCCATCTTCAGTGTATCAGTGGAGATGTGGGGATAAACAGAGGGCATGCCAAAGAGCAACAGCAGCTTTATAATGGAAATGCTCTGTTATTCAAACCACTACAGATTGAACAAGTCAAATAAAAAACATAAAAGATAGTATCACTTCTTTAAAGGAGTATATAGAGCATCTAAAAGATTAGTTTATTGTTTATTTTAGCTCATTAATTACAAATCAAATATTTGTAATTAATTTGTAATATATTACTGCCAACCATTTTTTGAAGTATACCACACGTTTTTTAATTGATTTTCTCCTTCCTTCCGCTTTGGAAAATAGTTGGCAGTAATGTAAGAGTGTTTGCAGTTAATGGGATGACACATGCAAAACACTGGCAGGTGAATTTGACAGAATTTAAATGTGGTCCATCATTTAGTGGTATGTTATTCTGTAAGTAGATTCAAGTTAAGGTCAATCCGTATCTATTTTTGGCATAGCTGAAAACAGCTGTTAGCTAAATGCCTCCCCTGAACAATGATTGCCCAGTTATAGCTTAGCAACCATAATTAGGCTATGCAGACCCGTCAAGCTTTGGATTTCTCCATGCTGTGGAGTGGCATGTAAATTTAAGGTTAGCATATGTAGCTAACTAGCTTACTACCTACAGTAGTAACCAAGTGTTTCTTCTGGGGTTACAGGTTATATTCACAACTAGCACATCCACTGTGTAGTATTTCACCACTGCAGGGTTGCCCATAATGGATGCTAAAACCCTTTTCTCTTGTAACGTTGAAAGTGCAAACATACGTACTGTTTGAAAATGCGAACATGCAAATTAAGCAGCCAAATAGGGTTAAGTTAGATTGTAATAACAGTCTGATCTTGCATTTTTCATTATCATATTAGCATTACAGATCTGCACCTTAATGCAAGAAAAATACTTATTTCCATATCCTCTATCTACATGAATCACGGGGAGGATGCTGACATTTTGCCGACGACATACAGCTTTACTCTCAGTCTGGTACAACATCATATACGAAACCATCAAGTGCATATTTAAGACCCTTTTACAGGGTTCTTGATTTAAAACAGATAAGCTGGAAATGTTAAAAAGTCAGTTGGAGATAGCATTTTCAATCAATTCATGAAGTTAATGCTGTTTTAATTAGCTAGCTAGCTATAGGGTTACAGCTGATAAAATCTATTCCAGTTAAGAAGTCTGCTTTTGTCTGCCCTTTTGTTTCAAAAATTACTAAGAATTTCTAGTGAAAACTCCCACTGTTATCACATTAAACTGCATTTGTGCCATTTGAGAATGGAAAGTTCGACAGGTGAGTGCAACAATAACAAAGGAAGACAGGTCTTAGCAAACAGTCAATTACTGACAAAGCAGAATGTTCTCACCTCCCCATCCAGTCGTGGAGGAAGTCGCTGCAGCACCTCCTGCTGACGAGGAGGACATGGGGTCTAGATCCAACAGGAACCCATCATCAAGGGCACTACACCAAGAGAAAAAGAAAGAAGAGGGTGTGTTGACAGAGAGAGTTAATTTCTAATGTAATATTGATGCTCGGCTATTGATTCAGCCAAGTTCAAACACTCTGTAATATTGCTGAGTGACTCTTACTTGCTGGTGGTGGTGGTGATGGGGGCTGCTGCGGTGGGGGTGACAGAGGGCGGAGGAGGTTTGGCAGGCGGCCCAGGGCGAGCAGGGGGCCCGCCGGCGGCAGCAGGAGGTGCAGGCTTAGCTGGTGCAGCAGCAGCAGCTGGCGAGCTGTTGTTGGCTGTCGCATCCTGCCGCAGAGGAAGACCCCCGTTAACATGGTGACCAACACAGTTATGTAAGCTGATGTGATTCAACAATTTTTTAACACATGAATTCACAATGAATCCTCTCTTTAGTAGAAACTGTTAAGGATGATATTTTTACTTGTTCATATGCTGCTCTGTAAATATCCAACTTGACATTGAAAAGGGCTATATAAATAAAGATTATTATTATTATTACTACATAATGATTATAATAAAACATAGCTTACCTTGGTGGGCGATCTGCAAAAACAATGATAGCATATGAGTTAAAAAGCGTAATGATGTACACACTGAAACATGATTACTGTTACTGAGATGGGAGGAAAAATGACAGCTTAAGTATCACTTTGGTGTTTTCAGGCAGGCAGCATTTCAAAGCAATTCCATTAAGTAAACATTTGCAATTAATGGATCCACTCTGCACTGCTGAGTAATGGCATCTTGGCCCCAGCTCCACTTCAACAAAGCTTTACTTTTCAACATTACAGGCACAAAGGAAGAGGTGAATGGTTTGAATGGCATGCTTCTAAAGCTTTGTAGAAGTTGGGGGCTGATTGTAAAGGACAAATATATTAGTAATGACACCTCAAGCCAAGTCAAGACCTGGCATTGTATGTCAATGACAATAATGATGCAAATGATTTTAGGTCACAAAATATAGAAGTACATCTTGAACAAGTCTTTAATACACAACAATATTGATGTCGGTGGCTTGTTCAGATGTCATTTCTATAGAATCACTGAAAACTGTAAACTGATAAAAGAGAACAAAAAATTAAATAAAAAAAAGTTTGACTACAAATGATGTCAATTAGTATTTACAAGTTATATTCCTATTGACAGACAATACTTACTTATCCTCTCTTAGTTAGATAAAGATAAGAGGAAATAACATGTTAGAGAAGCAACAGACAATAATAGAGACATAGAGTAGTTACTGATGAACTACAACTGATAAAAGATCAAACTGGCCACACAGAAAGACCTTAACTCTTCTGAAAGCACCAAACATATCCAGGTGCATGTTGGCCTGACAAACTATCCTGGGCCAAAATCACTACAGACATGGCTAAACCATTGAACTACAGGATCACTGATGCTTCAGCTCTGGTAAACAATGAAAAACACCAGTTAGGGATTAACTACTTACGGCTTCTTCCCCTCCAGAGTGTTGAGGTGGGTCTCCAGGGACTCCAGAAGACTTTCCGGGGCCTGCAGAGTGATACAGAGAGGCTACTACAACAAGGACTACTACTGTTATCAACACTAGCTCACATGTTGAGTATGAGAGGATGGTGATACTGATTACACTCCAGAGAATCACAGCGGAGGACTGTGGACAACAAAATCAAATAAAAGCCCTGGTCATGCATTCAGTAGGATATGTCCTGCAGTGATACAATACCATGAGACACCCAGCAGACATTACAAGACAATATACTGTTTAATGTGTCTGTGAGCATTACAGCATTACATTAGCACACACATAGAGCTCTTGTAAAGCTACTGCAAAGAAACCAGTTAACAGGTTAAAGGAATTATTCACTTGAAAATGAAAAACCTAAAAACACATTTTTGAGGTGAACTAGTCCTTGTAAAAAATGTAAACACTGGTTTCAGAAAATACACTTCCACACAGATAGCACATAGGTCAATATACTGTAACATTTATACATTTCTAGTTTATTTCTACCGATTACCCAGATTAATCTAATCAACATTGACCTGACAGCCCTGACTTTCAGTACTGGTTCTTCTTTATTCATCTCTGAATGCACTGCTTCAAAGTTCAGGGTTAGATTCACTGTTTTATGCTATATATATATTTATATGTGAAATTATCCTCAATTATTTTCTTACTTTTAACTGCTAAACCAACCATGTACTCAAATCCACATGCCAATTATAGAGCAATAACAACTGATCGCAAATTGCAAAAAATGAAGCATTTACACTAAAAAAAATATGCTATCCAAAATACTGGCAAAAATTAAATATATGTTTGTCCAAAAGTTTAAAATCCTGGCATGACTCATCCAACTGTAATTAATCAATCACACCACAAACACAGCATTCTTCTTTCTTCACAGTATTGCAAAATTGCGTCCTTCATTATGTAACCTGTCCTAGAATTCATATTTTTTTTTTATATTGAACTGTTCTGCAACACTTGATATGTCTTCTCTTTGCAAATTCTTATGTACATGTATGATGAATTACTATATAAATACACCTGAGGTGACTTGACATAAAAGAACATGACCAGTTAACATCTGTTAACTGCTTTAAAATATAAGTACTTTGATCAATTGCACATTCCAAATGTAACACAGGAAATGGAACAATGAGAGGGGGATAAAGCAGGATATAAAAATAACAATTAACAATAAAACAGTAACAGAAGAAAAACGTTAAATCTTCATGCTAACAGAGAGAACTGTCAGTCAGCCACGATGCAAAACTGCATTCTCAACCAGGCTAATGGGACATTATCACTTCCCAACATGCAATAAAATGGATATTACAATATCCATCAAGCTTATTAAGAGAGGTCACTCAAGCAATGAAATAAGTCACTAATTCACTTTCCTTGATTCCCTGCTCCATGCCCTTGATCTATCAATTCAGAGCTGTCTAGTTTATTACCCTAAAACTTTGAGAGACCAACAAGGCAGAGAGACTGATAAATGTTTTGTCTTGGCATTGAATGGAATGACTAGACAGTTTATCATCCGTAGATTTTTAAGTGTCTGTCCTCACCGCCAAGTACAAAGGTTGCTATTCCGCAGATAAAGGACAAACATAAGAGCTCTATTACTGCAATGTTTAGACATACAAGGAGGCCAGTGTAAAAGCTGCAGAACCATCTCCCTGTGGATGTGACAGCAACAAGCCTCCAGGCATATGTTTACAATATTATCTGATATGACTGACACCGCAGATTATTTTCTGCATCTACTCACTGCTTGAAAAATAACAGCATGCATCTGCACCTGAGTGATGACATAACAACACGGCTACAAAGACAGAGAGAATGTAATATTATTCTGCCTTATTTGTGCCGATGTAATGCCTCCTTGAAGAGATGAGAGCAGAAATTGGTACCTCAGACTGATATTTATCAGCTGGTTTCAGGGATGTTGGAGATTATAGTTTGCTCTTCTGGACACATTATTTGCATTTTATTTTCCATACAGTAAAGAGGGGGGTGTGAAGATTAATGATCCTATTCTGCTAATTTATAAGAATAAATACTAATAAGAAAAGTGGCACCATTTTTTTCAAATACAGTCACAAACCTACTATTTATTCATTGTTTATGTTATCAGGCTAACACTTAAATGTCTTTCCTTGAAAACAACCAGAAATAATTTTGTGAAATTAATTTTACCACAAACACCACACAAAGAGCTCAGCTTTATGCTAAAAGCCAATCAGCATATTAACAGTGTCGGAAACAGCTACAGGACTGTGAGAGTTGAAACATGTCCAGATAACATCAATATATCAGGAATATTCAGAAGACTAATTCAACATATTTGTAAGACTTACATTTAAACAGAAAATCATCACTAAAGAGGCAAAGAAAATAAAATGTCTCCATAGGTAGTACATCCGAATGTAATGTTGCTGCAAGACATATTACATTTTGAGAAGCTTTCTCAGGAAAAGCTCTTTTTCTACTGCAATAACTCTGTTCACCTACAAGTAAAGCCCACAACTGAATGCAACAAGTATAAACACAGCCTGTGGAGATTGTGTCTGTTGCTGTTATGCTTCCTAGAACTTGCATGTAAAATGGATTGAAGGAAAGTGGATATACAATTTAAGTGAAAACACACTCAAATAACTCCTTAAAGTAATGTTTTACATTTTGAGAAATAGGTTTATTTACTTTCTTACTGAGAGTTAGATGAGAAATGAAATGGCATTTGCTTTGCTGTTGGTCATTAGTCATTGTGTGTTGAGCCAGTCCTACTGAACTCAGTGTTACACTACTCGGAGGGGAGGAAGGGATGATTTTTGGAGGAAAACCTTACTTTTCTTCAGGGTAAACCGTCCAAATGGTACAAAAAGTAGCTCAAATTATCACAAATTTCCCAAAGAATATATTAAAAAGTAGCCCAATTTGGCAGACAGTGCTGGCCTCACTGCCTGCTTACAAGCAAAAACAGTCTTTTTGCTAAACTTTATTAATGGCCTGCTGGCCCTAGATTTATATTTAGCGTACAGATAAGAGAGTGGTATCGATCATCTAATCTAACTCTGTTTAGTGAATAGAGGTATTTCAAAATGTCCAATTATTCCCTTTAAGGGGCTGAGCATGTTTAATTTCCTTTAATCCTCCTGTTATCTGCAGGTCAAATTTGACCCATTTTTCAAAAGTTTTTATATCAGAAATATGGGTTTCTTTCATCTAATTGCCATAAAATAACATGGATGGTTCAATAGTACGCTTTTTGCAAATGAAATTAATGATCACTGCTTTCATTGTATTGTGGTGTTTTATTCAAATTTATAGCATCTGTCTTCCCGGGTCAAATATGACCCAGCCACCACTAGTTGGTGCACTGGGGCAATGGGTCACACTAATGTGCTTTCCAGCAGATGAACACACGCACGCACACATGCACACACACACACACACACACACACAGGGACTATTTCTTTTTTAATTCATAATCCAGATGAACTGAAATTATTCTTTAAAGTTACAGTTTTAAAAAGTTAAAAAAGTTTTGGGTTTTTTTTATGCTTTTTTGTTCTTTGTTTGCTCATTTGTGAATAAAATTGCATTGATCAATTTTGACCTAGGAATATTATGGCTAATATTTGACATATACCAGTCTGTGATAATCCATATTAGCTCATAATTTCTGTTTATTTTACTCGAAAACGAGGTATAATTTCATTTAAATGAAAAATGGTCTATTGACCATGAATTCCAAATAGAAGTGTAAATTTGTGGTAATGAGTTGGAATGAAGTTAGCTTAAATAGTATAACACAGAATTGGTTGATAATTTATAGTTTATGCTTTGTAAAAAGTCAAACCAGACCACGTCAATTTTGACCCAGGAAGACAACAGGTGTCATTATGTGCTGCCATTAAAAAATTTGAAATGATTTCAAAACAGTATGCTGACTAAACTTTGATTTATATCAGTATATGATAATCCATCGACATATGTTTGTCAAAATCATTTATAATTTCTGCCTTTTTTTTAACTAAAAACGAGGTATGTCATGTAAATGAGGTCTAGTGACCATAAATTCCAAAAAGAAGTGAAAAACGTGATAATGAGTTGGAATGAAGTTGACTAAAAGGTCTAACACAGAATTGGGTGATAATTTATACTTTATGCTTTATAAACAGTCAATCCCAACCGGGTCAGTTTTGACCCGTGAGTACAAAAATCGACAGGAAGACATTTTGTAGCCACAAACCAAGTGAACTAATACACTAATACTAATACAGTTAGCCTTGACTCAAGCTAGTCTTGCAACTGTCCTTCAGTAGCAGGTTTGCAAGCCTACAAAGCCAACAAATCCCTTGATATGAATTTCTGAATTTGACTGGTTTAGCAGATATAACATCCCACATCCATATTCAAATACTCTACAATCAAAGTGTCACACATTACAGTATGTTTGATTCGGCATAGTGTAGATCTGTTTGAATAAAATCCTCTACCATTACCGCTCCAGTAACCTATCAAGCCAATCAGACAGCATAACAGCATGCTCTTCATGCAAGTCATCCATACTGTCACGTCTGAAAGGATAACCTTGGCTGTAGAGTTTCCACAACAGGACAGTTCTGATTCAGGAACCAATAGGAGAAATCTGTTTTCTCATCCTGGGAATCATTTATATTGTTCAGTACAAAACTCAGCAATCCGAAAACTCAAAAATAATCTTTACAATGACTTTATAGCTGTCATGGAAACTCTGCTGTACATTTCCAGGATGACAGTCTGCTTTTATACATTTGTTGAGCTAAAACTATGTTTAGCTCAGAGTCTTAGCAGCGGACAACAGTCGCCTGGTCAGCAGCATTGCTCAGCATATCACAGCTTATCCAATTGTCTCGTCCAGTCACATCATCCCACTTCATCAGAGCACCTGATGTCTGTCTGCTGGGTGTGCACTCACTGTGCAGTGTGCTTCAATTCAGTGCACTCAAAGAGAGTTCAAATGTTGACCTTCCCTATGCTGTTTGTTTCCAAAAGCTAGCTCTGTGCACTACTCGCTACTCACACTCTCAGCCTGAATGATCAATCTGCATCTCTGGAAGTGAAAAGAGAAGGGGGCATAGTGACTGTCAATCACCAAAGAACCACAGCTCATTGGCTGCATGGAGAATGGAAGTGGCACTGAGGTACAGTGGGATACGCCTCCTCTTTACAGCGAAGGACCTGTGCAGCTGTTGGTGATTATAATCAAAAGGGGAGCAATCATGGTGAACACAGCAGGAGAAACATAGATGATAGCTTTATACATTCACACTACATGCAACACAGTTAGAAAAAAAACACTGACATGCTCTAGTAGTATACAGCTTTAAAATACTTCACAAATCAAATATGAACTTATTTAAAATAAATAAAGGTAAGAAAAAGTCTGGACAAGCATTCTTACCTGAGTGAGTTCAGGTATGTCATTTTTGTCTATTCCCACTTGCTGTAAAAAAAAAAAAAAAAAAAAAAGACAGTGACATTGTGAGCTAAGACATTGTGACATTAGCTGCTAAGTAGCTATGCATGATGTGCACAGCAGGTTACCTCAGCAATTTTGAAGAATTCAGAAACCCGAGTCATTCGTGTCAGGAATCTCTTGTATATCTCCAGCCCATCTTTACACTGGCTTCTCTTCATCTGGAAAAATTTCTCTGAAACAGAGGTCATGAAATGTCAGTCTTTATCCCCACAACTTAAAGGCTAAGTCTGGTGAAATTCTATATTTTTCTTTTTGTCAACAAATCCCATAAAATCCCCAAAACCAACAAAGAACTGACAACAAGTGCTGGCTATGCAGGCAAAGCCTGATACAGCTAAATCCTCTGTACCATAGAGCTCCATTGTTGTCCAAAAACTAAAAACACATCATTGTGCTAGGTGACATGTTTCTTCATAACCATGAGCATGAGAACTGTGGTTTATTTTGAGTTGATCGCACATACACCCTTCTGCAGCTTTAACTGCCCGCTAGTGGATCACATCTGTGGCTGAAAATAGTCCCAAATGCACTTTTGCTCCAACTTGAGTAGCTTTTTCTAAAAACTAAAGTGCTCAGCTTTTTCATAAAATAACAGAGCCTTTTTTTTTCAAGATTATCCTTTTATTGGATAACTGACAGCATAAAGACAGACAGGAAACAAGGGGAAAGAGAGAGGGGCATGACATGCAACAAAGGTCCCCAGCTAGAATCGAATAGTGACATTGTGATTAAATGGACACATTTGTGACCCATTTTTAAAGGTTTCTGCCCTCAGTGGAACAAATGGGATTGAGACTGAGTGCCAAAGACAGTGTAGGGAGGTTCGAAAGTACTGAGAGACACACCAACACATTGTTGGTTTTGAGATTTGTTAACAATAAGGAAAATATAGAATAACGCCATCCTTATCTTTCAAGAATTCTTTACGTGTATTCATTTATTGTATCGACGATGCTGTGATAAAGTGTAGTGATAAAGTAAAGTGATTTTTCTTTCTGTACCTAGCAGGTTGATGATGCCGTCATTGTAGCAGGCATATAACTTAATCAGATCTTTGAAGAGTAGGAGAAAGCAGGCATTTATCACGCCATTGTTCAGCTCCTGTGGATGTACCTGTCAACACAAATACATTAGACAAGTCAAAGTCTAGTTTGGTTTTGAAGAACAGAAAGTGTACAATTGTACCAAAAAAAAAAAAAATGTGACTGTTGAATTCTGATAAATCAAAATATATTCAGACAGTTCCAGTAGCATATACCCTGGCCCGGACATGGCATATATAAACTACACACTAAGGATTAAGAGGGTTGAATTCTACATCATTGATATCCATGTTTTGTTTCTCTTATAGAAGACCACACATCAGTAAATAATTCAACCCTCTAATAAGTGTTCTTCATGTGAAATTGGCTGTGGTTGACATTTCTTTGAAAATCCTCCCACAACACTAAGCTTTGTTAAACCCAGTTGGCAGCTTTTTGTTCTTCACTGTGTTTATCCCTCAGCAAATTCATTAACCTTGCAAAGTCACATTGCTCCCTATTAGCGAGTGTCACTCACTTCGAAATCCAGCAGTGCGTCGATCTGGCTCTGCAGGGTGGGCATTCCTTTCAGCAGCTTCTCTACTGACATGGTCCTCATCACTCCCTCAGCTCTGAGACAGATAGGGAAAAGAAAGGGGCAGTGGAATGGGAGAATTAAGCAGCGGTTTTTCTGAAACCAGACATTAAACCCCCTTTAATAATTGGGAACAGCCATGGTCTAGTAACCAATGTTATTAATCCAGCAGCTTGGACTGAAAGAGTCCCATATGCTGTCTGTCTGTCAACAGAGAGAATACCTGTCTGCACCTGTCACGAACATAGTATCCACCAACATGTCTGATCTCTATTCAGTAGTCTGCGTTTGTATTTTTCATTGCCAGTTTATGTAGCCAAGGGGACCTTGTGTCTGCCAGCAAAACAGAGCCGTCCACTCTCTGAGCATGAGTAATACCCGACTCTGCATTCATCTCTGCTCTCAGTCCACCTGTACAGATATGCACTTGGCCCGACGCCGGGCTGGAGGTAGCTGAGTTCATCCCACGCACTACCGGGACCCCTGAGGAATGTGTCTTATTCTGAGGGCAAGTACTGTAAGAAGGGGACATGTTCTGATCCCAGCTAAACTAACAAAGCATTGTTAGTTTAGCAGTGTCATAAGAAATGAGAAATTGTACCCTTTCTTGACTCGGCCAAAGTCGAAAGCCATCTGTCTGTAGGCGAAGGCCTTCTCATTGAGATAGCGGCTGTAGCGTCTGATAAATGTGGACATGTCATAGCCTGAGGAAGACACACACACACACACACATTAATTAAACACACACTCTCCAATGTTAACTCAGTGCAGAGTATTAGCAGTGTCTTACAAGATTTACAAACAGATAACAGTGTACAGTAAAGTTTCAGAACGTCACATATAATTGTCATAAGTCTTTGCATGGAACACCTGTGACAAATAAAAGATTAGTTCAACATTTGGGGGAATAAACTTAATAATTGTCTTGTCGAGAGTTACTTGAGGAGATTATACCACTCTTGTGTCTCTTGTGTGTACGTTAAAGGAAGCTAGAGCCAGGAGTTAGCTTACATTAGCTTAGTATGAAGACTGGAGCCAAGGGAAACAGCTAGCATGGCTTTGTCCAAAAAAACCCACCTATCAGCACCTCTAAAGCTCACTAATTTTAACATGTAATATTGTTTGCTCAATCCATACAAAAACCAAAATATAAATACAACATTGAAGTTGTGGTTTTACAGAGCCAGACTAGCTGTTTACCCCTACTTTCAGTCTTTATGCTGAGCTAATCACCAGGTTGTAGCTTCATATTTAACTGACAGAAATGTGAGCGGTATCAATCTTCATCTAACTCTCTTGTCTGAATGATAAATATGAAGCTACAGCCAAGACACGAATTAGCTTAGCTTAGTTTAAAGAATGGAAGCAGGGAGAAACAGCTAGCCTGGCTCTATCCAAAGGTAAAATATCTAAAGCTTTAGAGGTGTTGAAAGTGAGGGGTGTTGATAAGATTAAGTGAATTAGCACATTTTCCAAAATGTCAAACTATTCCTTCAATAAAAAGTACTTTAACAAAGAATTTTGGTTTGATGTAATCCTGATTGTAATCTAGTGTGGACTTGAAAATGTCTTAAAAATGTAGAATTTGGCTCTCTAAACAGATACTTCAGTCGCCCTAATGGGCAAAATGTCCATGACAACAGGCTGTGAACCTGGTCTTTATCACCATGAGAGACCGCATTAATTTCCATGGAGATGGGTTTAATTGAGGGGATAAGGGATTTGTGAAGCTGCAACTGAGAGGTGAACAGAGGAATGGTCAGGTCTGATTGTAACATCCAAGCTTATTGCTGTTGTTGTACTTATTGTAAGTGCTTAAAAGCATCTGTTAAATTAATGAGCAGTATTAAATTAAATGAACTAAATTGAAAATGTTACAGAGAGAGAAAGTGAAGCACAGAAATAAACAAAATTAAGGAAAATATAGATGAGAGGATAGAAAGAAGCCCGTGTCAGGAACCAGGGTTGAAAGTGATGCAGGGCTCATTTGGCCATAAGCAGAAAGAAAAGAAATACCACCTACCGTGAGAGCCAGTTTTGTCCAGGAAGTTGCTGAGGTTGAACAAGGTGTTTCTTGAGGCCAAGAACTGCAGGAATCTCTGCAAGACAGGACAAACACACAGAGTCAACAACTATTTCATTTGGCCACGCACTCGGTGGAAAATGTGGTTAAATGCATCTAATTTTGACAAATGCAGTAATATCTTTTGTTGAGTTAATATTCTTAATTAAAAGGTTGGCTGAAAAGTAGCTCTTCAGCAGAGAAGTGGTTGTAAATGAATGCAAGATGTGGAAAAAAACTGTTCACATTTAAAACATTATGATGCCTTGTTAATGGCATCCTTAGTGTAGTGGATAGTACACATCAACAGAACTGGGTAAAATAACTTCCTATTAGTTGCTATTAATTGAGAAATAAACATACATTACAAATTGAAAGGTTCTGAATAAACGCATTATATCTCAGCAATGATAGCATATTATATTTTCATTATATTTTTTCTGCCAAGCTTAACACTCAGCACAAGGATTCTGTCCTAACTCACAACTCTTCACCCATGACTGCACATCCACACACAAAAACAAACTCATATTTAAATTTGCAGATGACACAACAGTCATTAGTCTGGTCGACAACGATAAATCTTCAAATCGGCAGGTGGTTGCTGGTTTAGTTTTCTATGGAGACACCCCAGCATTGAGTCTCTGTACACCAAAAGTACGGGCCATGCTCCCACACCTCCTTCATCCTGGACACTCACCTGCCAGAATACTAAATACAACTTAAGGCATCACAGACCAGAAAGTCTCATAATCCACCGCAGCAGGTTCAGCAGAAGCTTCCTCCTGTCTGCAATAGCACGATTTACCACGGACATTCAGGATGAAGAAAGGTACTCCAAGCCCACATCCCATCTGAACTCATAGTACTTCCCCTGACCCCTAATGCACACTACACACTGAGGAACAACCTTAAATTACCTAAAGGCATCACAAGCAGTGTATAAATTAGATATTAAGGTATTTTTATCTCTATATTTCCTTCTATTCCTTCTATCTTCCAGATGTGTGTTTCTTCTTTCTTTTTACTTACTAGTTTCTGTTTTTTTTCCCTCTAAATGACTGGGAGAACAATCCAAGAATCCAGTGTGCTTTACTGCTACATGAATTATAAGAAAAGAATGTTTGATGTTCACAGTCATCTCTAAGGAGCTGTTCAGCACTTTCTGCAGTCTACAAGAAACCTGTGAAACTGCCTGTAGCAGAGAACAGAATTAATATAAAAGGTGTGATGCTATCCTCTTTCTTCAGTGATTAGAGAGAAATCCAGCATTAAAGGAGCAATGCTTCAGCCTCCACGAGTGGGAGGGTGTGAATATAAATTAGATACATGGAGAACACTGCAGCCTTGTGAGTAAAAGCTGACTCCAGTGACACATGTGGACGTGAAGAACCGGCGAGCTACACATTTCCTCCTCTCCTGCCTTTCTTCTCTCTCTGAGCTAAGCCAAGTTAGTTCTCTCTCTATGATCATTAGGGACACTACAACAGCAAAGCTCTGGCTCTCACACACATTTATGACGCTGTTCCCTTAAGCTTTTGTGCCATATCATATATGTAATAGTACAAACATGGAAAAGACACAGTAACTTCATGACATTATCCACACACAAACTGAGCTTATCAGTGAAATGTGTGTGTGAAGGGTCACAGTATTCCATTGTGGCCCATGGTAACACTATTCTTATTGGTTTAGTATAGTATAGTATTCTCATTCTCCATCTATCAAATATTTCCACACTCTTTTCCTTCTCTCTCTTGCTTTTCTGCCTTAATCTCCCGCTCTTCTGTATTTCTGTGGCAGCTTGGCAAATTGGAATGTTATCCCTTGTTGCCCATTCAGAGCTTTTGCCTTTCTTCAGCTATCAGGACATAAATTGGGTCAGGAGGTCACGGGACAGAAGGCAAGTGCCATGGCTAACTCCAGAACTGCTGCTGAGTTAAAGCAAAAGTGGAGTTTTAAAGGGCACCGTTCAGTGCCTGACACCCATGGCCAATGGTGCAGAGAACCTGCAGCTGGCATTGAAATAATGCTGGTAAACGTTACTCATAAGGTCAACTATAAATATGCTTGAACAATCATGAGCTATTCTGTCACTGAATATATTTTTGTATATTTTTATACTTTTTTAAATAGCACACAGTCAGTTTCACAGATATTAGCTTAGAATCCAGTTTTCTCTTTTAATTTCCCTTTAAGTAACTTTAAATCTGCATTAGTTGGTTTTATGGCCACTTATGGCCTGTACAGTAAGCTGTAAACACAATGTTAACATACCACATTATCACTTTTTAAAGTTGTTATGGTGAATCACAGACAGTATATGAAGACGGACAGCGAGTCTCCACTTCTGCCGCTATGCAAAAATTAAGCCAAAATATCTTGTGTCAGGGAGCTGTCTCCTTGCTTGTGTGATGTCATTTGCAACCTTTGCAGTCAAGGTGTGATTTGCCGGGGTGGATGGTGAGGATTTCCCCCCCTCTGGTCTATATATCCCTGCCTCTGCTGAGTTATTTTCATCCCCAGTCGGGACAAGAATGTAACCCCCTTGTAGATTCATGCTGCTTCACCCACAGACCATATAAAATATCTAAAATAAAAAAAATCAAAGTAAAGCACTGCAACGTGAGAACAGTCTATAGCGCAAACAACAATAAACTCAGAAATGGACTTTCATTGTCAGCGCTGGCGTTTGTGTGACAATAAAGATGGCTAAGTGATGATGCAGTAAATGGAGCAGGGGTTGCCTCCTTCCCTGCTCAGAGACTTGCAGAGATGTGAGTAGAAGAGGGGTGACACATCGCGGATGACCCCTCCACAGGAAAGCATAAAAACAAGACAGAAGTCCATCATCAAAGCAGACTGTTTTCTTAGTCTGACATGTAGGCATCTACTGTAGCTTATTTATTTTTATGATGACGGCATTGTACATTACATTTTCACCTTTACTGCACTAAAATATAAACAAAGTTAGCAACTAGCTGGTGAACATAGCAGAGCATTTAGCAGCAAGAGCCAGAATTTTTTCTTAGGTGATGTTGGAGACCAAACCTGATCTAAATGGAGAGTTAGTATTGGACTTACATTCATCAGTTGGCCTGAGACACGACTCCAAATGAATGCTAATCTTGTATTATGTCTGCTGGATGTATACAGAAAATTGGCAACTGTGTGATAACACATTTGCCACATAGGCTACGTTTACACTGCAAGCCTTTGTATTGATAAGTGCAGCTTTAATGTATATGACATTTTTACAGTGTGAGGTATTCAAAGACGTGTTTTGTAAATGTAAAATAAAGTTCTGTTTATGTTTCTGGGTTTGAACAATGTTTGGGTTTGAGATTGTAACAATGAAACTGACTCATCGATTGGTGGGCTTGAAGAGGATCGAATATGAATTCACAGAGTTCAAGTCAACAGGAATTACTTTTGTGTTTTGACATAACAGAACCATTGTAAAATGTAACTGTGATATGATTATACTGATGAGGTATTTCCACCCTTTTAGACAGATGACATGGCTGAATGAACAGAGATCAAACAGTAATGTGTGCTCATATCCATGACAGGTAATCTGTGTGCCCAATATGATGTGTTTTTGAGCAAGTATTTGTATGTCTACCTTTCATCTTGTGTTTTTATCCAGAGAAAAGTCGACCAAGCACACATGCCCTTGTCCAGCACTGCCCTACTTTGCATCTGACAGCTTTCCAGTACAACCAGTTGTCTTTACTGGGTCCGTAGACCAGCTCAGGTAGAAGAGGAAAAATACTAAGTGTGTGTTATAAGCTCACCTCGTTGCCATGCACCATGAGGTGGTGTGTGGTGATCAGGGCTTTGAAAACCACCACCCAGCTGGCGTTGCCAGCCCTCTCCATCAGTGTGTCAGCCATCTGGGGGACGTTCACATTGGACTCCTGGGTGGCCTGGATCAGGACTGGGAAGCAGAGAGAAGAGGAAGAGGCGGTCAGATGATGGATATTAGCAGGGAGGAGATTCAGCGCAGGTACAGCTTGTGCTGGAAACCTTTTGTTCAAGTAATGACAGCATGAACAACTGCAGGGATGGTGGAAGAGAACAGATGGTTAAGAAAACAACCAGGAGTGTGCTAGAGTAAATGCCATGCAGTGGACCTGAGTCTGGGTTTTGCTGCATTTCACAGCCACACTCTCTTGCATCCTAATTTTCACTTCAATTCACCATATTCTTTCCCTTCAGCAGTGTTCTCTCAAAAAAAGCAAAGCATCTGCAAATGGAATGAGATATTTTCACTTGCTTTCAATGTTAATCTCTTTATTTTAAGACTTTCCTAGCAAAGTATTCCTTCTCATTTTAAGATATTGTTACCTGTTTAAAGAAAGGCACCAGCTGCGGAGCTGTTGCAATAATTTACTGCCTGTTGACAGGATTCTGTGCTAGTAGTCCACAAGCTGTTGGTCTGGACTGGTTTTCTGGGCCGATAGTAGTTTGTTCTATTGGTACGGAATGGGTTTCCAGAATTTATTGTCGGACCTCTGGTAGACCACTAACTGAACCTTTTTAATGTCATGTTGGGCATTTTAGTGCTGTTAAACAGGACATCTTTACCTCCTTTTACTGTTTTAACCCAAACCATGATCTTTCCCTAACACTAACCAAGTGGTTTTTGTACCAAACCTGACCATTTTCACCCAAACCATGGGAAGGATTGGCATGTCACCTGCAAGCAAAAACATTCCTCCATTTTAAGACAACTTAAATGTGATCACGTGATCTCGCACAATCAATACAAATGCATATGTGTAATAATTCTGTACCAACAAGAAATGACTATTGACACGGAGGAATCTGTACCAATAGCCACTTCCATAAAGAAAAGGATTGCAGCAATAAACCATATTATAATCATTGAATACAACTTCATTGGGAGGTTATGTGTTGGTCCATTTGCAGGGTCCAGTATCTGTCTAGAAGTGTTCATTCCTCGTACTTTGTCAAACAAATGCCAATTTAGGAAGTAGCGGACTTATCTGTGCAAGCAAGAGGTAGTTTTATAGTTTTATCATCAGAATTGCTTCAGGAAGCTGCCATTTTCCATCTTCATGAAATGTATTTAGATGAGTGCTTCACATTATGCCACCACTGCCGGGTGTGAGTCACACTGACTGCTGCTTTGTTCGTTTTTGCAGCCAGCCATTAATACCAGCAGAGGCAGAGGCAGAAAGAGAGTGGAATATTCCACAGCAGAAAGAGACAAAGAGAAACTGAAATGGAAGACAGGATCGCAATGAGAATCAGACATTCAGTCATATAGATGATATACCAGCAGACAGACAGTGCCAAAGAAACATATTAAGGTTTTTAGAGACTGGTTTGTTGGTCAGTTTACCCATTCAGCAACGAGAACCTAGGTAATACCAAGATAATCCTTTTTTTCATCCAATTTTGTAGATTAGTGATTTCAGTAATCCACGTTGATGATTAAACTTATTCTACGGTGATGAACAAAATGGATCATTTTCCTTTAGAAATATCGCTTATGAAACAATCTGCACAGCTAAAGCCATGTGTTCCATGTTGTAATAATATACGTAAGTGGATTGTTGTATAATCTTTAAAAGTTACTAAAGCCCTCTGGTGTGCTTATAGTTCACTTCATGGGGAAAAAACCTTCCAAATGTCAGTGACAGTACAACAGTATGTCAATATATTTGTATTAACAATGGATCAAATGACTATGTGCAATATAAACTTGATGGCTCGTAGTGATGAACATACAAAGAGTTATCACACAACTCTGCACGTCTGCTCAGCTTTATGTATCATTTTAGCATCTCTCAGTACTGTTTTGTTTGTATTGTTCTGGTTTAGACTTTCAATGCTCTAATCCAGCAGCAGGCAGCTGTTTTCTGTGACAAAGCTTTGATAAAGCAACTGTATGCTATTTGTCAATGACCAAGCAACAAACAGACAGTTAGCGACTAGCTGGTGAACAAAGTGGACCATTTACCAGCTAAAGAGCCAAAACAGTTTAAAGGAGGGTGAATACTGGACTTAGATTACTCGAGCGCAGAAACACAACTCTACTCGCAAGCTACTAAAGCTGGCACCAAGTGGACAAAAAGTCAAATTAATGGTGCTTTAATTTAAAAATGCACTAACATACAAGCTATATTATGAAAACCACTAAGACATTTTGATTAGCAAAACAACCTTTAAACATGAAAAGCTTAAAAAGCTTAGGACATCTTGCTAATACCCAGAAAATTTAAGAAATCTTAGCTCCTTCCCCCTGTTCACCAGCATCTGTCAGATAACAATAACAGGAGATCCATTCACTGGATTAAGCTTTCCTCCATGGCAAACCTCCGGGCACATATTCAGAGACAGTGTGAGGAATGAGATAAGTGGGTGTGTACGCACGGTGATGGACGGAGTAGGAGAGAAAACATGACTGGTGTCATTTTAAAAGGTTTGATTCAGCAGAGCAGGGCATGTGCAGAGCAACTATTATTGAGTCCTGTGATTCATTAATAGTGTCATATCCATGTCTGTTCATTCACTGCCAACAGGGAGGCAGCTGAGAGGTGTCTATTGAATTTTCCTCCATGGCATGGAATATAGACTAAATGCCACCTCCTGTGGCTCAGGAGGTAGAACTGGTCGTCCAATCAGAAGGTCGGTGGTTCGATCCCTGGCTCCTCCAGCCCGCATGTGTCCTTGGACAAGATACTGATCCCCAAATTGCTCCCAAGGGCTGTGCCATTGGTGTGTGAGTGTGTATGTGAGTGAGCATTAGAAACATTCTTGTAAAGCAGCTTGAATAGAAAAAAAAAAAAAAAAAAAAAAGCATGATATCGCTCCTGTGAACAGGTTGGCACCTTGCTTGGCAGCCTCTGCCATCAGTGTATGAATGTGTGTGTGAATGGGTGAATGTGGCATGTATTGTAGAGTGTTTTGAGTGCTTGTCAGACTAGAAAAGTGCTATATAAGTGCAGTCTATTTACCAGTTTCTATTTCCATGAATAAATCAAGTCAAATACCCCATGGTAGGAGTGGTTGGAAAAGCAAAATGGATGAATAATGATGGAAAAATGCGTTCAAGGTCACTTTGCTTTTGATAGTCATGCTACAAGTCAGCTAGCTCTTCTGCTTCCTCTACCATGCATTCATCATGCAGCAATGATTGCTGTGCACATCCCCTACAGTAGTAAGGCACCAGATACACACACGCACACACATACACACACACACACACAGAGGGATAATCCCTACAGGGCTGATGAGTCAGCAGCCTGCATCATCCTATGCTTTTCATCTCTCTGTCTCTATCTCAGTTTGTTGGACAGTCTGTCTCACTCCCTGTCTCTGTCTTTCGCTGAGGCAAAATGCAGTAACTATCATCTAATATCTACATAAATAGGTGCGGTAAACCTACAGTGAATACCGCACTTCAATCAAACAATGGTTTCATATTAAAATGCCTCTCTTCTTTGTTTGCTGCTCACACAAAATATTGTGAAACCTTTGACGAACTGACTACACAATGAATATTTATTTTAAAATGTGTTGGATAATGTCTCGGGAATTGATTTTTTTCTACATGCGGTTGAATATCATCATAATCTTGTAGAAACAGAGAGAAAGAGGCGTGAGCAGTGAGCCTCCGTTCTGATTGAGATGCTGAACAACAATTCAGCAGGAGCTCCTGACTCACCATGTCCCCCCCACCTTCCTTCTCAATTATTCATATGTGTGTGTGTGTGTGTGTATGTGTGTGTGTGTGTGAGTAAGAAAGAGATACAGAGAGAGAGGAAAAGGCATCTCGATATGTGACCTTAGTGTAGCGCTAGCACACACAGATAGTCACACTGACTAACAATTACTTGCATGCCTGGATTCAAATTCCATATAATGTCTCATGCAATATACAGCAAATCAAATCTTAAATATTTTATTGCATCTGCTTGACTAAAACACACGTCAAACTAGTGCACACATGTCAAACTAAGCATTGTGAAAGACTGGGTAAGAGCTCACTAATAATAATGCCAATCTTAAAAGTAATCCAGAATTTTAGCATTGCACTTTTATAGCTTTTGAGAGATGGATTTATAACAGAATGGCAGATGCTAAGATATCCTGACTATCATGACATCCTGAAATACAACTCAAAAGTCTTATGTTACACCCTCTCAGCCTGATAAACCATCATGTTATTCAAACTTAAGTTTCAAACCCAGTTTGTAAAGCAGAGACAACTCTGGTGACATAATCAGACTTTAGAAACCCACAAAAATATTATACCACTAGACAGCTGACTAGTAATCTCCATGTCTGGTAAACGGATCTGGATTAAAATCTTGATTTACAGTATCTTGATAAGATAAACAGGGGTAAAACATTTGAGCATGTTTAGCATGTTGTTTCAATTCACATGATGTGCAGCTACAGCAGTAATTAAGTAACTACTAACTAATTAACTGATGTACAGTACCAGTCAAATGTTTGGACACACCTTCACATTCCCTTGAATGAGAAAGATTCTGAAATACTTATCACTGCAATAATCAATGTTACTTTATTAACAACTGGTCACGAGTATGTGTAATGTGAAAGGTGTCACTTGTAGTCACACCCACAGAAAATTATCATCCAGCTCTATGGTTCCCCTCATCTCTAGGGAGCTTTTTATCCCACAATGGCTGATTTAATATTTTACTTGTATTATTGTATTTCTTACTGTATGCCTGCTGTGAAGTGTTCACAGAGCATAAAATCAAATCAAACTGAATTCAAATTCTGAGGTCATAGCAAGCAGAGCCGCTATCCAAAATATATCCCGCTGAGCTACTGGGCAAGTGCAGGTACCAGCAGAAGGAGCCACATGAGGCCCAGCTCTGATAAAAGCCTGATGGTAATGTAGAATCAGCGAGGGCTGACACGGAGAAGTGGTGGTATTGAAAGCACTGAGAGTAATTGCGGAGTGAGCCCGTCCAGCTGTAAGAGCAGTCAGCAATCAGCTGGTGATCACTGTAATAGTCACATCTACACTTAAATCTACAGAACCACACACATTTTGCACTAGTGTAGACCCCAGGCTACCATACTGCTTGCAGTTCCACACATGATAAACACACAGATGTAGCTTAATTGCTGGCTTGTGGGGCTGCATAATTCCTGTTTTTTTTTCCAATTTTGGTGGTTTTTGACAAAAAAAGACTTAGGCTTTTTTTGTAGTTTCTATAAAGTTATGATTAGCTGCTTCCGCTGTCTCCTTTTACACATTTCTATTGTGTGCCACAATTGGATATTTAGGGGAAAGCTGCTTTATGGCAAAAGAAAGATTATTATGACACAAAATAGGAAGAGGGGCCTGTTGTTACAAAGGCTTTCTGAGTTTCCCGCAGTGACAAATGGCTGAAGAAGAGTAAGGCTGATGGGAATAGATCTTAGTTCTGACATGTTCACATGTGAAAAGAATACAGGGCTTCTGGGAAAGAGGTCAGGGGTGGGAAATAGAGTTTTGAAGTAGACACAATTCAACTTGTTTGAGATAAAGGTGTAATATGACAAGATCTATTCTGGTACTGTTGTAGCAGCCAAACATGAGGCAGTCTCTTGTATTGTGGCCGTACTATGAACAATACATACAGTCCATACACAGAATATGTCCTTCACTCAAAGCCTGGGGAATTTTAGCTGTTATACAAGGTTAATCGTGACAAGAGGATTACAAAGGCCTCCACACTATTAGACACATACACACTCACTCTCTGGCAAACATACACACTCGCATATGGACAAACAAACACTATCCCTGCTCTAATATTCAGTCACAGCACCTGAGCCGTCATTGTGCAGCTTTGTGAGCAAAGAGAGAAACATCATGGGTCTGACATGTTACCATTCTTTACAGTTTGTGCACGTGATTATAAAAATATGAGAGAGGTAGGGAAAAAGAAAAAGACACCCGCATGCAAACATGTTGCGTACATCTACACAAACACATATTAACACCTTATGCTTCTGTCTGACATATAAGCCAAGTTTATGCACAATATGCAGCCTCATCTGTTATTCATGAAAAGTCTTTTAACATTTTTCACAAACCGAAATTGTGCCACATTTCAAGCTGACACTGGGGAGAATCGCTGTCGATTTTCTGTGTAGTCGCTGCTTGTGAGAGTGTATTCCTCTGTACCAAAACACTGTTGTGGTTTAAATCCTATTAAAAACACATAAAACAGCTACATTCAGGACAGCTCTGTGTCAGCAGATGTCACTATGCATGTTCAGGGACACGGTTACTTGTTTACAGTAGTTTTCTTGTTTGTTGAGGTGCAAGAAATAAATTATACATACTACATTTACTGTAATGAAGGTACATGTCACTCAATGCAATGGTGTGGTTATTTTATGTCTTTTTAATCGTATTTGAATACAGAGATGCAAAGATACAGTACAAACTCTATCAGGCTGTGGCTAACTGACAGCACTTGTTAGTGAGATAAGTTTATGTTTGGTTTTGTTCTTATCATGAGATGATAATGCCAGCCTTATTTAACCAAATCCGAGACTCCCCTTTCCTACGAAAGGTGTGTAAATAGACAGTTGGTGAACACTGGCTATTGCTGTGATCACAACTGTGGTTCTAATGGAGCACTAAGGCTGCAGTGGATGGAGAAACTGATATGTAAATGATGGATACATTCCTATGCGATTGTTGTACTTTAGTGCATGCATGTGGAAGTGACTCCTTTCTTCTCCTTGTTTAAAGGAGAACTCATCATTTTCTTATTGTCATAAGTTCCCATGAAAAGACCAAAATCAACAATGGCTGCAGAGATAATACTTGTTGGTAGGATGAATTCAAAGTCTTCGTAGCGTATTCTTCTATGCCATACAACTCAGCTCCATTGCTCCAAAAACTATTAAAAACACATTAATGAGCCACATCGTTGAACCGGATGACACGTTCTTTCATTACGATGAAATGGGCACTGTAGTTTATTTTGGGTCAATCCAACATCAATCCTGCTGGTGCCATAAATACTCACAAGCACACCAGCTCAAAATAGTCCCCCAAAAATACACTGTTTACTCCTGTTTGAGTAATGTTTGCTAAAAGAGAAAACAATAAACTGTAACTGAACTATAATATAAAACTGTAGTGCCCAACTATTTAAGAAAATGACTTTGTTTAAAATAAAACACTTAAACCACATATTTTTTGAACATTTACATCTTCAGTTGATGGCAGACAAACTCATATTTGGTTTTGGTCTTTTCATGAGATTTGTTGACAAGAACAAAAAATTAAAACAATGCCAGACTTATCCTTTAAAGGCATTCCTTTAGCTGGTGACCCAGTGTGCTTGTATTGATCCAGATCTTCTACCCTCACACTATGGACTCATGTGTGCTCTATTGACCCACATGGTGTCAGATAACTGTCACGCAATACCATATCAGGATGCCCTGCAGCATCTGCCACATTCAACACACGACTGACAGGACTCTTATTTCAAACAGCACCCTTTAACACATCAATAAATGTAATTGATATCAAAGCCTCTATGTGAGTACAACTGAAGGAAACCCGCCAAGCATGCATGCACCACAGGGCACACTTGAGCATATATACATGTCTGCACATCACACACGTTCATATTTTTCATAGATGGATTTTTACAAATGTACAAATAAGCACCAATGAGGACATGCCAAGGTGGTTTCCTTGGCAACAAGCTCTCATATTCGGTGGATGCAGTAAAATTCCTTTGAAATCATCTTCACAGGTGCAAACTCCCACAGCAGCAAACTGATAGGGGTCATCTAGCCATAGTAGCTGTATATGAGTCATAGCAGCCTTAACACTGCTGAGAGACATAGGACTAAATTCAGATCAATTCTTAGTAATACCCTTCACCTCTATGCTTAGCATAGCACTGAAAAACCTGTATTCACATATTACATATAGATCCATATCTTCAGAAAACACTGGTTTATGCAGCAACTACTGTATCTATGTGAGCGCAGAGTGCGATACAAACCATGCTGCATGAGTGATGCCTTGTTGAGTTACACATGAATGGATCATGAAAGCACGGTTGTATTTATAGCTCCTCTCACCCTCAAGCAACATGCAGGGGGAGAAAAAAAATACCCAGAATGCACTGTGCCCCAGCGTAGCATAGCGCCAATGTGGTGTGGCAGTCAAACAAAGAAGAAGCCAATGGGATCCAGACACTGTAGAGGCTGGAAGTGACATCTGAGGAAAACGCTGGCATCCCACACAATGCTGCTGCTACTGCTGGTGGACACAGATAGCAGCACTGTCTTCATATAGACACTTCGGCTTTAAATGACATTTCACTCAGTTGTTGGCAGAGTTGGGATTTGTTTGGTGTGATGCACAAACGGTGTGAAAAAAGCAAATTGTGTCTGATATAAAAATGACAGATTTTATAATTTAATATTTTAATATAACTGGACTGACACAATAAATGTAGCTGATATCAAAGCCACTGTGTTTGAGTACAACTGAAAGCAAACCACCAAGCATGCACCACACTTACACCTCAGCATATACACAAGCTTGCACAACACACACGCAAAGACAGATTTACAAATGTACCAATAAGCACCAATGGGGACATGTTATGGTGGATTTTATTATCATTTTTACAGCCTAGCTCTTAAAAATTCACACCAGTGTGTTTGCAAATTTTAGCTATTTAACAACAAATAATGTATGCCTTACATTTGTGTTGACCATTTTTGAGTGCTTTACATTTGAATGGATAGCTACTTTTTCTGAGAGGCATTGGTTTTCCTTAACTTCCATCCAAGAAAATCAATTAGCACATTCATTAAACTTACTTTAGTGGTTGGAACAATAGAAAAAGTATATTGAACTTTCTCATACAGTGGCATGGTCTACAAAATTACTAGCTAAAAGTTTAGCTTTAGTAAGGGAGTCAGGAAAGTTTGGCAAAACTTATTTGGGGTCAGGCAGCTATGTTAAGCTACGTTAGCTAATATTGGGGTTAGCGCTTGTGCTACCTGGCTTGGTGGCCGTTAGCATATAATACTTTTAGCTAAGCTCACAATGGTGTGTTAGTTGTAGGTTGACAGCCAACATGATGTCTCAAAGCCCACTCTATGACGAGAGTAGGCGAGGTGTTTGACAAACACACTCTGTGTTAGCATCAACACGACTAAGATGTTAGCTTATTCTGTTGGGATAAGCTAAGAATTGGACTGTTAAGCTACTTGCATTAACAGTCAGGAGAGACACCGAGAGCATTCCCCGTAGTGAGACATTGAAAACAAATGTTTGAAAGAGAACCTCTGCTATAATTCTGTGGTGGTTTGCATTGCACATCAAGTCAAACAGTGTGTCCAATACTGTCATGTTATTCTGTGTCATTTCAGTAACAATCACCCCTTCTTTGTTTGTTCAGTCATGGTGGCTATCATTGCTCATACTACTGTAACTGCCCTGCTCTTCTTTATTACAAAACACTGGTGCTACAACGAGAAACATAAAACGCTCCATTTATTAAGCAATTCTTAAAAAGGGGAACTATAAGATAGAATGTTTACAACAGCAAATATAATACTTTTATGAACCCGCTATAAGTTGATTTACTGTGATGTTCAATAATTCAGTGATTAAATAGCAAATAGACATTTGTTGATGAGAAAATACTGCAGACACTTTCAATCTGCAGGTGAACTTATAGTGCATCGTCCTCGCTCATCATTCAACAAAGCACCCAAACAAGATAAATCTTTTCTCCTGGTGAGCAGAGCAGACAGAACCAGCCAATCAACCAATCGATCTCTCTCTACTTTAATTGTCATTCCTCTTGCCCACAGCTCCAATGTCTAACTACTGATGATCCCACAAAAAGGTAAATAAAATGTCCAAATTGCAGCCAATATATTTTCTTCCGTCCGTCTATACCTCTTCCATTGTACATTCATTTTCTCCTCCGTTTCTTCCTTTGTCACTTATTAGCTGTTCATCCATGGGTTCTCCCATGAGACTTTGTCTCTTCCCCGTTTGAACAGAAAATCTACAGCTTGTGGCTTGTGTATTTCTGTTGGCTGTAGGTTTTTCTAAAGGACACATAGATAGATATCCACCTTGTATGCATAACCATATTATGGAGCAAAGACAGAATTTTGATCTGGATTGTTAGGATACTTTTTCTGACAGAGAAAAATTATTATCTGCATAAGTGTTACTATAGGTACTGTATGTTCGGGTTGGAAGAAGAAAAAGGAAGTTGGGATGTCGTACTACTAAAATGCCCTACCGATTAATGGTTTAGCACATTTTATGCGCAGAGAAATTTAGTAGTATATAGACAAAGGTAATTGCCTCCTCTAACTCAACCTGTTAGAAGGCACATTAGAGCTGGCACTTTGAATACTTTGTTTAATATCCAGGCATGATTTGGGCCAACTCATCCCAATAGAGAGCTAATAAACTTTGAGCCTTAACATCAAAACCAAGCTGTCAGCATGATGATGTTAGTGGAATAAATGACTGAGAACCTATAGAAAATGTTAAAAATCTAAGAGCAATTACTTGAGCTGTACAAATTAAGAGAGCTTGAGCTGAAATACTCCCAGCAGTCTCCACTCTTTGCATTAATGAGTAATCTTAAATTATCTAGGAAGTAAAAGAAAACCGAATACTACACTGCAGGTCAACATCTGGGGATCTGCGACTATTTCTTTCATTAACAACAGGCTGTATTCATGACTACAACTATCACACAAACACCCGGGGAAATGTGGCCAAAGCACAGGTAGAGTAGTAAATAGCAGAGTAGTAAGTAAGTAACCAAGTTTGTCGAAGGGCACCTGCATGAATCCTTGGAATTTATGGATACAGGACAATTTGGCAAAACCAGGACATGGACTCCACAGATGTTTGCAATGAAGTTAATACCATATTTGGTGTCAACAGCAGAGTTGGCAGCTGCATCTGGACAGGAATAACATGTCATCTAGATCGGTATCAGTGCCGATACTGACCTTGTTAAGCAGACTGGGTATCTCCAATGACATGACTGATCCACATTAATTACATGATATCATAAAATTCAGTGGCTCTACTATCAGCTACATTCATCTACTCATGGTGGGCTACAGTTTTTAGTACCACAGCAATCCCTGATCTAAAGATACTTAAAAACAGTGAGGTGATCAGGTATACAAATCTAGTCAGAAAAGAACAGTGGTATCAGATCTTGGCACATACCTGGAGTTGCAGTATCGTAAAGGAACCATGTATTCTGTTTTGTTAAATCATCAATCTATGATCTCAAGCTCACAAGGAGTGGGTGAATAGTGTGTAAAGTGAGAAAATGATCTGAATCTCACATGTAGATCAGTGTCACTGTAAGAGAAGGACAGTGAATTAAGATTTGTTTGGAAAATCACACAGAACTCCACTAGAAGGATCAGGGAAGATCTGAAACAAGTCGTACAAAAGTCCACAAATATCAAATATACTGAGTGATCTGGAAAGATAAATTATTGCTCTTACTCTGTTACTTCATCTTTCCCAGAGGCGCAGGTGTTTCAAAACTAGTCCAAACTTTTAAAATATATCTGATTGTTCCCACAAAGTCCCTTGTATCTGGTGATTCAGTCAGTGGGGGAACACTCTTTTGTGACACTTCAATTTTTTCATTGCAAACTTGGGTCCTGAGGCTGAACTCGGCAGTCACAGTCAAACAGAGTAATAAAACGATAGGAAACCCAAGCCTTGCTGCATTATTGATGTACAGGCTGGGTATAGACTTGGTCTTTTAATGTTGTGTGCTGCTGGAAAGGTTGCTGCTTACCTGCATACCACAACAAGGGACTGTTTACCTAAATCCTGTACGGGTAAAGCAAGCTTCTGCATGTGCATTCTGGCCATTTGTTTGCCATAAATCTCCCTAGAAAACACTTCTACAACTGTACTGTAATGCTAATGTTCTAGCAGGCTCAAGGGCATTGAACATCAGAAGGAGGATCAGAAAGAGGATCAAGACACATGGGAAGAGGTGGGAGGTATCAAGAACGGAGAAGTAACTCAATTCAAATCCGATGTTCAGATTTAGAGTAGATAATGGTCTGATAACAGCTGTGTGGGTGATCTTGGTCCCAGCTCATTAATCTGGACACACACTGGTAGGACAGTCCACCTCCCACACAGCGTTTGACATTAGAGAGTATCTGGGGCTTTCAAGGATGCCTGCTGTGAGATCAGCACTATAGTGTACATGCTGATCCCTCTTACCAACATCTCTTTACATTTCTTTGCTCACTGCAACTCACCATTAGGCAGCAATGGTGATGGAGTTCACCGCAACTCACCATTAGGCAGTAATGGTGATGGAGTTCACTGCAACTCACCATTAGGCAGCAGTGGTGATGGAGCGGGGGAGTCAGATAAAAGGCAAATATAAGAACCAAGTGAAAAACAAAGCAAAAAGGGTTAAAGATGCTCTTGAAAGATCTGTTTCTTCTTCTTTCTCTCTTACAAGCATGACCAAAGGCATCCTGTATACTACTAGACCACACTACATGCATTGTCTCTCCTTCCAGTGCATTTGACAGCAGTATTACACCACCGATGAGTGCTCTGGGTTCTGATCAATGTTGTTATTTAGACTTTTGAAGAATAGCAAGACTAAGAGTCTACAGACATGCTAGCAGCTCTGTGAGGCTGTATTTAGGCAAAGCGCAGCTTTGAACTAAATACTAAAATCACATGACAGTGCTGATGATAAGAAGGCATAATGTCTACCATGTTCACCATCTTAGTTTAGCATGTTAGCATGCTAAAATTTGCTAATTAGCAAAATAAACACAAAGTACAGCTGAGGCTGATGGAAATGTCATCAGGTATTTGGTCATAAAACAAAGTACTGAACAAATTCAAAATTTTGATAGGATGATGGGTCCAGAGGAGAAATTGCCAAGGTTATTACAATTCAGTCCAAGGGGGACATGAATGTGTGTACCAAGGGCAATCCATCCACTAGTTGTTGAACCATTTCACTCAAATGTCAACCTCATGGTGGTGCTAAAGGTAAAGTCAGGGATCACCAAAGTGATTTGTGAAAGCTATACTTTAAGTTCTTTACTTTCATGCTGGGAATGAAGACAGGTTATCTAAATTCTATTAAAGCTAATCACAGCATTTCCAGACTGACAGTCAATAGAAACGATGGATTCAACAAAATGTGTTACTGTTGCTGGCAGACATTAAACCTTGTATACACATCTGACTGGTTATAACAATATCTGCAGCAAAATCTCATCTTAAAGCAATTACACTTACAAAAGAGGTGCTAAGAAGCTTATTATTTCTAGGCTGGCAAGCTTGCTATAACTAGTGTTTCTTTGATGTTCATATTTCTAATGGCAAAAGCTACTGCTACTACATGTTTACACAGGTTAAACTGTTCAGCTGTAGTCTTGTGTCTATAATTACAGGAATAGTTTGACATTTTAGGAGATACACCTACTCGCTTTCTTGCCAAGAGTTATAATAGAATATCAATAGCACTCTCATATGTGTCCATTAAATGTGAAGCTACAGCAAGCGACAGTTAGCTAGAAGACAGCAGAAACAGCTAGCTTGGTTCTGTATCATTTTAAACTTTTTTGTAACTTTTTTGTGATATGTGTATAATTAGTGAGCGTTAGTAGTGATGGTAGGAGGGTTTTTTGGACATAGCCAAGCTAGCTGTTTCCCCCTGCCTCCAGTCTTTATGCTAAGCTAAAATAAGCTAACCGGTTGCTTCATATTTAACATACAGAAATGAGAGTGGTATCAATCTTCTCATCTATCTCTCTAGATGAGAGTTAGTATCGCAATCTGCTCCTCAGTCGCTCTCTGCAGACACACTCTTTCATCCCCAGCCCTCTGCATTTTTCTCTGTCTCTGTTTCCAGTCCCAGCTCACTTCTCCCAGGCTATGTACTTTTCTCCTTCTCCCCAGACATGCCAACCTCAAACTGTCCATCCATCAGATGCCCTCAGACTTTCCCTCCTTTCCCCATCTGCACACCTGTTCCCACTACTTATACCGGTCCATTTCCTTTGTTCTCTGTGAGTTCATCATAGTTGCTTCCATGGACTCTCACGTTCTATCCAACCTGACCCTGATCCTGCCTATTCCCGATCCTGTCTGTTCCTATTCCTTTTGTTACCTGTACCTGTTCCTGCAGTTTTGACATTTGGACTGATTTTGACCTGCCTGCTTGCCTGCCTTGCCCCATTTGGACTTGTTTGCCTGATTCAGCCTGATTCTTGTTTTGACCTGTAAACCTGTTGTTCTGATTTTTGAACATTAAAGCCCTGTCATTCAACCAGTCTGTCTGTTGAGTCTGTATTTGGGTCCTCCACCTGTCTGCCCTGTTCTCATTCGTGACAGTTAGACATTTTTCCTAAAATGTAATGCAGGCAAATATCGTGAATGCAGAGCTATTTAATTCTCAAGTACATCTTGCCTAAACTAGTTTTAATGTATTTGGAAGTTTGAACTGTGCAGCTGTGAACTATTACAATATAGAAATATAAATATCAGAAAGGACTTTGTAGCACCAATATAAATCAATATGAATGGATTTGGATGAGAAGCACAAAGCTTAAACACTTACCATGTACGCTAACATACATGAGACTTAAAGACCATAAGGAATCCCACCCCTCTCCCCCATCCTCTTCCATCAACAAGCAGGCTGCCTCTCAAATGTGGCAACACACTGATGGTGACTCAAGTTGTGGTAACAGCACCATAGCAGCCAAAGGGGACTCAGCATGCTGTTTATTTCTCACCGATTACCCTCCTGCCTCTACCCCCCTCACACACACACACACAAACACACACACATACACAAAGAGAGAGAACAGCAGGTCTTATATCCTGCATTAGCAATGAGTAGAGCATAAGATAATCGCATCTCTCTGTGTTAAAAAAACCTGTTAATTGGAGTAACTAGATTTAGAGCGGCAGCAGAGCTGGTGATAAGTATGGCAGCAAACACAGACGGAATCTCAGCCATAATGCTTAATCAGAAACAAGGTCATTTTGATTAAAAAAAATGTGTGGATTTAAATGTGAAACCTAGTCAGAGAGGGGAAAGTATGCCATATATTTTAAAAAAGCCACAGACCTGTCATAGTGCTCTTAACAGCAGGAGGATTAAGAGGTTAGGGCAACATGAGTAGCAGCAGATAAAGATGGAGGCTATTAGGAAGAGCAGGAGTGGTGGGGCCTGTCTTTGGAAACAGAGCCATCTTCATTTGTCAGACAGTCAGACACTCTTACACTAGCTCTCTAGGCGTTTCCCTTTGGGTCAAAGATAACGTGCATGTCCTCTGATCCATGCTGTGTGCCTGACCAAACCAGCAAAAATGCTGCCTTCAAGTATTCTGAATAAGTTCCCATTTCTGAGTCAGGACACAATCAGAAATAGTGCTTGTCGTTCACCCAGGTCGGAAATCAAAACAAAATGGGCCCTTTGATAAAAGTAATCATTTGGCAGCTGCTGTTTCAGTTTAGATAACAAGCAGCACAGAGCTACATTGTCTTGCAGCAGCAGAATGAAGTGGGGAAAAAAAATGTGCACCAGGCATGTAATTGACTATTTTAACTGATGCATTAGCCAGTTGTTGTGTAATTCACCCAGGCCGATCAATCCAGATAGACAGAACCACTGCAGTGTCCTGAACACAGCCCTGATGGAGTGCTTGGTAGGTAATTGGGCTAGCACTGAATATGGTAACGAGAAATGTAGCATCCACTCTCTGTCACCAAAAAGATATGTTCTAGTAACTTGATATTTACCTTTGTTGGCTTGTTCAGTGATAAAACACATCACTATACGATGAATAGGCTAAGTGTGAGTGAACATTATGGCTGCCATTCCTCGCTCCATTTGAAGCCCGGAGTCATGTGCATGCCAGCGAGGTGATGCACTGAGATAATTCAGAGGCTAACTTTTGAGTTATGAAAGGGAATAACTGAATTTAAAGACAAAGAAAAAAAGAAATTACTTTTTTTTGCCCAGGTTCCAATCCCGTGTCCCTGTGTTAATTATATATGATTCCAGTGTTTCCCCTATATGCTTTAGCAGCTGCTAAATAATGAATGCCACTGCCGAAATTTCACATTGTATATTATAATCATAACAAATGCACACCATGCATACTTTTTCCGCTTCAAGCAGCTGAATGGAGCTAGTGGTGAGCAGATGGGAACATTCAAACAGATAATGAATGACAATATAGTCAAACACGGTTGTAGTAATATAAAATATGTCTTCATAAGACATGTTATGATTGACAAATAATGTGCATTACTAATCATCTTATAAATCACTTATAAATGTTATATCTATATATGTTATATCTACAATTGCATTATAATGTGTTATAAACTCCTTATTAAATGTTTAATGTGAATATAAATGCTAAATAGGGGGACGTGTTAAAAAAATATTACATTACAGAAGCTAAAGATGCTCTAAATGCTGTTTCACAGTGTCTTTAAAGGTGCTATGTAAATTTTTTAAAAGCGTGATAGCATAACTTCCAAAACTAAGATTATCGTATGTGTGAGAAAAGCTTGAGACCAACTGTGTTACGCTAGAAGTACTGTTAGTGTAAGCGCTGCTGACATTGAGATACATTTTCCCATAAATCCCAGTTTGCACATAAACGTTGCCAACATCTTTGTTACCAGCTGAAGATAGGCTGCAGTGGCAAAAAGCAATATCTTCAGACCACTGTTAAGAAGACTGATGAACTTATAATTTGCAGAAATGATTTACAGCACAAAAGGCTGTTGCTTTATGGCACAAATCAGGAAGCGAGTAATGTTGTTACTGTGCACATAAATCTTTCAGATTTTGTCTCAATGACAAAAAAATCTTCTTTGCGTTATGGTCTTCTTCATTCACAGTAATTATCCTAATGTTTTGAAAATGTCGGAGCAGCCAGGCTGTTGCCTCACAGCTGCACCTCCTTCTCTGTCCCACCCTGCTCCTATTCACAAAAAGACACTCAATCGGATCATCACTCAAGTCCTTTTTACCGGGACGTTGCCAAAGGCATATGGCATACATAAACCTTTGTGTGTATGTCAAGTCGTGCATGCATGCACACACAAACACATGCAGCCAGTGCAACTCTTAGATATCAAGAGCCTTCTGTAAGACACACTCAGGCCATGTGGGGTGTCAGGCAATCTGTGCTACTGCTGAGCTCTAATCTTTTGAGAGTTTAGAAGACTTCCGATCGGTATCACAGGCATCTGTCAGGTTCTTTAAATAAATGGCAAACGTCTCTCCAAATTCTTGCCGCGCCTCTAGAGACACATATCTATTGTTGTGATATAACTTGGATTACTTTTTCTTTAGCCTTTACTATATTATCCCATTTAGCAGAGTGTGGACTATAGACACACACCTTTTGATCACAGTCCACTATCTTGAATCAGCCCCTAACTGCTTCACAATATAGATCAGTTTTAAAGTATAAAATTACACTTCAGCCACACAGTTATCTGTATAATGTGTTTGCCTGCAAAATCGCAAAGGATAAATGAGCCATGCCACATTTATTATTATCTATTATCTATCTATTAATGATGCCTTTGATCCTCAAATATGCTATGGAGGACCTGATGTAGACCAAAAGCTCTCTGATTTTCTCAGTTTCTCTCTCTCTCTCTGTTTGGGGCTTTGGGGTCACAGCATGAGGAGCTTACTGCCCTGCTGCTCTCTGGATGTCACTTGAACCAGATCAGCTGAGAAACAGACCAATAATTTGACTGTCAGTGGAACAATCCATGAGAGATTATTTTTAGAGCATGGACACCTACAGTATCTATTGAGACATGAGTGGACATAGTACTAAACAAAAGTTACAGCATGTTTAATTCATGATATCGCTTTGACATTGTCATTCAGATCGACCAACTACATTATTTAATGGACGTCTCAACTGAGTGGTGGAGCTCATCTTAGCTCTGTGGTCTTAATTGATCTGTGACGGTCACATTTCAGCCTGACTGTGAGGAGCTGCACCCTGCAGATTACAGCAAGAAACCCTGAACCCCCCCCCCCCCCCGACAGTATTACAATATGGACTAAAGCAAAATAAACAAAAATATCTTTCATTGTAACACTGTAAATATCTACATTTTTTAATGTTTTGGTAATAGTGAGAAATTTAAGGAGATGTTATGTGGTCGATAGACTATTTGTGCAAACAGTAGTAATTAGCCATGTCTGTGAGAGACTACATTAACATGATGGGAGGATCTTTGAAGAGGAATGGGGGCTAATTATAAAGATAAGTGATTATGTCAGTGAACTGGTTCAGGAGAATATCAGGATTTGTACTGCAATTTTATATGGATACCATATCCATATTATCCCATGGTAGTATCTGTACTGGAATCATTTGGATTCCCTGAAAAACCCCACCTTTATAGTTTGTGTGATGGCTATAATGAATAATATCTTAAGTGCAGTAAGGGTGTTTTTTGTTGCAGTGGTAATGGCGGATGTCAAACAGGACAGTGCAGCTGTGGTGAAATGATGGCAGTGCGGAAGATCTTTGACAATCTTCTACGGCAACAGGTTACGTTGGTGGTGTGTATGAAAATTTCTGCAAATGGCAACAGAAAGAATAGCGGCAAAACTGCACATTTTTTAGTAGCCCTGAGCTGTGTATTTCGTAACTGTCATGTGTGGATGAAATTAGATATGTCAGACAATCTCCCTGCAGCACTATGTCGAATGTGAGGTTAATTCACCTCTCACATAATTCAGCATGCCTTTCACTTACTAAGTAAGTGAGCAAACAAATGCTGCTCTGCTCAAACTGAAGGATTTTCCATTTAGATGAATCCTAGATGTGCAGGAATTTTTGGATTGACTACCCCGGGCTCTTGTCTGTTCTGGGATATAAACTAAAAGTGATGCGTCATTTTCTGTTGCAGACTTTTCACACATGAAATATGTTCAAACTATACAGTCATAGTTCAAACTCAAGAACTATCAAAGTGATAAAACATTGTTATGTATGCTTTTTGAGATGATTTAGAGGGCCCAGGGCCCAAACAGAAGATTAAATATAAATGAAAGAAATGATCAGACTATTTAAACTTCAACAAACCATTTGGACATAACAAGGTCAGCACATGTTGGATCTGACAATTAACAGTTACAGTAAATGGTAGTTCAATCAGAAGGGCGGAGTCTCCTCTGCACTGGCCCACAACAACAAAATGCTGACACAAAACTCTGGCCAGTGGATGAGCTTCCAACTTTGCTGTGCTATGAATGATTTAATGAGTTCATCATTCAGTTTTATCGTTTAGTCTGCACACAAACTGAACGGCAGATCGATTTCTCCCACTGGCTTTGAGTTTGCCAACTTGAACCTGCTGCCTTTCCTCCGATTTCATACTGAAGAAACATATGATGATGATGGTTCTTATTATGTGGTGAAACAGTTCACTTCTGGGCTTAAAATGCTTTTTTTTACCAGCCTCATGTGGCCTGATTTTCACAAATTGATTACCAAAGGTCCTTAGAGGGATAAGACTTCATGATATAAATCAATGGCAAATGGTTTAAGTGATTAGGGTGGTGGTGCATTACTGAGCGTAAGGGTCTATGAAAAGCCTGGAACATGACTAACATACACAAGGACATGTAAGCATAGACAAGAGAGCTATTAGAAATTCTAGACCCCAGATAGCATTTCATTAAATACTGCATTCACATGTGCATGTAGAAGAAACCCTTCAACTGCAGCATCCGGACATGCTGTTCTCCCTCCAAACTATCTCTGTCCTTATGTCTGCTGTCGTTTATAAATCAGTCTCTGCAGTGTGCTACACATTTACTGTCCAAATAATTTATAGTCCTTATCAACATTTGAATCTGATTTGGTACCCCACCCCATCTTTTCACTCATTTGTTTGCACAAAGCAGTGAGCCAACAAATCAACAAACTGTGCAAAGAAAATAAACCAGTGATATAGCCTGGCAGTGCCATACATGTAGGGGACAAGATCCCAGGAAAAGGCCTGTGTGTTTAGTAGTAACAACACTACTTTTAACCTTTTCAATCATGCATCCACCTGCACTGGAGCAGCATGGGGGAGACTACCTCCAGAATCTGGTTTTTAGACTCCGTGGCTTCCCTCTGGTTCTACGCTGATGCTCATCTGCCCGGCACAACAGGGGAAGGTGCCCTGCTGTAATTCGGTAATAGGTTTTGGTTTGTTCAATTAAGGTCTAAATTGAAGCAGAGGATGCCTTGAGCATTATGTGTGAGTGTGTGCAAATACTGTACATGTGAGTACATCCTGTAACTGAATGAACCCCTCCATACACACACACACACACACACACACACACACACACACACACACTGGAGGAATGGATGGGGGAGGCAACCATCATGGCTTTGGTGCATGGCCTAGTTGTACATGAGGAGGATGGATAGAGGGTCAAAAGGACACAGTGAATAGATGATATAGATAAGATAGATGAGATAGATAGATAGATAGATAGATAGATACTATACTCACATTCCAGGTGTTTTTTCTTTGGGGCCGTCTGTTCATGTGTGGTAGATTTACACACAGCTCGGGACACATCGGATCCCGTCAGGGTGTATTGCGCCGCGGCGATGCGGTCTGTCAGCGTCTGACCCGACATCTTCTCTCAGTGGAGTCCAACCTCGACAATCAAGCGTCCAATATGGTCCTACCCCCCCTCCCCACACCAAAATGAACGACCAGCCTCAGTAATCCCTGCCGCTGCCCTCGACACCACTATAGAGATGGAGCTGGAAAAGAAAAACTCAGCCTGTTTTTAATGTGGTGTGGCCCACTCTCTGCAGAATTGTAATTGATTAGAGTTGCATAACAATATTTGAAGTGACAGATTCCCATTCAGTTGTACTGGATCTGCATGCGTTTCTGTAACAATCATGAACTGACTTACTTCCAAGAGGGCCAGTGTCCTCTGATAATCACACCATGCAGGTTAATTCACTGTAAAATCGTATTCCAGCTTCTAATTTTTTCACGTCGTTCGGCTTTTTCTTTTATTTTAGGTCAATTTCTGACTGTTATTTGTCGGTCAGCCTCTCTGATAAGGCGGTCCGCTCCGGATGATGCTCGTTGATGCCTCCCTGTCTTCCTTCCTCCAATCTCCTGGATAATCCTCACCGCCTCTCCGACAGTCCCTGTGTTTTCAGCGGGGCGTGCAGGGGAACATCATCCCCCACCATCCAGTGCAGTACAGCGGGTTTTTTCCCTCCTCCTTCCCTGGACGCTTCCTCTCTGCTGCGGCCCACAGTCAGCTTGCAAGCCCCGGCGATGCTCGCTTCGACCCGGGTCGTTGGATGACTGTGTTTTCAGCGGATTTACATCCACTTGTTTATTTAATTATTTATGCATTTATATTTGTCACCTCGCCCCGCCCCCCTCGGTACCAGCCCCGCCGCTGTCTCTTTCATCGCGAGAGCCGGGAGGAGACGAGAACTAGCACGGAGGTTTTGTATGTGTGAGGACATTAAGGGTTAATAAAGATACTCCACAACCAGGCACGCTGCTGCCACACGATGAAGGTCATATGAAGCGTGCAGCTTCACTTGGCGCTATTTTCTTTGATCATGTTTGCACACATGATGTGATGTGCACGAGCCAGTTAGCCTTTGTCCCTGTCCATGGTGCTGATGTGCTTCCTCTGGTGCAGCTCTCTTACGTCACTGTGGTTTGAATTTAAAGTCACTGCGTGTATTGGTATATGTATGTGTGTGTGTGTATATGTGTGTACATATACATATATATATATATATATATATATATATATATATATATATATATATATATATATATATATATACTGATTTCTTTGGCCAATGGGGAGCAACAGAACAAACACAGCTTTTAACCTGATACAGGCCTACTACACTTTGTTTGCCTATTTACACATCCGACATACATGGTCCAATATTAGTATTTATTTGGAGTTGTGTTTCTGGTCACCATTTATATCCAATACTTGCTCTTCTTTTATCTCACATTTTGGTCTCCACCTCTCTCCACTCCTGAGAGAGATAACTGGCTCTATAGTTGTTAAATCTTCTGAGCATGTTGTCACAATAAAGGGTTTAGCCAGTCCTTAACTGGCTATCTCGACAGGTAGCTGGAGAGGATTTATCAGGGCTTTGAAACAGCTGCATGCTGCAACCAAAAACAATAATGAGAGCTATGAGAGTGAGACTGAACCAAAACAGTTAAGTTGCGGCCTGAATACCAAAACAATGAACTGAAAGAAGCTAAACCTCTCTGTAGAGCTGACGGGAACTGCAGAGTCCTGTGATAACGTTAGTTTATCACTAAGTGTGATGTCCTTCACTTGCACATAGTCATTGGATCCATTGTTGTTAAAAGTAGAAGTGCTTGACCTACATAAAAATTCCCCCTGTGAGTTGCATTATGTCTCTATATTACATTATGAAATTGTTAATATATCTACTGATGCAACATTTGTAAGTAGCATTTTAAGGTTGACGCTGGTTGAGGTGGAGCTAATGTTATATACTTTATATACAGTTCAATAGTCCAGTAGTTCTTAACCTAGGGCTTGGGCCCCCTCCAAAGAGTCACAAGATAAAATCTGAGAGGTCGTGAGATGATTGATGGGCTATTAAAGAAGATAAAACAAAATTCTGCTCCACAAATTTATATTAATCCTTTCTTTAATCCTTCTTTTTGGGATATAGAAAATAATTTTACATCTTTAACCTGAAACAGTTATTTAAATGAAACCATCTGAGAAGTCTAGGAGGAACATCGTTGGTTGAACTGCTAACATTGGAAACATGTTAAGAGGCCCCAAATAGACACTGATTTTTGTAAGGGGTCACAAGTAAAAAAGGTTGGGAACCACTAGTTTCATCTTTTACAATGCATTATATTTTATAAGCTCTTCATATTATGTATTATGTTAAATAATTGATCTGAAAAGTACTGTAAATAGTAGCCAGAGGTCAGTAGCAGAGCAAAAAGTACAATATTTTCCTCTGAAAGGTGGGGGAGTAGAAATGGATAAACTCAAGTAAAGTACAAGTTCCTCTAAATTGCACTTAAGCACAGTTCTATTTAAATGGCAGTATAAATCAGGGATGTACATGGCAAATTAGAGGTCTGGACTTTGGCTAAGCTCAGGATACACTGCACCAGTGACTTATTGTAAACCCAATTTGAAGGCCACGAAGAAAGCAACATAGCCTGTGTAACCCTCCCATTAGAAATCTTTATTAAGTCACATCGATATGGAATGGCACAGCATCTTCACTTTGTCCAACAGGACTCACATGAAATGTTAAAAGTCAGTCATCAAAGCTGCTCCATATATACAAATAATTAAAATTAAATACAATAGCTTTTGAAAAGTAAAATAATAATTATAAATACAAAAAATGTACAAACTATTTTCCCCCATTTGTATTCCCTTGTTTTTTTTCATATACAAGTTGAGGTTTTTCACTAGTGTTGATCAGTTATCTGTTAATCCAGTGTTGTGTTCTCACGTCTTGATAAGGCCCTCTAGAAAGTCTTTTTCCACCATCTCCTCGATGTTCTGTCGAGCTCGACTCCAAAACACTTTCTGGCTCTCCAGCTTGTGGCCCTCTTTGTGACCGGGGAAGGATGCGTCTGCAGGGTTGTGTGTGTAGGCGGGACCGGAGCGGCTGCTGGCCTTGCTGTTGAACACCTGGCTGAGCAGGTTGAAGAAGGGTAACAGCTGCTCCATGCTGCGGATCACATAGAGGGTCAACATCAGGTGACCTGGCTCCCATGAGAGGGTTCGGGTGGAGCAGTCCTCCTCTGGATTTTTCTGTGGGTGGAGGAAATGGATAACAAATTAAAGTTGAAACATTCATATGCTATGGTGCAGGTGGGGAAAACTGGAGCATGAATGAAAAGAGCAGGACTGCCCTTTAGTAAGTGTTTCCCTGAACATACTCTTTGTAAGAGGCAGTCATTTGTCTCGATCATTTAATAACCTTGTGTAGACAGAGGAAAGATGAGATACCTTGGCTCGTTTCCTCAGCAGCTTGGCCAGTCGAACCACGTAGGGTTTAAACTCTCTCTGATGAGTCCCCTGACGTCTCACTTCCAATCCTGAATCGTCTGAAGCCTCTGGGATGAAGGCCCAGCGATACCTGTAATGAAGCAGGACACACTCAGAAATAAGACAATTTTGTTCTGTTTAACAAGTCACCAAAGCATTGAACAAGTGCTTTCAAAATACCTTATTCTTATGTCTATTCATACATTGTAAATAAACAAATTAAATTCTTCCATTTAAAATTGTTACAAAAGGTCCCTGCTGTGTTTGCCCCTTCCAAATAGTTATGGACACACATGCAGGGTTTCCACTTTTAATCAATTACTGCATGTCAGTTACCAAGTCAAGATATTTTTGTCTCTTCACACAACCTAATCCCATGCAAAGCTGATTATGAGACCCAGGCTTGTTTTTACTACTGACATCTGGAACTGAGGCAGGCTCTCTGGAGGCAGGGCCAGGGCCAGGTCCAGGAGCTTGCAGGCAGACAAATAGAGGTTGAGCCAGCGCTGGCTGTTGTAGGAGGTTGAGAAGCCGTTCCCTCCGGAATAGGTGGTCTCCAACCCGGCAACAGATGGCCCTGATGTCCTAGAGATGGGCAGAGAGGGTAAGTCATTAAAGGAACACAGCAAGACGGCGTATTTGACGTTCTTTTGCTGCTGCAGGGAAGTTTGTAGTATCAACAGATAATGTACCTTGATATGTCCTCATCTGCTGTTAGCTCCTGCTCCATCAGTAGAAACACCTGAACCTGCAGGGGAAGAGATGTAGCATGTATGAATGAGTGTTTTTGAATGAGTTTATGGTGAAAAGGTCAATTTGTATAAAAGACAGCAAGAAAAAAACACAGGACAGTACAGTGAAAGAAAGACACTACAGTCTACACTGCATCCAGTGCTCACCAGTTCAGTGATCATGGTGGGCCACAGTGAGGTGAGGTGTTGAGGTGACATACGCAGCAGCAGAACTCTGAAGAACAGGAACACTTGAGCATGAAGGATGGGTACCTGAGGCAGACGCAGGCTCTCCACCAGACGCTCTGAACACACAGACACACAGTTAAAATATCTGCTCTGTGAACGCGGTAAAACATGCAGGTTACAATAGACCATTTGTGATTTGTTAGTGCAGATGCATAATAAAGGTTAAAGATAATTAACATGATCAGTTGTTGCCCTATTGGAGACAATGACTGAACAGAGCGTGCATCAACTCTGTTAACACCCATTAGGCTTAATTTTATGCTGTTTGTTATGAGTAATGATTTCTCAAATCCAGGATTTACATCTGCATAACATTATGTTAGATGTGTACGTGTGTAGTGTTTACCTTGTATGTCTGGCAGGTATTTCTGGTATTGGTCCACTTCACTGCTATAGATGGTGAAGGCCAGGCGTTTGAGCAACATGGCCCTCTGCTCCAGCTCAGCGTCTCTGTTGGTGAACAGACTCAGAGAGCTGCTCTGAGCGACAGCCACCCGGGCTGCAGGGGGAAACACACAGGGTCATTATTACTCTACATGCCACAGTCTTTCACCTTTTAATAAGCTGTAACTATGTGACAATGCTATATTTATGAAGCTGAGTGGGCAACAGACTTAAGTGAAGTGGAACGTTAATGTTTGTTTTGATCAAGACACTTTACAGGATGCAGGTTTAATTCTGCCATAAAAAGGGCAAAACACTCAGTCTCCTGTAAATATAAGTTACGGAAAAATGATGTGGTAAATGGTCTAAAATTGCACACAGTGGTAATAACTATAATTATTTATATGTTTAACTCCACAGAAGAAATCTAAAACTTACTCATGAGGTCTCTGAATGTGGTCTTGTCATGAGTCATCAGGTGGTCAATAATGGCTCTCCAACTGCAAAATGAGGAAAATGATGTTGATGTTAGACTAATATTCCAGTAACATTTAGAAACAAATCAACAGACACGGCCCTCTTTAACTCTGCATTAATATGTGCTAGGACTGAACAATTAATTGAAGATTTTATCAAAATCGCAACATGGCCTACTACAATTATCAAATCACAGGAGGCGCAATATTTGTTAAAGGAGAAGTGTGTGTCAAAATACCATTTTAAATTAAATATTTTGGTGCTGCAGAGATGTCCTGGCTTACACATCATATTCTACAGACTTAAGAAAACATCTTTGTTTGGTACAGATCCCTGCAAAAATCACACCAAAATCATTTTAATATGTTTTTCAATGAAAATGAGAATAGTGATGTAAAAATGATCATTCCCTCTAATATCACAAATCATATCACAATTGCAATAGAAAGTCAAAATAATCGCAATTAGATATTGTTTCAAAATCGTTCAGCTCTAGTATGTGCCATTCCCTCCTTTTGTTGATAGAATATTTCAGTAAACTGTATTTAAACGCTGACTTTACTGGCTTGAAAAACTATCTCTGGTGTCCCTGAAGTCTCATTCTTCCCTTGAACAAAGGGCAGACTGCTAAGATAGTCTGTTATTTAAATACAGCATGTTTACCTGAAAACTGACAGGGAACACTTTGTCTTACTTGTTCTTCTCTGCACATATTGTGATGTAATCATCAATTTTTGACAAGTATGTCACTATTCAAGCTTACTCTTTTATTACACTTTCTAGTTGGATTTGTGTGTGAAAATGTATTTCTAGTCGCTTCTTTTTTCAAACAACCAAATAAAATTGTAGTAGATATATAAATAAAGGTAATACTAGACTCGGGGCCCCTAATGGTTTGCTTTAAAACAAACTGACAAAGAAACAGTTTGAAGACTTAATATTTTGTTTTGAGGCATTAAAAATGACCTGTTAACTTCAGTTGTTTGAGAGGAAGTTGAGATGCAACTACAGGAACTAACTCTTTATGTATCAGGTAGTCCTATAAAACTGATGCACAGATGATAACTTAGTTTTCATTTTGGTGGAAACCACCTTAAGTGCATCTTGTACATCTTAAGCTAATGGGTTTTTTTCTCTCTCTTTCTCTCATTGTAATCACTCAGGCTACAAGTCAACACCAGCTGTAAAAGTGGTCACCCACACATGGTCAAGTTCCCTCTCCTACTCACTGGCTGACGCAGGAGGAGTCCATCTGGAAGAAGGTGTGGTCCATGAAGAGGTCAAAGGCCTCCTTCTTCCAGGCACGGCGGGTGTACTGGTACCCACTCAGGCTGCTCAATAGCTGGATGCAGGCCCGGTAGCTGGGGGCGTTGTGAGCACTGCCAAGAGAATTAGGAAATAGTACTTTCATCTAAATCATGCATATGATCAGCTACAATTCATTTTCACATTTTGGCAGCTCGTGGCACTACATCTTCCTTCCTGACATGAAATTATCTTTTTTTTTCTTTAACTAGACAACTCACCTTTATACTTAAGTGAAAAGATACATACTGTAGCATGAATTTTTAAGTTGAAGCCATTCCACAGTTAAGATATGAATTCAAGATGTTAATTCTCATAAAATCAGAGGATATTTTGATAAAATACAAAGAGGCAGGTCCCCACCTGTGGTTGCGGAGGTAGGGTACTACATAATGCATGATATTAACCAGCAGTGGTATGACCCTCTCCTTCTCGTCACTGTAGAACACCATGTCCAACAGATGAGCCAGCACCTGTCAGTCATACCAGATCCTTCAGTAAACATGGCAACACTCAGGGACATTCATCCAAAGTAACAGTAGAGGGTAGGTATTAATCTCCAAATACTGAGTCACTTGACTTGACTGGGTATATATATATACAGGAAAAACATTACTGCACCAAACCAACAGTGTGACAAACTGCACTGCAGCATGATATTGATATATTGTCTTCAATAAACCCATTAATCTATGAGCTGCAAACAGCAGCAAAGCACAGGAAAAATTTGCATAATTAGCTCCACAAGGAACTAAAATAGCATAGCTGGAAGGAGGTGGCCAGTGATTTCAACTGTCCAGCCCCCTCACAGCACCACACTAAGTCCTCCAGATGGATTTATTGGTTTGCTAATAATGACTGAAGTGGAGGTGGGCAGGTGGTCATAAATCAGCTATGAAGGAGATGAGTTGGACTGTGTTAGTGCACTGTAGGGCTATGCCTGAGAGCAACAGGCCTAAATGTTGCTGGTAAATGTGAGTGAAAGCAGCTTGAGACATAATCAAGATGAACTATGGAAATAACTGGCCGAGTCACTGACTGATGGCCTGAGAAGCAACAGTTGTGTAGGAAGGGTTGAGCTGAATCACAGAGTCATGGGTGTTTTACCTCAGCCAACAGTGTGAGGGCGTGAACGCTGTACACTGATGGAGTGAAGCTGGAGGCCTCCATTACTGTGAGCATTAAATCTACAAAAAACACACATACCAAACATTAGCAGCAGCTACACAGCAGAAAGGACTTACACTGTCAAGCTGAAACATGCAGGCCATCTGCAAAAGTGAATTTTGCAGACGGCCTGCACTTTTGTAGTGCAAGTAGAGCATGTCAGCAGAAGCACTGAAATGCTTTGTTTTAACCTTTGGGTCCTTTACACCTAGGTTCAGTGTCTCGTATACTGATTCATTTTTACACTTGATTTAGCTGGATTACATTAATCTCTAACAGGAAGATTAATCTCTGATATAAACTCAAAAATGGTCCTTTCCTTGCCAAACTAACGATTGCCCTGTACACAAATATTAAAAAAGAGAGACTTTCTCCAGCAGCATACCTTCTACATCAGCTTCCAGGTTGGTTCCATCCACAACTATCTGAGGAGACGCCTTCACCTCCAGGTTTCTCCTCAGCCACGTGGTTTGCTCCAGAGAGGAACCTGCAATTGTCCCGATAGCCTCCACCACTTTATGGGTCACATCCTGAACACAGAAGTAATATTCAGTTACAAGTCAAGGTCACTCAGGTAATTTTACTGTGGTTCACTCTGTAATCCTGTATGACTATAGAGCATGAAACAAAAGTGAAACTTGTCATTATGGGGTATAAAGCCTCTAAGAATTTACACAAAAGGGATATTATATTAATTAAAAGGGAAGAAATACTGAATAATCCAATTATAAGACACAATGGAAACAATTGAGAGTGAATTGAAGTCTAGACAGCGTCAGTAATTACCTGCAGCTCTCGCTGGTCCTTCTTACTCTCCAGATTGGGGTTCTTCAAAATGAACTCATTCAGAACTCTAGAGAAAAGAAAGAGAAAAGGGTAGCCATGTTAAATATGCTTAAGTATATTAAGTGGAAGAAGATGTAGTCTCTACAGGCTGATTTATTCAGATCCACACTGTGACTAGTTAACTGTGAGCAATCCGCTGACATCCACACACGGACAAATATAAATGTACAAGTGAATCTCCAGATGTTGTCAGGATATAGAGACACCAGTATGACAATAAAAAGGAGAGAAGAAAGAGAAACCAACCCCAGTATTAGAAACTGTCCAGGGGCGGGCAGGCCTAACTGTACAGAGTCCTTCAGCAGCGCCAGCAGAGATGGCCAGCTATCAACTAAACTGGAAACAGGGATCCTAGGACAAAAGGAAGGCACAAAATTAAAGTTTAGAGATACGAAGGCTCTGCACAAATGTGACCTTCATGAAGGTTAGGTGGATTAAAGCAGTAATGGCATCCTTTACATTAAATAGTAACAGGAAGCAATGGACTGACCTCTGAACATAGGCATAGAAGAACTGCAGCATGCAGACCTCCAGAGATAGGTGCTTCTGTGGGGAAGAGTGAAGAAATAATATTAATGTAATGAATGACCGTGGACAAGGTGAAACTAAAAGACATGAGAGTCAAACTCCTTGTGAAAAACCAACAAACATAAATCTTAAGACTGCACTCAAAATTTAAACGTAATGCATTTACTGCACAAAAGCACAACAATTAACATACTATATATTTCAGGCTACAGGGCTTATTGTTCCCCTGCTTCTGTTAACTGACATAAATGCATATATGATCAATTTAAACATGAACTAGTTTCCTCATGTTACTGAAAATCAAACACTTCTGCTCCAGTTGCGCAAAAAAATTTGTGCTGTGATTATACTTGTGCAGCTCTGCAGTGTCTGGTAGCCTTCTACTAAGGAGGAGGAAGATAGGGATGAAACAAGTTAAGCTAATGGACTTCATTAACAATACAGGTGTACAATTGACATCAGCAACAAAAATTAAAACACAAACCTTGTCCTTTGCAATGGCAGGCGGCTGCTTCAGAACCTCTTTGACTGTCTGCATGACCGTCTCGGTGCGCATGGCACTCACCGAACGAACCAACTCAACCAGCAGCAGCTGCTCTTCGCTGGCCAACGGAATCACCTGAAAGACGCAATAACGCATGAAAACAAAGTAAGTACACACAGAACTGTGATAAAAGTCAACAGGCTTTCAATCCATTTTCAGTACAGTGAGCAGATTTTTTTTATCAAATGCTTTTTTTTTTTTACAACACTCACCTTATTTCTGACTGGAGTCTTCACTTGTTTCCTCTCATTCCAAACGTAGGCAATTGCTGCCATGAAGTGAGCACCATGGTTCATGGAGATTGGACCAAGCAGCTCCAGGATTTGCTGACGGAGGTTCTGTAGAACAAAAGTGAGTGAGAAAGTTAGGTTAGACCTAAACAGCTGTCTAATTACTATGGAAACAATTTCATACTGTCACCATTAACGTATTTCAGCGCATCATGCAGTGTGTCATGTTAGACAGAACACAACTGAATGCAAAGAAATAAATCAAACATTGTATTATTTCCTTCTGGGGAGACACTGCATTTTCAGATATGTATCACATGCAACCTTCTACATCTATCATGTCAACTGATACAAATTGTAGTGCTGCTATAAGTACTGTGTACTCCACCCTGCCTGAAATACTCAAGCTGACAAAACAGGGAAGTTAGTTACAAAACTAAGTTAGGGAGGTTTTCTGGCCTTATATTAATCTTCCTGCAGGGACACTGTAATGATTACAAATTATTCTCCGGGCAGGATAAAAATTACTGTATTATCTCAGTGAAAATTACATTATCCACCACCTCCGGAAGATTATTCCATCTGGACATGGCTAATAACTATTTGCAGAAAAATAGAGTTATAATTGCTGGAAAGAAGTTCTTCAGTGTCAGTAATTTATTAAAAAAAATTATACCAGAGATTCTGTTCTTATTGTTGAGACCACTAATCCAAATATTATGCATGAAGTTATGTTTCTTTCTCCATAGAACATAATAAGTCAGGCTGCCCACACACAGGTTGTCTATGGGACTGTTTTTCAGTTTGCTGTATATACCGCACTATAGTTTCCTAGTCTATACATGACCCCTGTTATGTGCTGCACAAGACATTTTGGGATATACCCTGAGAAGAAGTTTGCAAATTAGACTTGAATATGAGAAAAAAAACATAAAAAAAACAATCATTAGATGGGATTTTGAAAAACATATGGGCCACCTTTGCATTTACTTTGCGTAAAGCTTAAAACAACATGAAAAAAAATATGAGTGTGATATAACAGTTAGATCAGGATAACTCTTCTCATTTTTTAGTTTGTTCAGTCAAATATTGTCTTTATTCAGCTGTCAGCATGTGTTCAATTATGAAAAGGCAAAGACTTGTTTTAATACATTGCTGGACTGGCTCAGACATGCATTAAAAGATATCACTGAATCTTTGATGGAATAACTGTCTGCTGCCAGGGATACCTTAGTAGAGCCCAGATTGATGTTGGAAGTGGAAGCAGCAGAGGCAGCAGCTGGCTTGTCAGAGTTGTCAGCCTGGTGGAGGACGCTCCACAGCAGTGTGACAGAAGACATGATGGTGTGAAGGATGGACAGGATGCCTGAACGAGCCTCAGCCAGGTGCTTCTGGTCAACACTCACTTGTAACTGAGAGATATGCATCCAGAGGTTCAGTACTTGTGGTACTATACAGTTGTGTATTATATATTACATAGAAAGTAATAATAAAAATAAGTGTATTATACAAAGAAATAGAAAATATCAACCACATATGTATGAATGCATTAAAACTATGTCTTAAATACAAGAAAGGAAGCCTGGATTGAAACTTGCTACATTTGTGCAGATTCGTGTAGTCATAAACATTCACAGAGGTATGAAAGAGCATTTTTCTACAACCAGTTGTTGTACAACAGCACCCTCACCTGGTGATACTGGGAAGTGGGGTCCAGCAGGCAGTAATGGATGATGGCGGTCACCCCCTCCAGCACTGTCAGAATCAGGTCAGGAGGGATGCAGAGAGCCATCCACTGAGGTCTAGAAGATAGAAGTAAAAAGGAAGTTAATCAACATATTCTTTTGAATGAATATTTTTCAGCATGTCAACACAAACATTCTGAATGTTAAGCATTAAGAACAATTGATGAATCAAAACGATGGATGGTGTATAAGTGAGTCGTTGCATTTTATGGTCAAGGGTGCCATCTGGTGACCAAAACCTTGCCATGCCATTGTATAACACTGTACTGCCTGTATGACACATGAATGTAGGTGTAAATGTGGGTTATCATAATGATATGGCCCATCGGTAGCATCCATGTAAGATGTTAATACCTGGTATCAGTTATCCCGGTCTCATAGAGGTACTGCTGGAGAAGGTTGTCCAGGTTCCTGCACAGCTGCAGAGTGACTGAGGCCACCACCCTCCTCAGCACTCTCCCCATGTAGGGCAGGGTGGCTGTGATGAGTCCGATCCACTGTGGGTGCATCTTACATGCATGGTGTTGATGCAGCGCCCTGATCACTGCACACAGGAACATACCCTGCGCTGTGATAGGCTGTCCGTGGAGGTATTGCAGTGATGTCATAGGCTGCTGAGGGTTGACATGCTCCACTTCTCCACCCAGGATCTCGAACCCTGCGCCAGTGCCGCCTCCTGTCCCTCCACCTCCTGCTCCTCCTCCCGCAGGTCCTCCTTCTCCTCCTTCTTCAGCTGGAACCAGGACTTTATGTTCAAGTACGACTAAGCTCTGTAGGAGTCTTAGCAACTGGGACTGGACCGCGCTACAACTGTCTATCTGGTCCTCTGACAGGTTGATAACGCTGTCCTCTGATAGACCTTCCTCCACTGTGGCCACGTTGACCCCTGCCACCCGCTGCTCGTGCCATTTCTGGGCGCTGAATATGGAGGAGAGCAGGCAATGGAGAACCACCTTCTGAACTTTGCACTTAAACAAGACGTCGCTGATGAAACTAGCAAAGCCCTTCGCTGAGCCGCCAGTGACTTTGCCTAGCTCGCTGAAGAGGAGAGTTAAGACCTCCACACTGGTCAGCTGCATGGCACGGTTCCCTGCCAAATCCTGAGGGCCTGCTGCCACGTGGGCAGAGTAATAGCTTCGTAGGAAGTAGAGACAGAGTGAAATGATGATTTCCAGGTACATGGCGCTGCGGAATGTGTGGGAGTGGGAGTCCTGGGGGATGGGGCAGTAGAAATCTTTGCCCATGACAGAGATCCTGTGACGGGCTAGGAGGTTTTGGAGCAATGAGAGCTGTGGAGTGTAGGTGTTGTTGATGCTGGTAGTGGAGATAGCACTTACAAACCCTGAGGGAGCGGATCTTAGCATGGCTGCGATGGCTGACAGGGCGTGGAGGGCCCGGGAGGAGTCGTACAGCTGGAGGTAGAGCAGGACATGCTGGTAGAGAGGATGGATGTTAAAACGAGGTGGGGCAGAAGAAGATCTGCGTCCTGTGACACTGACACCCCCGACAGTCCCGCTAGAACCCCCACTGGGTGAACCAGTGTCACTTTCAATCTCTGATACCTCACCTTCCCCACAGCTGTACCAGTTCTCTAGATCCAGGCTGTCCCCGAAGAAAATACTGGGTGGCTGCAGTTTTTCAGATTGGTTTGCTGCCTTTCTCTGCCTCTCCTCCTCTTTTCTCTTAGACTTCTTGGTCTTGGGCTTGGCCCCTGGAGATTTGTCTGCCAGCTTCTCCATGATCTTGCCTTTAAGGCTGAGTTGGGTGCTGCTATGGCTACGTTTGCGGGCCTGAGGGTCATCCACCCGCAGGCTGTGGTCCGGGGTGGCTGGGTCTGAGCTGTCTGGCAACGTGACAATGGAGGGTGATGAACTATGACGGGTGATGCCCTCTCTGTGCTGATCCTCTGCCGATATATCAGCTGGTGTGCCAGAGAGGAACTCCAGCGTGCCTTCAGCCAACATCTCCGGCAAAGTCTGGTGATTGGAGCCGTGAGGAGGGCCACAGTCAAGACGGGGACCAGTGGAAATATCTGAGGAAGTGCTTTCTGTGTCTGTCTGAGGCCAGTTTTCAGATGGGACTTCAAGAGACCCCTCATCTACTAAACTTAGAACCCTTTCTATCAGCTCTTTTACAACAGAGGACACAGCCTCCTCTATAGAGTCCTCAAACTGGTCATCTGAAGAACCATTCTGTTGGTCGGAGCCATTGACTGTGTTGTTGATACCTTCCGGCTCCTCAAAGCTGCCGTTTTCTACTGTAGATGAATGAGAACCACTAGATTCAGAGCTCTGGTGCTCCCCCTGTTGGTCAGCAGGCTGATATTCACCAGCTATGTGTAAGTTCTCACTGCTCAGGCTCAGTAAGGACAGGCTGTCACTCAGTGGGTTGACAGTAAGACAGAACGGTTCCATATCACCCATTGCAAGACCGCGGAGCTCCTCTTGTGCAACCCTCTGTGCTTGGATCTGACTGAAGTCTAATGAAAAGAATAAAAAAGAGGAAAGAATGACAAGAAAAGATATTTTTACAAGGACAAAAAAATGCCTCAAGATGTTCTTATCATAAAGAGCTAATGTAAAAACACATTGGATGTGCTAAAGCACCCACTCACTATTAGCAACCCCCCCCCCCCCAAAAAAAAAACTGAGTTAACAGTCATTACATACTCTCTGAGAAGCCAGAGTCCCTGGTGTAGATGGGTTCTGATGGTTCCTGGTCAGGTGGGTCAGGAAAGACCTGGGCCCAGTGACGCTGGGCCTGTACCCTCTGAATGGAAACTCTGTGGGTCTTAGGGTGAAGCAGAAGGAGGAGGAGAGGCTCTAGGACCCGAGCGATGTCATGTCTCTGAAGGACCTGATTCAGCCAAGCCCGACCAACGGCACTGTTACATGGATCCCAATAACTCAGACTGTCTAGCATGATGAAGAGAGATCTGGAGGGCAAAGTAAAAAGTGGAGAGGGGAGAGTGATGTGGATAACAGAAGGATTAAGGAAAAATGAAAAGGACAGGGAATCACAAGACAGCAACTTGTAACACCTTTCTGCAAAAGGCAACTCTACTAATGGTAGACACCTAGAAATAAACAGATCACCATTTATGTGACAGATCCAGACCTACCTGTCAAACGTGCGATTAAAAGGAGAAGACTTGGTGATGTTCAAATCTCGCGTCAAATGCCACAGCACAGAGAACTTCACGTGGGCCTCCAGCCGAATTCTCTGAAAGAGAAGGGGCTTCAGCATGGACTTTATGGAGACGTGTTTGTCTGTGTGTTTGACTATGTGTGTGTGTGCTGCTGTTTACCTTGTCCCTGTGCATGAGTTGCTGACTGATGACGTCCTCGCAGATGCTGGAGGAAGGCACCAGGTTGTGGAGCTGGTAGAAGAGCTCCACGCTGCGCTGATGGTGCTGAGGTGTTCCTTCACTCAGCTGGTCCCACAGGATCAGAGCCACACTCTGGGCAAAAGATTGCAGATTGAACAAGGTCAAAACCATTAAAAAATTATATAGTTCCTCTTTTAATCTGCCACAGGATCTCTACCTTGAAGAAGTCTGTCTTGTCAGCGATGTACTTTAAGATTCCCTGAGTGAGTGGGGGCCTGATGACGACAGCCACTCGACCTTGGCTGGGGCTCATGGGCTGGGTGGACTCGGAGTTGCCACCAGATGCCACACTCTCAGCGGTCACCATGGCAACGGACTGGGTGAGTCCCACTAGGTCCATGAGTAGGGAAATGGCCACACCTTGCAGACAGAAGTCACTGGCCAGGCAGCAAGCATCCATCAGCGTCTGCAGCCACACTGGTAGACGGACCTGCTCGCTGTCTGTATAGATGAAGGAGGGATATGTTTAAATATAGTGCATCTTTATCTCCGAACTCCAAATACTCACACACTTACTGATACTGCTCCAACAATAGTATATTTATTGTAAAACTGGCCAAAAAACAGACACTTCCCTCATTTATCATCACAGACTCTTTTTTGTACTTACCAAACTGTTCTTGTGCAGGTGAGGCCTTCAGGTTACCCTCTGCAATGTACACTGGAAAACTAGAGCATTCTAGGAAAAGCTGGCAGGCAGCAGTGAAGGCAGCAATACGCTCTCTCTGGACTAACCCAGATCCTGAGCATGATTCTGTCTGCTCCATATGCTCACTGTGTTGTGATCCCCCTGAAACCAGGGTCCCCGACTGCATGACTTCCCTTCTTTCACCCTCAACTTTGTTCGCCTGTCCAGGGATAATATACAAGGTGATGAGGCGGGAGAGAAACTGCTGGAAATGCTCCAGGCAGCATTGCATGACTGGTTTGTCCAGAGGCTTGGTCTGAGTTGGGCCTGAGGAGCGACGGCCTGTTTTGAGCGCTGGGTGTGGATGAGGTGTTCGCTCTGTCTCATCGGGGCCATCCCCCTGGTACTGGACGAAGTCTGTGAAGCCACTTTCAGAGGAGCGACTGCTGGGAGGATTTTCCCCATCCTCGAACACCTCCCCACTGCCAGGTACCTCCAGAGTAGCAGGGAGAGCCTGCAGGAAGAGAGAGGAAGATAGGCGTTCAAGAGAAGGTCAGCAAGACGTGGAGAAGACGTGTAACAAGCCATGAACAAAGAAAACTCCAAGTGCAGATTATTTACATTACCAGATAACATTTGTGACCATGATACTGTACTTTATATGGATTCTTCTTTTGCCAATCATATATTGAATGTGACATTAGCTGATTGTCTTCATATTTGCAAAGGAAAATCAGAATAAACTAACTACAGCATACATAATATAAATGAGATTATACACATATGCTTACAGAGTATGTGCTTTTTATCATCATGAAAATGTTGTATGTTACAATATTAAGATAAAGATATTTAGATACAAGTCTTTACATAGTGAGGCTGTACACAGCTGTCGGGTCTAACCTGAGGGACTTGTTTAGATTGAACTGTACACCAGACTTGCATCCTGCTACAGACAGACTGACAGAGCTACAAGTTCTTACAATTCTTTGTCATAGTCAGCCTTTGGGAGCCTGAGGGCTTTTGATTGGGGCATCATGCATGTTCTGGAGGCTGGACTCAGATGGCACGTTAGATAGCACATTCTCTATATGCCCCTCAGGGTGGGGGATGGGGACGTTATAGCGTTCAGTGGATGTATGTGGAATGTTTTCCACTCTGATGGAGACGGCTCACCCAGGAGGTGCCACAGGCTAGTCTGTTCCTCTTCTTCTTTAGAGAGAAAAGGCGAGCCGGGCTCAGCTGTTGGTTAACCGTCTTCTGTCTTTCTATTTGTTCCTGCCCCTAATGGGCCTAGCTCAATCCATCCAGCCCATATCCATCTCTGGGCATGGAACGGACCGACTGAACTTAATTATGCCTCACTGAGCTCCCAAACACTTAACCAACCAGGTCGCTGGACAGGAACCAGGAGGACCAGGACAGCCAATGAAGCATTTGTTCTGAACAAGTCTTCAAATGGCTTGTGTCGAGGGAGCGTGGGATGGCAGGGCCAGTCGTGGGACCACACAGCCAACTGTAGCTTGGGGCAGGAGACTGGCAGTAGGCAACAAGAGCCGGAGGGGGCCCTGTTCAGGGACCATCAGAGCTTGAACTGATCGCTTTTTGGGCAGTAACTTGTAAGGGAAGTGGGTCAAGTGGGTCAAACTGGGATTTGCCCTGACTGAGGCAACAACAGGCCCAATGCTTTTATCAAAAGACTGTTAAAGGATCAGAGTCTAAAACAGAATTATCAGCTGGCAATGATGTTTTTTTTAAGTTAGAGGTTGGCATAGCAGTGCCAGTTTTGGTACTTGTGAACAATTTTCATTTCCGACTGACCACAAAAAGGGAACAAATACTCTTATCAGCCCCGTGTCTTTGTATCCATACCAAATAACACACATCCAAAAGGTGATAAAGGGAGCCATACAGTACAGCTGTCCAGTGATTATCAGTTAAAGACTGAAGTTAAAATGGAAAGCTCCCAGTGTGCATGTGTGGAAATGTAAAAGTTAATACGATTGTGTATGAGATCAGGCTCAACATTTTGGATAATTATGGAGTGGTCTGACTGTCAAAGATACTATTCAACAACTGTGCATTATGAGATCGCACTCTGAAAGTGGCAGGAATAACATGCCATATTGAATTAACTTCTTTGCATGAAGGAAAAACACTAACATTTAATTCTTAATGAACATCTATAACCCTTTTACTCACCCGTTTGTCTTCTTTTTCTCTGGTTTTATCCCTTGCTGAGTTGGAGAGGCCCTGAGCCTGGGGGCCAGAGGGCAGGGCCAGAGGGGACACCAGCGGGGGCTGCACTTTGCTGAGGATCTTGGAACAAAGACGGAGGCAGTGAGTGAGCTCCCCGAGACCCAGGGCCTGCAGGTGACCGGTCAGAGCCGCCACCATGCGCAACAGCAGCTGAGGAAGATGCTCCGTCTGGATCTCTATGTACGTCTCCTGGAAAAGTTGGAAAAACACAGAGGTGAGGTGAGGAATTTCAAGTGCAGTTACTGGCTATGTGGAAGGAGGTGAACTTGATATAAGGTCATTAAGGCTGTTAACTTAATTAGGCTACTGCTGGACTTCAAAATGTATGTAATATATTTTGCTTGATTAAATGTTATTAAACAAGAATTATCTTTTTATCGCTTCTCTGGTTGTCTTCACTTCTATCTTCACCATATCAACCAATGCATGAATATCATAATTATTTGTTATTTATTTTTTCAATATTCATTAATCAACGTTTTTTTCTGGTTAAAACAAAGAATTTTCATGTACATATTTTAATGCAGTTGCAGAAGGTTTTCCACTATACAAGTAACCTGGAAGTGGTCAACTTTAAATATACTGAATTACCTGCTATTACAAGTTTCAGTCTAAAAATATGAAAACATTTTCCTTAAAAAGCATAAGAAAGTAACATTACTTACTTTAACATTAACATTACTTTGTTAAATACACTATCAAAAGGCATTTCTCCCATCCATTTTTTTCATGTTGGATCTTTATTTAATTTAAAATATATATATTTTATCCTTTTCTGCCTTGAAGAAAAAAAGCTCTGCAGACTTAGATCCAACGCAAGCATTTATTGATGCCTTCATCATTAAATACATTGGACTTAAGGACCTAAGAATGCAGCAGCTTCTTTTCTCCATATTTTAGTATTTTGACTCAACAAGCAATACACACTTTTATGAAAGAAAAATGAGCAAAAGACACAATAACAAAGTTATAAAATAAGCATTAAATCATGGAGTGAATAAAAACATATTTCTTACAAATATGTGAGCACTGCAATAGCATATAACTGCATGCATGCTTAACAGACTGCACAGACACACTGGGCGGAGATTTCATTTTCACAAGATCCACACCAAACAGCCATGGTGATGTTGTCATCACATGTTATAATCCCACTTCTTCTTCAGGATCATTTTTTTGGCATTATAATGTGACAGTCAGTCAATCATTCTGAAATGATCACTCAAAGCAGGACAGGAACAAAGATGGCCTGAGGGATGTTGGCAGGACGTTGCAGAAATGTTATCGTAGCCTCAGTGAAGCAGGGTGAGGTGAAAAAGCAGGAAAGAGCAGTACTTTACCTGGCAGATTACCCTCATGCTTCTAGTAGGCTTCAAGGAGAAAGAGCAGATAGTTTGAACAGACAGGAGCAAGCAGAGCACAGGCCACACTACACTTTGTTTGCAGAGACACACACACGCACACTTTCACTCCCTTGCTAACAAACTCACAGAACACAAGGTTTTCTCTCTTTTTCAACACACACAAACAAGCATTTAAACAGGGTAATAAAAGACTGAGGGATTTCCAAACTATTCAGATTGGAAATACAATACAGATAAGCATATTTCTAAAGGGATGCAAAGAAATATTCGGCAGGGAAACTCAACACACAGGCGTTTTAGAACCTGTGTGAGAACTGCATACATATACACACATACATAGAGAGAGGAGGAAAACACACACACCCTAATAGTGGCAGTGACATCCCATGACTGGACCAAGAAATGGAGTTGGATAACAAATCTGACAACATGGAGGCCAAATTGTGAATGATGGAAACTTGGAAGGTTCTTGTAGGGAACAAATTAGATCAACAAAGGAGGTGTGTGAGCCAAGAAGGACAGAGAAAGAGATGACGAGCCCGAGCATTGACGGGAACTGCGCAGGGAGGAGGAAGAGCGGAGAAGAGACAGAATGTGAGAGAGATACAAAAACAAAGAGGAAAATGATCCATGAAGGGAAATGGAAACACGAAAAAACTAAACAACACAGAGACAAAATGACAGAATTGAAAAATTGAGCTATAAAGACAAAGACAGACAAAGAAATACAGAAAAGATTAAAAAAAAATAAAAGTATAGTGAGGTATAACTTAATCGTAAATGAAAGCCACAGTGGAATGAAATTAAAGATAGTGGAAAAAAAGGGAGACAGACACACAGGAAGAAAGCAAGCCGGCAAGAAAAGAAACACAGACAGACATAAAGAAAAAGACAAATAAATGAAGAAAGACAGACAGCAAGAAACAGAATGAAAGAAAGAGACAAATAAAGAAAGACAGACAAACACAGAAAGAAAAAGAAAGAATGAGAAAGAAAGAAAAAGATTCTCACCAAGGAAACAATATCCAGCAGGAAATCAACCAGCTGACAGAATTCCACCAATGAGAGGTCTGTAGGATCTAAGCTCCCAGCATGCCGCGGTGCACGTGTGCTGACGTTCAGAGCCCTCCTGCAACAAAGGCATTTTTTAAAATCATTTTTTTCATTTCTCATTTCATGTCCGACACTTTGGTCCAGACTGCAGTATCTTGACAACTAATGGATGGATTGCCATGACTTTTCATTTTTTTACAGACGTTCATGGTCCCCAGAGGATGAATCCTGCAGACTTTGGCGATCCCCTGACTTTATCTCTACTGCCACCATGATGTTGACTTTTTTGTTTTTTTATTTATATGGTTCAACAACTATTGGATGGATTGCTGTGAAATTTGGTACAGACATTCATGATCCCCAAAGGATGAACTGTAAAAGCTTGTTTGTTCAATACTTTGCCTTATGACCAAATACTTGCAAAACTAATGGCATTTCCATCAGCTTTACTTTGCATTTAGGTGCTAATTAGCAAACCAAGGTGCTAAACATTATACCTTTTTTAATTACTTTCTGTCAGGTATGGTTCTTGTTTGGTGTCAACAGCAGAGTGGTGGTGTGGGTGTAATGGTGTGAGGAAAGGTATCCTGGCACACATCAGGCCCCTTAGTAGCACTTGAGCATTGTTACCACTGAGTACTGAAACAGAGTGGCAGACCAGTGGCATCCCTTCTACTCTTAATGAAAAGAAAACATCCAGCAGGATAACCCATCATTATCTCAAGATGGCACCAAAACCATGACAGTGGCTTTAGTTTTCCCCAGATTTCACTGGTATGTAGGCCATCGGTCATACACAAGGTAGTGTTCCTGATAGCAGCTAGGAGTGCCTCATAAAGTGGCCACTTGAATGTATTTGTTTTAACATACAAACCTGCAGCACTCCTCAAACCAGCGAGCGATGTAGTCCCACATGTAGTACGGCTCAAAGGAGTTGAACAGGAGATTGGCGGTTTTAATCAGTTCTGCCGTTTTCTTGTTCTCTCGTAGTTTACTAAGAACGATTCAGAAGGGAGAAATTAACATCATGATGAATATCCATGGTTACCCCAGAATAACATAGCAGGCCATGTCAGACCCTAATAGTATGTAACTACACATACAGAATTAATAATTTAAGTAGATAAACAACAGCAACATTGAATTATCACTGAACTCTGTCTTACACACATCCCGTTGTTCTACCTAATGTCTACAGGGTACAAAAAGAAGGTGGTGGACTGGACTGACCTGCTGAGGTGTGTGTGGTCCTTGCTGAATGGACTCTGGTTTTGGAGGTCCAACTCTGTTCGGCACTGTGTGTGTAGAGTACGAAATACCTCAATCAGAACATCCTCTAGGATTGCTGGACCTGGAGAGAGACACATACAGACGCTAGGGATGATATACACAGTGGATAAATTCAGGCTGCTTGTGTGACATGAATCGTTATATACATATTAACAGCACTAATTAGATTGTTGGTGTCTACATATTAATAAACCGGTTACCAAGCTCCGGTTTGTCCAGCAGACTGATGAGGATGCGAAACGGCTTGAGGTCATGCATGAGAATGCTCTCCTCTTCCCCGCCTCGGGCCTTGCCCTGCAAGATCCCCACCATCGCCTGAAAACACACATACACAAAACACACACATACGTACACAGAGACACAGACACACAAACCTATTTGTAAACTCCAGAGCCACTTTTGACACGGCTGAGGTCACATCCATTTGCTTTTGATTTTTTTTTTTTTTTTAAATTTTGCTTCCTATAATATTTGGCAGAGGCAATCTCATATTTGCATTGAGTCCCCCCCCTCCTCCTCATCATTCTCTCTTTTCTGTGTGTTTCACGCTTCGTCTGCCACATAATGGGCTGAAGCCTGGAACAGACGGTCCCTGTAGTACCAACCTTCTCCCAATGGAGGGAGCTCCAATAACTATCTCAGAGCAGATGGCAGAAAAGCAAACAAAAACAAAAATACTTCAAAAAAAACAAAACTTCCCCTCCTGGTTGCTCTCTGTGCTCCCCTGTTCCAACCCCTGGTGTACCAGAGCATATCAGATGCCAGGAAGGTCAGGGTTGTTTTGAGCATGACAAGACAGATTACACTAGTGTGTGTGTGTGTGTGTGTGTGTAAAAGTCTTTGAGAGGACGGTGAGCTTCAAAGCATACCCTGCTGGGAATAGGAGCAGAAGGGAGCAGGACATATATGCAAACACCAAGAGAATGTGGGAGGTGTGGAAGAGAAAAATTAAAGGGGACGGATTAATTGTCTGGCAGACAAAAGAGGGTCAGATCTGCCACATTTCAGGCGATCCCCCAGCACACACACCCCACACACACTGTATACATACCCAATCTGCAGAGACATCTGATTTGGGGATTTTTTTGGAGGCTTATGTTAGACATAAGAAACCATCTATTCATTGACAAACTGTATTTGTATTAGCTTTAAATGCACAGCTCACCTGGACCAGCATGTCTTTAGAGAAGGTGTTGAAGTAGTGGCTAGCATGCTCCTCTGGGTTGCTCTGCCGAGTGCTGCGTGGGCCTATCATCACCCCATTATTGTCAAAGCCTTCAAAAACAAACATATGCAGTTATAACTGAATGAATTCCTAGATGTACATCTAGTACATTAATGCACAAAGCAAGAAGCAAAACACTTATCCAGAGTGGGGCAAATGGAGTTTTAATCCTTACTGACATAATTTATCAGTATGATTGAGCATTGCTGGTAAATATGCCATCTTGTTGCATTGATTCCGTTTGTAAACTCCTAATGAGTGCTGCCAGAAATCCATTAGATTTAAGCCTTGGGACAGAAAGAGCTTTTTGGCTCAACTAGATTCAACCTTATAAAATCAGTTCTGATTGAAAAATAAATACACTGGGCCAAACAGCTAGAGTTGGCCGTCCTAACCCTGTTGACACTATTAGATGCTATAATGTTTGTCTCCCAGCCATTGGCGGAGAAATCACCCTTTCTCGACCCTGACTGGCCCAGAATCTGGCATTAGAATCGTGTTGTGTGGTTTAACTTAAGACTTCGACCTTCACTCTTGTCCTTTCAGGAGATCCAGGAATTTTAGATATTCAAACGTCGTGAACAAGTTGCTTTAGATAAGAGTATAAGCTTGACACATCCTTCGTCATGCAGACACTTACCAGCATGTTCATCCGCAGTGAGTTGTAAGCAAGAGAAAATGAAGTAAGACAATGACCACAGCAGATTACAGTATTGGACTCTACTGTATGTTTCACAGAACAGAAAAAAATGGGAAAAATGCAGCACTAAAGCAACAAAGCACACATATACCTAGTGTGTACACACACATCAGAAAACAGAACAAATATGTGTTTGTATATCAGGGTTCCCATACTGGTCAATGTAGAATGTATATAACTCTGGTATACATAACTCAGAGGTGGTTTCATGGCCTATAAATATTAATGCTTTCCCTGTTGAATTATACAAGCATTGTGAACAGTTAAGTTAATAAATGTGTGAATCTACTGCGGTGGGAAAACACTTTTGGGCATATTCTGGTGGAGTAACCAATTTCTAAAGATTATCTGATATTCTTGGAGTTTCCCACATACATTTTTTCTTACTTTCTCCTGTAGGGAAAGTATCTCTATAAGTTCTACAATATTCCAAAAACTACATGATGAGCGGGAACCCTGATATCTGAGTGTCAGTACTGTGATTCTGTGTGTATTTCGCACCCAGCAGCCAGGCGTAGAGTCTGCGGTTGAGGGACATGTCTCTTCTCAAAACCACATGCAAAGCTGCTGACAGGATCCGGATCATGTCAGGGCGAGTCGCCTGAACACAACAAAACAGATCAGAACATGTGTGACTGTCTTTCTATCCTTCTCGTACACACACACACACACACACACACACACACACACACACACATACACACATACACACACATTATTATGGGGGGAGGACTGCAGACGTCAGACAGAAGCTGCGTCCCGGCCCTGACAGGTCCAGAAATGTTTTGAGGTGAAGGATTTAATAAGCAGCCAGCATTAGTCACCACCGTGGCTGGCATGTGCAAATGCCCAAAAAAAAAAGACACAGACACACACACTCACATATCTTAAACAAAACAACAATGGCAGTACTAACTGATATATCACCATCTGGCAGTTAGATATTTTAGGCTGCTCTTAATTGTAAGACAGACACACACACACATCATTAGTTCCAAGACAGGCCTGGAGTTTCATAGACACATCAGCTTTCCTTACCTGGCTCATGTGGAAGGGGAAGCAGAAAAGGATCAGGTCCAGAGTGCTCCTCTGGACCAACACACTTGAGTCCTGGACTGAGGTACTGACTGCCTCCACCTTGTGAGAAAAGAAACACACTGTTATTCAACCTGGCTATGTACAGCACACAAAACTAAATACAGAACTTTATATAACATTACACTGATTGCTGTTTAATGAATCAAAATCAAAGACAAAGGCTACTTGTACTGATTGTCTGTCTCATACCATGAGCTCGATGTCACTGCCCATGACATACAGCTGGTCCTCCATAGAGAGCTTGCGGTTGAGGTGCAGCAGAACGAAGGACACCCCAGGTAGACGCACAGCAGGGCTGGTCAGGATGCTGCCCCACAAGGCACTGTAGAAAGCCGACTGCTCCACTGCTGCAGCCACCTTCTCCAACAGGGTGTTGGTTCTGTGGAAAAGAAAAAAACACAGACAGGACAGAGTGAATATGTTTATTAGGTAAACACCAGCATTTACCACCTATCACACTCACAATGCAGTGATGCACTCCACAAAACAAAGCTGGTATTCAGAAGAGAAAATAATTGTTTAAAGCTGCAATACGCTTCTTTCCATACTGTTGGCAGGCTGACTGCCCTGTGCTGGTGGAGGCAGTCAGTACATTCTCATGTTGGTTGTGTTGGAGTATTGCATGTTTGAAAGCACAATTACATGATCACAGTATTTACTGAATTGCAGTAGTAATTGCATTAGTGATAGTTTTTATAATTTTAGCAGATGGTTTTATTGCTCCATCATAGTCTAAAGGGTGTTTCTGAGGGGTTTTCTGTAATGTGACATCACTAAACTGCCCACAGCAAACTAATGTACCTGGACAGTCAGAAAAAGATACCAAAGGTACCAAAGAGAAAGAGAGAGAGAGAGAGAGAGAGAGAGAGAGAGAGAGAGAGAGAGAGAGAGAGAGAGAGAGAGAGAGAGATTTACCACTTCTAGTAATTGAGAAGGATTTCTTTTATTTTTCTTTATTATTTTTAACTATTTCAGAAATCAAACACAGAAACACGTCATAACATGACATAAGTAAAATTAACTCAAAGGAAGAATGTGAAGTATTGCATATCTGATATATAAGTACTAAAACTATAATATCTGCTGTTTGAATTTAAATGAAAAACAATACAACAGTATATATGTTGACCCTGACAAATAGGTCTATTTCACAACAAACAAGGAATAGCACAGGTGTGACTAATAACATTCCTGTGCTTTTCCTGCTAAAACAACTTGAAAGGCCATGAAAAAGCCCAATGATGCAGTCCTCCTCTAGGCCATTCGTGCCAGCATGGCTTAACCTGTGACTGCAGCGCCCTCTAGAGCATTTGAGTGTGACTGTGTCAACATTAATTTCTCACTGAGCTATCATTCCCAAACTAGATGACCAAATAATCATCTGAATAACTGAAATGAATGAAAAATATGCTCAGAGTTTCCAGAACAGCCTGGTTAGTAACCCTTGCATACTAGACCAAAGATGTTTTAGGCTGTCTGATATCGTGCTGTGGTGAAACATCAATTTTACAATGACTCATATCTCATGTATCATTCATACAATCTGCAAACATTTCCTTTCCATATTAAACAAAAAGCTTTCTCCTAATGGCCAGTTCTAATCTAATACTCATATGTGCACATCATCATTTTTCCAAGTGCTTTCTTCTCCATCTTCTTACCTGTCATAGTACTCTGAGCCCTCCTCCAGACCAGGCAGAACCCCAGTCAAGAGACCTTGTAGGCCTGGTTTCAGGGTCTTCCCCAGGGGCAGGTAGTACGTCTCATAGAGCCCCAGCAGCACAGGCTTCACAGACATGGCGGCATTGGAGAGTAAAGGGAAGAGCCCGGAGCTGCAGTGATGAAGAAGATATGGTTCATTATAAGATCTGACACCAGCAGAAAACTATGTGCCTTTACTAGAAACTGTAAGTGGTAGCACAGTATCACCTATATAGAAAGAGGTCTTTGGCCAGCCGCTTGGGTCCAATTATCTTGAAGATGATCTCATAGGTCTCCAAGGCCTTGCGGTGGACTCCGCTGGGCAGGGCAGGGTGGAGGCATTGGGCCAGCCGTTTGCCTATTGTCAGCTTCTTAGGAACCACCTGGTATTTTGCATTGTTCTGCAAAACCTGAAACAGGATGCAAAAAAATGAGGCATGCAGCGAGAACAGTGTGACAGCCGTTCACACAAGATTAGATGTGATGTGTTTCCAGATTTTTATGGTTTCAGCTCTTTTTGCATATGTGTAGTAGTTTGATGTTAATGTGCTATATTTTTAAGCATAGACTTTATTTTTCAAGGTTAGCATTTCTGGTGTTATGTTTCCTATGTTGTTGTTTTTATGGGAGTAAATATGGTTTCATGTAAAGATCTGACACTTTTATATAAAGGGAAATGTTCTGGATTATAGCAGAAAATATAGAAATTGTCTTACAGTATTGTACAAACTGTACTTGTTGTACAGCTGTGAGTCTTACTTTCTGTTTTCCTTATGAAGGTATGCTTTGCTCTGTTTACTTTTGGTGTTTTTTGTTATATATGTGTTACGTACTTAAAACAAGTGTGATTTGAATGTTTTGACATGTTTACCTTTTAGAGCTGCAATTTGATTTATTTTCATGGATAACTGTGCTAATTGAGAGAGAAATTTGTGGAGGCATGTGTGTAGCAGGGCTGCGTGTACTGATGAGACCATGTTTGCTGGCGTAGGGCTTTTAGTGACTTTGCTCATGATATCACACAGGTGCAGAGAGCATTTATACACAAAAAATCCTTTTCATGTTTTGTTTCTTTACAACTACAGGTATGATGTGGGCTTATGCTATTTTTTTTATTTTTCTGAAAGAAAGTATTTTAACCTTTTTATTTATTTATGTAATTTCCATTTAATGAATTGTTTTGTAATGCTAGTGTGCATTATATGCTCTCTTTTCATGGACTTTCCCACGAGAAAGTGCAGAGAGCATTTATGGAAGAGAGACCCTGGGAATGTTTTATTTCTTTCTTTCAACTACAGTTGCAAATGTTTGGCAATAAATTTCTCAAAGACAGTCCCAAGAGTTGTGGTCCACTGAACAACATAGTCAGACCCACATGAGCAGTCATGAGAACGTTACATCTTTATGTTACAACTCATGCAATTAGGGTGACCAGCTACACTAGTTATTTTGAAACCAATGACAATTGATAATCTAGTTATTCAGGAACATATACACCTCTGTGTTGTATGTATGCGTCTTTGCGTACTCTACAACTTGTAATCTCGTGCAGTGTAAGCCAAGCTGTGGCCTGTCTGATCATTACCTTGTTGAGTTTGCCCAGGGCAGAGATGAGGTCAGCCCACTCACTGGAGTACTCAAAGTTCTTGAGGGCTTTGTCCACTGCTGCAACATAGTTCCTGTACTTGGAGTCACTGAGCAGCTCCACTTCCTCTGCATTCATTCTCCTGGGTGGTTCTTATGCTAATGTCAAACACCAGGCATGCATACGGACATCACACCTGCAACAAAGAGAAACGAAAAGATAAGACAAGACATGAAGGACTTTTTGACCGTGAAGCAAAAAGCCTGAGCCTATTAGTCGGTGAGTAGCATGTCATCCAATATCTGCCAGGGAGTAACTGGAGCCATTGTAATAGACTGAGTCATATAAATCAGGAGGAGCAAAGTCTGACATGAACAGCCATTACTAACTTTGGTTTATGTGGTTGAGAGTGAAGCAAGATGACTGATGTGCTGAATCATAGAATGACCAACAGAATAAAACAATCTGCAAAGTTTGGAAAGAAGAGCAGAAGTCATCAACTTTCCCCACAATGCTGCTGCTGTCACTTCTACAATCTTTCAGGAAAACATTAATTTTATGCCTTTCCAGGCAAAAGGTTTCTGCGGCTGATGAACAGGAGAAGAATGAGTCTGGACTACACATATCATCCAGGCTGACAAGCTTCCACAGAAATATAAATACTGTTCAATTATCCTTCTCCTTTATAGGAGTTGGAAATGTAGTCGAACTTGCTAGCACATGTACACACACCTAATACAATGTGTCTTATCACCTTAAATGAGTCAGAACAGCGCTGAGCCAAGCTATTAATATTCATAATTTATTACCACACAATGACAGTAATTGTACATGTAATGTGGGACTTTTTCATATGACAGATTATAATATACAGTTCATATTTCTCCCAAGGTGATTTCTGAAGTATTGAAGAATTCCAGTTAAAAAGTTTCAGTTTCAGTGTGACTTTGCATTAACACACAGTCCACTATGAAGAATGTCAACCAGAAAACTCAGCATGTGATTCTCAATATCTAGACAGATTTATATGGGCCTGGCTGATTTATTGGTCAAGCTCTAATGCCAAAATGCGAAGGCCATCTTCTGGTTGACATGTCATTTATTTTCCTCACACAGCCATTTGAAGTGGAACAACTTATTAACAAATCATTTCAACACAAATCTTAGCTGTATAACTGCTTGCTGAAGCTCACAATTATTTCAGTGGAAGTAGAGGATACCAGGCCAACCAAATGGATTATACAGATATCTGATATAGGAGGGGCTCAATCAGATTTAGAAAAGGTAATTGACATTTTAGAAGTAAGCTTTGCCCACTACACAAGAGAATAGACCTTTTCATGGATTGGTCATAGCAGAAGTCCAGGTGGAACTAATATAAACGATGACTCAGTTCCAATTCAAGTGTCAGGACACCATCAGTGCAAGCCATCGTGCACACTGCAGCCATTATTAATTAATGTTATTAATCACACCTGAGCTTCTCCTGCTCTGACATGGCCAAATGACCACAGTGAAAAAGGTCCACAGCATAGTCTGAATGAGTCTGAAATGTTTTAAAGAGCATTTGAGAGGAAGTCTAGATACTTATTCAGTAATACAAAGTGACTTCGGTTGAAATTTCAGGGAAAAGTGAAGTTATGCATCAGCTGGCAGTTTTGCTCTCACAAACTTGAGTTAAAGGATAGGCTCACAATTTTTCAAGTTTGTCTTAAAACAACAGTCAGTTTCAATGTAAGTGATGGAGGCCAAAATCCACTGTGTCCACACAGTCATCTTGTGCAAAAAATGTATTTAAAAGTTGATCTGAAGCTTATATGAGGCTTCAGCAGTCTGAGTTAGTCATGTCAAGTGAATATCTGCCATATTTAGTCTTCTTAGCATCAAATTCCCTCTTTGTGTTTCCTCGGACAGTGTTTCCCTGTTGAGCTGCAGTGGAAGTATAGTAACAAAAAGAGACTTTGGCACTAAAAAGACTGTAACATTGAAAGATATCTACTTGATTTGACTCATTTGGACAGCTGAAACTTCCTATTAGCTTTAAATAAACATTTAAATACATTGTTGCACAGAAGGAGGACTGTAGATCTTGGCCCCACCTCACTTACATTGTAAGTACATTCTGAAGGGATCTTTTACTAGCCAGTATAAACAGGGGAATTGATTACAGCAAGAAAAACCTATTTCAGTGTTCATTTGGGCTCCTGACTGTGGTTTTAAGACAGACTTGAAAAACTGTGAATTCGTCCTGCAAGGCTGTGAAGTGTCAACAAAAACAACGTATCAATTAACAGTGGACAGGTACTCACACCTGTCGTCCAGCCATTGCTTACATATAGTAACGCTCTATTGTGGAAAATAAATACACACATATATAACTAAAATATTGCGCCTTTAGTTACGGGATATTCACGAAATATTAATATTGGTAAACGCGTTACAACCATTATTGTTGTGTGGGAGAGCTAACAGCTATCTTGTCACCAGCTACGTGAGGTAACATTGTGTACAGCTAACCTACACAGCGCTTTAATAACATCAATAATTCAAGCTGGTATAAAAAGCTTACCGTTATAGGTTACTGGCCAGCAACTGTCATTCAATCATGAGGCCCGGTCCGACGAGTAGAAACGGCTGACAACGTCAATAATATGACTAACTTAGCAGGCTAGCTCAGGTTGGCAGCAGGTTGTTTAAATGATGGAGATGCAGGCCCGGTGTCTTCCGCTCACACAAGACACGTCTCTTTACAGGCTTTGGTAGCAGACAATGGGCGATTATATTCTACATATTCTTGTTTTTCTTCATATTTGCCTCGCTGCGTGTAAACAAACAGCTCATCAGTAGCTTCCAGTGGCAGAAATACAAAGCGAGAAAGACGACTGACAGCTCCCAGACTGCACTGCAGATTAGCTGTACGTCCAACTGCTCTTCCGCCTCTCGGGTCTGTGACGTCACCCATACTTACCGGAAACCGTGTGGTCTGTCTTCAACATAAAAGCCGAGTGTTGTATGGAAAATCAAACTCTTCCTTTAGCAATTAAACCCTCCTTCATTACATTTAACTAAACTGACAATGAAAGGGTTATATTTTTAATAAATGTTATGGTTTTGTTAAATTTACTCAACTGTGCAGCTGTAACAAAAGCTACCACCCAGTTCTGAAGCCTTCTAAAGACATATAAAGTGCACTATCAAATACTTTTGGTCAAATGTAATAACAAAAAAACTATTGAATGAATAGTTTTAAGCCTACTCTTAAACATAGAGAGGGTGTCTGCCTCCTGGACCAAAACTAGAAGATGGTTCCACAGGAGAGGAGCCTGATAGCTGAAGGCTCTGCCTCCCATTCAACATTTGGACTCTAGGAACTACAAGTAAGCCTGCATTCTGGGAATGCAGTGTTCTAGTGGGGTAATAGGGTACTATGAGCTCTTTCAGATATGATAGTGCGTGACCATTGAGGGTTTTGTAGGCTTACGAATTATACTAGTATCATAATGTGTATAGTTTATTTTTGCTTTTTATGTATGTTTTTTTTTTTTTAATTCCAGTATTGCCTTGCTTGTTGACTGTGCTACTCTATGTGCATCTGCAAATGGCTCCTCAGGGACAAATAAAGTATTATGAATTTAAGTGAATTGAATTGAACTGAATAGAATTCAAGTGAAACTCTCTTGAGTGCACCTCTCATGTAATAATCCAAAGCTTTATGACAAATTTTGCTTCATAATCACTCTCCCTGCCTGATAGCTGCCAGCACCTGAAGACAGTGTAGTAGATAAGTGTTTATAACAATATCCTAACTAAACCATAGATTGATGTTTACCCTCCGGAATGAAGTATATGAAAATGTATTTAATGTGGAAGTCAAGTGCGCACAGACTGGAACAGAAAACATTTTGAAGTCACTGTTCAATGTCAAAAAGGTTTTTATTTTATTTTGAAATGTTTGACCGGAAGCTGTTCTCTCATACTTTCCTTGACACTGGCGGGAGTGTCACGCTGCTGCAGACAATCTACCAGCCCCTGGATTCCACTCAGTCAGATAGGTGTGCCTGTAATGTAGTGTGCCTGTATGTTGGCCTTCAACTGGTGTGTGATTATTTATCGTTCTTCTTGAATTTTCGGCTGACTGAATGGCAGGATTGGAGATGCCAGCCAACACACATGGAGTCGGTGTCTTCCTCGAGCTGAGAAAGAGGCTTCAGAGTGGACTCCTCATTGTCGGGTAAATACTTCAATACATAGCTATTTAAACTGTACTGGTTTGATAACATTGTTCTGTTTCTCTGTAAGTTCACGGTGCAATTTAGGCTAAGAGCTAACTGTTTTAGCTAATTTAGCCCAATACATATGAACTGATGCCATAGATTTACAGCATCGTGGAGATCAAAGATGTAATTTAATGGTGTATCTCTGTCGTTTCAGTGATATAATCAAATTCCTAACGTCACATATAAGGTGAATCACTTATCTTTGTTATACTGACACCTTACACCGGTAAAAATACTGAAAATCTGCAGCAATACCAAAGATCGTTAGTATAGGAAGATGAGTCACTCGGAAGCGTAAACAAACTTGCTGTTGATGTACAGAATCTGATGAACGTTCACATCAGGTCATTTTTCACTTTTCACACACTCACATTTAAATTCTGAGGAGATATCCTCAAAATCTTTTCTACCCCACTACTATAAAAATATATCTCTAACTTACCTAGTAAAGTTTAAAACTGTGTCTATTCCTCTACACACCAAACAAAAAGGGCAAATGAAATCCTTCACCATCATTGTTTGGGTCAAGAAATCTCTCATGTCATTGTATATCATGTAATGTAAAAAATAAATAAATATATTTAAAAGGTGTATATATATATATTTATATATATATATATATATATATATATATATATATATGTATAGTACATTGTACATCTTTGCTGTGCATATCCCTCCAGATGCCCACTCTAAGATAGCGTTAGTACAGCTGCATGACAACAAAAGCAGGAGCCTGTCTGCACACCCAGATAGTGTTTTCATTGCAACAGGGGATTTTAACCATGCTGACCTCAAGACTGTTCTCCATAAATTCCATCGCAACGTAACCTGCGCAACTATAGGTAATAAAACATTAGGTCAGGTGTATACTAATGTTACTAAGTCCTACAAAGCAGATCCAGACCCCCATTTGGGCCTGTCAGACCACCTCTTGCTCTTTCTATACCCTCTCTACAAGCAAGAATTAAGACTAGGGCCCGACCAATACTGAATTTTTGGGGCTGATACCCCTTTTAGGGAGTAAAAAAAATTCCCATATCGATATATCAGCCCATAATCTTATATATACAGAATATATACATAAACACACATTTTTTGCAATAATCCCTCAAATGTGGTTATCAAACACTTGTGACAAAGATGTGTAATTGAGGCATGATGTTTTACAGTTTAACAGTAATCTTTATTGTATAAAATGACATCAGTGCACTGAAACAGTAAACTTCATTGGGAATTTAATAATTATAAATAAAGAAAACACAAACAAAAAAAGAATTAAGAAAAAGGATCAAATATACATAAAATGCTGCCTATATAACTTTAGAAAAATATTGGCGCATATCGTGCTTCTGCTGAAATTTTCTGTAAACCGCCCTATAGAATGTGACCCCAGGTTATCAGCTACAATTGCTATCACAGCACTCTGTAAAGTCTCACCATTGTCTAAAACAAAGTCAGATTCCTCAGTCTCCTTTAGATCATTAACTAGGGGAGAAAATACTTTGTTATAGCCAAAATGGTGTACATCCATATCCCTGCAAAGGATCACCAACTGCATGGGGTCTATAGCAGATCTATTGTGTGGCAGCATTTCATCTAATGTCATGTATACAGCCAGTAGTTTGTGCTTATTTTTGCCTGATCCAAGGAGGTTTGCAACCTCAAAAGCATCCTGATATAGGATGATCGAGACAGAGGAAGGTACATCCTGCAAGAGGGTGTTCTCTCTATAGTTTCTACTATCGTGCACATCCTCAAACACACGTGTGCCTCCCAGAGGATGCATCTTTGTAGCGTTGTAGTCTTCCTGAACTGATGGGTGGCTCAGCAGTGCTTTTAGAGTGTCTTTAACTGGCACATACTGGCAGAAACGCTCATTCCCATTAGGATCAATACCAAGATAAACCTGAGTTGGCTCAACATAACTGAAATTCCTCTTGAAAAATGTCTTTCTAGTTTGATCTGATTGAAATACACCCTCATTGTACATCTTTAGTAAATTTTCTTTTAATAGCCCATCCACTATTTCATGGATTCTATCTCTGGGTATCCCAAGTTTTTCCAATTCTTGACTGACTGGAGTCAGTGCATGTGCCATCCCATTTGTATGTAGTTCTTGGAACTCTCTAATTAAAGCTGAGATTGTGGCGGCTAGCAAAAGCATCTTAGCTGGCATTCTAAGATAGAAGAGGGCTAAGCTTGTCATGAATACATCTTCATCTACTTTGCTTGAGGAAAGGGCAGCAAATTCTGCATTGTCAGTGCCACCATCATTCCCATCAACAGGAATACTGGTATTATCACCTGACATACTACCTGCAGAGGCAACCTGCCCAACTGAATGCTTTCTGCTCACATGTGAGAGGAAAGAAAACCTCACCCTGAAATTCTTTTTGCAATTTTCAAAAGGGCATTGAGCCCTTGAGAAGCATCGAATTTTCTTGCCATCTCTAATGTGCCATTTTAAATGTTCACATACACTGGAAAAGTTTGTGGAGGTGAAGGCAGATCCCTCAATATGGCAGGTCATGTCAATACATCTGTGAGACCTGTTGACAGTTGGTTTGGGCTTTGAGTGGTTGCGATACATGTGAACCTGAAGGGCAGTGGCAGTCCTAAAACTACAAGGACACCCAACAAGCCCATAAGAAAATCTAATGTTGGTGAGATTCCTGTGTTCCTTGACATGCCTAATGAATGCAGTGATAGTCTCTGCAGAGTAACAGCACCGTTTGCAAGAGAACCCCATTTTTAAAGACAGAGATCCCTAACTTAAATTGATATATTATCTAAATTTATCTGACCATCTAAAATTTAGGATATTCACAACTATTCTCACAGACTTTGTAGATGGATGATAAGCTGTTTGAAATTTTAGGCCATCATAACTTTAACTCATAATACAGGGCTGTTTTACTCAAGCATTACAGCCTTTTTTACAGCCTCTAAGGAACATGTCTCAAGCTGTCACAAGCAATCAATCTCTCTATTTAAGCTCATCTTTAGCTGTCACATAACATGATGACATGATGACACCAAGTAAGTTCAGAGTGAAAAGTATCCTGAATCACTAACTAAACTGCAGTATCAGACATATTCAGTAACTAAATTTAAAGTAATTTTTTTTTTTTTACAATACAATCCATAAAACACCAAAAAGGTAAGGCCACTGGATTCTTAAATCTTGAGTGGAAGGTGCTGGAGTCTGATTGATTTGGTCTTGCTGAAGACAGAATGTTGTTTTCATGAGGTTGATCACTTCTGACCTCTCACCACCATTTATACCTTCCTGCCTGTAGATGTTCTCCACTTTTGCTCCACTGTCTCAGTGGTTTCTTCTGGTGGAGGTTCCAGCTGAAATTTTGTGCATCCATAAATCAGTTGGCCTCTGCAGTTGTCCAGACCGTCTTGATGATCGGTATTGTTTCAATGTTCCTGCACTTTTATGTTCTCAATTTGTGTCTGCACTTGAGAAAGGAGTGAAGTAAAACCACCACCAATGATGATACCTCCTTATGTAATATCAGCAAAATTACTGGGGTACTGCTTAATAATGTTTCGGCAGATGATGAGACATTTATTGCGTGTGGGGTTTGCCTCATACTTTCTTATTTCATCTTACTGTTGGCAATGGCTGACTGCACTTCCTCTGGCATTTTATCCCATGGGACTTCAAAGGTTTCTTGCCATTTACTTTATGTTGGCTGATTGGCTTACCCTGCACGAAGTACAAGGTGATGATGCTTGAGCTGGACAGTGAAGATGAAGAGGAACAAGGCAACGGACTGGAGAGCAAAAACAATCTTGTATGTGTTGAGTCATCCGACAAGATTTGGAGATCAAGTGTGACTGTAGTACTTTCTGAAACACATATGAAAGTAAAATATATTACATCACTATTTTCACAATATTTATATAACATATGCATGCACATTGATATCATAAACACAAGTGATTGTGAATTTGCATGGCCATTCAATTTATTGTTTTGAATAGACTTAAAGCTACAATAATAGAAATTGCCTTTGGGAGGACTGTGTAAAGTCTGTGGTCAACCCAAATTGCTGCTTAATTCTGTGTTCAGTCCACATGTCAGCTGAGTGTAAACAGTCATGTTTCTGACTCTGTTGCTTTAACTGGACAGGAAAACTACTAACACTAGATTGATAATAATTACCCATTTTGAATGCCTCCAGAAGTTTCCTTTGCTGTATAACAGGCAACAGGTCTGATTTCATCCTGCTGTACATACTTGAGGTCTGCCATTGATTCCACACCTGAGCTTTCAAGTGCAGTGATAACCTGTTGTTAAGTATCCTCAGACAGGCTGGGCAAATGTGACCTTTATCATCATCATCATCATGTGATGATGACCTTTATTTTATCGCCAATGGATGACATGAACCTAAACTGTCGGGACAGAATGGTGAAGAGTTAGCAAAGGCATGCCCCAAACTGAATATTCAGGTAGTGTGTAGTAATCAAGCAGCTCTACTTGTCTAACACAGTAGTAGGCTTCCATTGGTGTAGTGTGATAAGCGTTTATATAAGGTTGACGAACAGCCTGATATACCTCATTGATAAAGTACACTACTGAATTCTTATGAATGACAGCCTTTTTGATTTTTTCCTACTACAAGGCCATCATTATTATTACCTACCACAACAAACATTTTGCTCTCATATGTTGTCCCTTTTACTGTCACATCATGATTAATGAAGTTATTTAGAGGTTGTTGGCCTCCACGTCATGCCTTAAAACCATCTAACGCACACCTACAAATTGATTGATTCCTGCTTATACCATGGTCATTTGCCAACAATGTAAAATAAAACCATTCGCAAATTTTTGGTGTAAATTTGGACTCAAAATCAAAAGGTTATGAAGCAAGAGCATACCGTTGTCATGACAACTTGCCACACTGTACTCGCCACCAGCCTGAACCAAGGCATAAAATTCACGTAAGGTGTCATGAGGCATAACTGCAGAGTATGCCTCCATATCAGTATTCTTTTTTTTTCGGTAGAGAAAGTCTCTCAGTATATTAACTGCCCATTTTGTTGCCTTTTTTGTATAAATCTCATCCTTCTCTTCCTGCATGATTTTAAGCTCTTCAGGTGTCAGTTCCTTGTGCCGTTTTTTGCTTAATTTCTTTCTTTTCTTCTCCATTCCTCTGCTGCATCCCATTCTTCAAAACTTCATAATGAGTAAGCTTTGACAGCTGTGCTCTTTAATGTTGCTATGGTTACAGGTTGGATAGTGGATGAATTTAGAACGGCGATTAAACTTGAGCCGATCTACGTAAGCATTAAATGGTTTTCACGCACACCTGCCAGCCAATCAGAAAAGACTATTTACCCAGACCATGGTATAAGCTGCCATACCTCACTGTCTCCAGGGCTTTTTATTTTATTACCAATCAGCACTGGCAACATTCTCAGGAAACACCAATTCTGAACTGCATGCCCATAGAGTTTTCCAGCCCCGGGGTTCACCTCACAAGGTTTGTTGTTGGTATCATTACCCAGATTTAAACTGGTTAATGCGCTGCTTCAGTTCAACATAAGTAAAGTTTTTTTCTTTTGAAACAAGATGGTTGAGGTATTATGCCAAATTATTTGAGACACTGCCCTCAAACATGGCATGGGTCATGGCCAAGGCAAAGAGGTAATCCAGGCTGACATACATGAAAATATGTGAGCTCATTGAAGATGGAGTCAAATTTAACGCCACCACAGTCCCTTGCTTCCACATTACAACTCAGAGCCTCAACATGTTTCTGATATGACAGTGGTGTGCAGTCAGGGCCCTTGGCCAGAGGATCTGCCAGAAATGCTTCCCAATCAATCTCACAATATCTGCAAAAATATGAGTTCTTGCTAAAACTTTCAGTAAAGCCCCCAATGTTGTGTGAACCCTGCTATGGCACACAGGGTTCCTTTGCAGAGCTGCCCTTCCGGCAAAGTTAGTTCATTCAGCTCAAGATCATTTAAATCTTTCACAAGAGAGCCAAACACTACATCCTGTCCAAAACACGTATAGTCTTGCTCTCTAAAAAGCAGCACAAGTTGCATCTGATCAATACTTGATCTGTTATGGGGCAAAAAAAGCAAGGGTCAGATAGACTGCCAAAATCTTGTGCTTTTTCCTCCCAGACTCTAGGGGGTTTACTACTTCAAAGGAATCCTGATAAAGGATTATGCCTAATGAAGAGGCCATTTGCTTGAGCAGCAAGTTCTTTTCAATATTTGTGCCACCCCACAAATCCTGAACAACATTATGAGGTTGGAATTTAGTTTTTACTTGCTGTAGTTGCTCCCTCACTGACTCTGAGGACAAGAAAGAGTCACTGGTGTTTTTCACAGGGATAAATTGCGCAAAACATTCTTTGCCCAACTCATTCTGACCTAGACAGATGGACACTGGCTCCACATAATTGAAGTTACGTTTAAAAAGTTTTTCTCTTATGGTCAGTTTTGAGTGTGTGGGTATTGCAAGCCCTGTGGAGATCTTCACTTTTCAGGTTATCTATCACAGTGTTTACGTCAGCTTCAGGAAGTCCAAATGAAGTCAACTTGTCTTGAAATTTGGGAAGTAGGTGTGACTGATCTATGTCATGTATTTCCTGATAGTGTTCAATGATTGTTTGAATAGTAGAGGATGGAAAGAGCAATTTAGCTTGTAGTTTCAGATAAAACAAGGCTAAATTTCTGAGAAATTGCTTTTTCTGGGTAGACCTCCATTTCTTCATAACTGGACTGACTGGGATTCTGAAGTTGCCTTTTGGTTTTGCTTTTCAACTTTTTGACTCTTATTTCCATCAACTTGCATAACAAGCAAATTTGTCCTCCCTAGATGGGGAGAAAAGCAACATCCTCCCACACACACCCTACAAACCTTTTTACTTGAAAGAGCCCCACAACAAATGGTAAAATAGAGCATAGTCTCTTATGTTGTTTTTATAACAAATCAATAGAGGATCCCATCTTACCATGAACATTTTATTAGAGGGCAAATTAACATAAGTTAAATGCAAATCACCAAGCTAGCTAACATTAACTTAGTTTTTTGATTTTATAACTTAGAAATTCAATCCAGTTGCTATGAAATTCAAACAGATTGACACGTTACCGGTAATGTGGTTCAACAGACAGATATAAAATTTTGTCCACTCAGCAGCTAAAAGGGAGTATGCTAGCTAACATTAGCATGCATGCTTGCAACATGCTGTTTACACTAAGTAATGTCAAGCAGTAATTTTGACTTTGTCTTTTTGGCAAAAACACAGTCAATACAATGTAAATTCAACACAAAATGAAATTAAGAAGATTAATGCTGACTTTGATATTCAATTACAATTCTGAGAGCATTTCTAAATAGTTTGATGCGATTTTCCCATGTGTAGTGCTATAGAGCCACATTCATTCATGATTTGAACATCTGTTTAGTCAATCACATTTCTATAAAACCATGAAGTGTTTTGTTCAGAAGGAGGAATTTAAAGTCAATTAAGCATGACAGCTGACATTTAAAAAAAAAAAAAAAAAAAAGTTGCGTTTTGCCAAATAGGAAGGCTTCACAAAGTTCACATTTTGTGGTCCTGTTATTACAAACATTACAGTATTTATCCTCATTGTTTTTGCACATAACAAAATTCATTGGCTCCCCTCTTAAAAATGAAGACATTTTAAGACATCATTGGGCCTTGAACTATGAACATCCACAGTGATGTGTGCTTAGCCCACTACTTTACACCCTTTTTACACATGACTGCTCCCCCTCCTATCCTTGTAACTCCATCATTAACTTCTCAGATGATACTACAGCGTTCGGCCTTATCTCAAACAATGATGAGTCTCTGTATAGGAGTGAAGTACAAAAGCTGGCAGTATGGTGTAACAGTCACAACCTGGCTCTGAACATCAATAAGACCAAGGAAATGACCATGGACTTTCACAGGTCAGGACAACACATGCACACCCCACTCTATATAAATGGCGAGGCAGTGGAGAAGGTCGCGAACTTCAAGTTCCTCAGCCTGACTGACTGAGAAACTGTCCTGGGGCACCAATACCGCCTCAGTGATTAGGAAAGCTCAACAGCTGCTTTTTACCCGAGAAAACTGAAGAAAGCAAACCTACCACTGAAGCTGCTGGTGAATTTCTACCACTGTGCCATTGCAAGTGTCCTGACATAATGTGTGTCAGTGCTATTCACCAGTTGCACAAAGGCGGAGCACTAAGGTCTTCAGGGAGTAATAAAGACCGCTGGGAAAATCACTGGGGCCCAGTTGCCAGACATCACCACCATCTAAACTTCCCGCTGCCTATGCCGATCTCACAGCATCATTAGGGACCAATCACATCCAGCCCATCACTTATTTGATCTCCTGCTGTCAGAGAGAAGATATAGCTCTATCCGAGCAAGGACTACCAGAGTGATGAATAGTTTTTCCCCCCTAAACAAAACTCCCTAGCCCCCACCACTCCCATACCTTCTCGTAGGTGCTGTTTGACATACTTCAGACTATACCAAATACATAAAAAGGTCTGTCTGAACTATCTCTTTAACCAACTCAAACACACTTAGGCTATTCTATGTGATCTCCTTTTGATAACTAATTTAATAACTAATGTAATATTTTTCACTTCCATTCACTGAGCCACCCCTAAAACTGTTTGGAGCCCCCCTGGGGAGGCCTGCCCCCCATTGCATCACAAAAAATGTACCAGGTTTCAGTTGTGATACATTGAATTATGGAGTGTTTATGCCATCGTGGTCATTAGCTGTTTGTCTTTAGTGGTTGCATGTTGCTGTTGCAGTGGGCAGGGTGGGACAGTCCTGTTGGTAAATGGAGGGAGGACTCCACCAACTCACTGTGTGCCAGATGCTAGTAATCTGCTCCACCCAGTTTCTCTTGGCTTCACTCAGTCAGCGGAGGGAGTTGTAGTTGTGTATCATATTGTAAATGCATGCCAATTAAGGCAAAATAGTATGTTAATACAACATATCTTAAAACAGTATTTCTACATTTAAGGGTAGGCTTAAAACTTTCCTTTTTGATAAAGCTTATAGTTAGGGCTGGCTCACACTTGCCTTGGACCAGCCCCTAGTTATGCTGCTGTAGGTCTAGACTGCTGGGGGACTTCCCATGATACACTGAGCTCCTCTCTTCTCCTCTCCCTCTCCATCTGTACATAGTTATATCCCACTGGTTACTAACTAGGCATCTTCCCCGCAGTTAGGAGCTTTCTCATCTCGCAGTTGTCGACTTTGGGTTGCGGACCGCCAGCTGTCCCCTTGGTCCAGCTTGACACCCAATGCTAGTACTATTATTAGTAGTTATATTTGCCCACTGCTACCACTATTATTATTAGTCATATTTCTATTATTGTTGTTATTGTTGTTGTTGTGCTGTGTTCTCTGTGTCTCTCTCCTCCCTCTCCCCCCTCTTTCTCTCTCAACCCAACCGGTCAAGGCAGATGGCCGCCCACCTAGAGCTAGGTTCTGCTTGAGGTTTCTTCCTGTTAAAGTGGAGTTTTTCTTTGCTGCTGTCTCCAAGTGCTTGCTCATGGGGGAATGCTGGGTCTTTTAAATTAAAGAGTACGGCCTAGACCTGCTCTATGTGAAAAGTGCCTTGAGATAACTTCTGTGTTGATTTGGTACTATATAATAAAATTGACTTGACTTTAAAATTCATACCACTTCAGTAGCTATAAATGTATGCTGACTTTCTTCCATCAAGCCAATAAAATGCAAAAAAAGACAATCAACATTGAACTTTAGATTAGGGTTTTTATGTCTTATTTTTAATCAAACTGATTAGTCTTTTCAACATAGAAAATCTTTGCTCACAGGTACCTCTGCTTGCTGAAAGTGGATGTAGTACACCAACATCATCACTAGATGGGGTTGATGAAGTTTGACAGGCAGCAAAATAAGCCCTGCTCCTTGGTCTCTCCAAAAGCATTGAATTTACAGTGGAGAGGTGGCTCTGCACGGTGGAACAACTCTTATTATTCTTATAAAACATAACTACATCTCTACAAACACTGTTAAAAGTAGGTTAAGACTAGAAGACCTGAAATCAGAAATTTCAAGGAAGGGGGATGAACTAAAGGCCGCCATCCACTCAGAGTACGACTGTTCACTATTACCGTTTTCACTGCTGTAAGAAAACAAAAAAGAAAAATGTTATAAAATCTGTTCAACTCACAACCTTATAAACAGACTGCAAGACTGCATCCAATTTGTTTTCTGTTAAAACAGTGCTTCTCTCAGCTAGTAGTTGTCATGAACTCAGTCATTATTCAGTGCTTCCTTTAGCTGAGACAGCAACATCCAGCAGGAGGTAGAGGTGGTATTTATGATTGTAGTAGTATTATTTATAACACTTCCTTATTTTTAGTAGGCACAGTTCTGCAGGGATTGCTGGGACAGCTTTGAACCATCACTTTTACATTATATCCTCTCCACTCAGAATACATGACAGAAAAAAACAATAGATTTTATTCGGTGTTTGAGGCTGAGTCATTAATCACTGTTTATTATGAGACATTGGCTGATTACAGATTCTCTTGAATCTATGTCTTGGAAAAGGGACAAATGCATTTGTATGATTTGATGTTGCCAGGTTTTTAGGAAATCTGCTTGTTGGTTGAATTATTTTGCATGAAGTAATGTGAACAAAGACACCAAAAATAATTCCTCCTCCTCAGCAGAAAGGTCATAACACTTTAGAGCACATAAATGATGCTCATTTGATTAGTTAAATTTACATGCAATGTGATATCTAAAAATAGCAGAACATATATTTTATTATATAGCCTGTCAAATAATTCAATCTCAGCATAGTGTTACTGAAGTGCAAATGGGGAGCACCACAGTGAAGGATGGCGGCATCCCATAAAAGTTAGTCTGATCATTAGACCCTAAATCTTGTTCATGTTCCTGTTAAACATATGTAAAGTATTTTCTCCTTTCTCTCCTCCAGGAAAGACGTTGCCGGAAGTCCTGCCGACGTGGTGGTGATGGGTGGAGATTCCTCTCTCTGCATCCGGACTCCCAGGGGCGAGCTGAGCCCTACTTTACCACCAGGAGTCGCCTTCGAGGAGGGATCTTGCATTCCGACACCTGCAGGAGAATCCTGTGGAGAGGAACTGCATTTCAGACTGCGCATCAGTGTCGTACAAAGCAGAAATGAAGGTGACGTTCATGAGTAGCATTGGAAACACACCCAGACACGTGCAAGGTCCCTCAACATTGCTAGAGTCCTCTGTGCCAAGGCAAGGACAAAGTCTTTTGGCAGCTATTTAGAGATTGCTGTCTATTTTGAATTAATTGGATTGAGTCACTTGGTCATCAGAGACAGTGGAGGTGGAAATTCTGATCTCGGGATCCTCAACAGTCCACAAGCAACTGATCATCAGAGTCATGAGAATATTCCCTTTAAGTTTAGTTTAATCCTGTGAGGACATATCATCAAAAGTGCACCCCGAAGTGATTGCATAATATCCCCGAACTCTGTCTTTTGGCATTTCCTGAGATTTTTTTGTGTCACTCACAGCCCTGTGAGGAACCTACAGTAAGGACAGCCATTGACAAACACAATCAAAGTCAGATTGATCGCTCAGTGCTAAGCCAAGCCACCTTCACCACCCAGTATTTTATCGATTTTCTGCTCTGTAATACAAGGTTACCACCCTTTCACCAAATCTGGCTCATTTATTTGTTTGCCTTTGGCCCTCCACAGAGGCCTCTGACAGCGTGATGGAGACACTCCAGGCAAAAGAGACTTATTGCTTCTACTGCCAGGGCTGCATGACCAGGCTGCTTGAGGACAGGTGAGCAGCAGACAGACAAGGAAGAGTTCCACGACTGGAAAATGGGTTTTTATATACACCCCTCCTCCGCAGGAAGAGGAGCAAGTGTTTATTGATGGTATGACCCAGCAGTAGAAGTGATAGCTTGGGAAAAAAAAGTTAATGGATAGAGCCGGAGCTGGAGTCCACAGTTGTCAGGCTGACTGGGTTAGAATTATAGAGCTGGTGCGACATAAAGGTCTCCGCTACCTATTAAAAAACAATTGTATTTCTTACCTTGAGGTCCAGCTGGACAGTAGTATTGTTCTTATTGCCTTCAGCTTGTAGCTTTCTTTGGTCAGCAGTGTGACATACTGAAAATTGCAGTAGCTGCATTACCAAGACCCTTGCCCTCTGGCTATATTTCTTAGCAATAACGCACTAAAAGTTGCCAGATACTTATTTTTTGCTTTCAGTAAGGGACAGGTAAAATAGGAATGACTGGAGAAGTGCTTGGAGGGAGGTAAATGTTATAATTTCAACAATATTATGCCTCATTATGCTTTGTAACAACCATATGTACCATTTTGTGGCTGCACAGAAATATTAATGCTACCATTAACTGCAACCATCACAAGGTACCATCCAAAAGTTTTCTTTGTATAGCCTAAAACGGTGCATACTGCAGCAGGTGCTTCACAGGAATGAATTAAACAATTTAATAAAAGCTGCACTAATCAATATTTTATATTAACAATGGGTCAAGTGATGGTATGTAATGTCAAAGGCATTGCTTGCACTGATGAACACATACAGAATTATTACCCAACTCTACAGTTTCCTGCAGCTCTACAGAGCTTTTTAGCATATTTCAGCTAGTGAATGGTTAGTTTTTGGTTAACTCTCACTGCTCTCGTCAACCTTGTTTCCAGCAGCAGCCACCCTGCTCTGATAAACCAACCAAAGCTCTGATAAACCAACTGTGTGCTACCTGGCAACCACTAAACAGCAGATAGTCAAAGTTAGCAATTAGCTGGTGAGCATAGTAAAGCACTTAGCAGATAAGTTGGTGGAGAATAAAGCAGAGCCAAAAGGAGAGTGAATATTGGACTTACATTCACCAGGTGTCCATAAACACCAAATGTTGCTAATGTTGCTTTGTCTCTGCTGGATGTGTAAATAGGCAATGGTTTGCGAATAAGTTCACCATCAACTTTAAGGGTGATGATATGCCACTGTTGTGTTTACAGCTTGTTTCTGCTGCCTCCAAGTGGCCTAAAAATTGTTAATGCAGCTTTGAAAGATGTTACTGATTCTGTAAGCCTCAGATCCTTGGGCAGGAGCCCTGACTACAAAAGTGTGGTCACCTTTGGTCAACATAATCAGTAAAATCTTAATATCAACCAGTGAAGAAGGCCAAAACAAAACTGATATGATCCTGTCTCTTTGAATTTGTTAAATGCTAGTTGCATTTTGTTCCAACTAAAGGCGTGAAATTATTTTTTGGCACTGATATTTCAAATTTTAAGAATTGGGAAGTTATGATATAAAGGCATGTTTGACCTTCTTGGATATTGTTTCACCTGCTTTACTACTGTGGACATTTTATACAAACATTCCTCTCTATTATATGCAGTCTAAAAAATACATTTGTACCTGTCCTCATTTGAATACTTTTTTTGTCTAATTTTTCTCTTTGGTATTCTGATCTTCTCTGGCCCTCGGGGAAATCTGTGCTTATTGAGCAATAACAACACTCACTGTTGCAAGCCCCACTTAATACAATTTACAAATATCAAAGGGCAGGGACAGAAAGAAAATCTGTAATTGCATCGTTGTTTTTCCTCTTTATCAGATCGTTTAAGCGAGTTCTTCCTCTTCCTAATGGCAACTGGAATGCCATTGTGGATGACTGGTGTTGCCACCCAGATCCGATTGCTAACAAGAAGTTGTTGCCCCGAGCAGAGGATTGTTTGCTGGGTGACACCTTTGTCCTCGTAGCCAGAGATGGCAGTTGTGAACAGACCCTCACTCAGGAAGTGAGCCCTGTTGGCTCAGAGGACAGTCAAGATCCAAAGGTGAGTGACGTGCGAGAGGAAAACAATGGATTTGCTGATTTGTTCTTAGCTAGAGTACAAAATCTCCAAAACCAGCACGTTAAGGTTGCTCTGCATATGGAATTCTGACAAAATTAAGAATTTTTTAGGGATTTTTTGAAAAGGTTTAAATGAAAGAATGATTACCGTGGTTGGTCATCAGATTATAAGAATTATAGCAGTAAAGATCTTACCTACTATCTGCAATGAGAAAGGAAGTAGTGAATTCACTAGGAGTGTAATGCAAAGCTACTATCTGTATCTGTTTATGTTACAAATATATCTGTATCAGTTTGAAAACACAAGAAAGCTACTGACAAAAAAAATCTGAAAAACCTTTGCCACCTTGCATACACTTTTGAGATGATTCCTAACTCCAGCTTGTCCGTTTTCCCATCTACTGCCAAGTCTTGCAAGGTGCCCATCTTCAATATCGGATCATTAAAAGTCCCCTCCACACATGTGTTAAGATATGTAAAAATACTCTGCTTGGAACTATAATGTGCATCTGATATGATTTTTCCACAAAAAAAGTACCACTTTAAAATCCTTAAAGTGGCATCTACTCCTTCTTCTTCATTAAAAAATCCAGTATCCATGAATATGCAGATAACTGCTGGACACAAGATATCTCCTACTTCACTGTAAAGTTCATTCCCATTGTATGTGCACTGGAGGCTTCGTGTTTCCACGTCACACTTGTGTAAGTTGCATATTGGACCATGATTGGCTTCCAAACAAGTTGTGATGTCACAAATCCTGCTCAGAGGCCCGCCCCTAAAAATCTGATTTTTAAAGAGCACAAAGAAACTTTCCATTTTCAGCAGATGAAAACAGCCTTCCAGTGTCAAACTCTGCACATACATCATTCTGCACAGTGAATCTCAAACATCCAACTGAAGGAACAAGAAAAATAAAATAAATATAAAACCATATTTTTTTGTGGAGGGGGACTTTAAGTTAAAAAACACCTTTGTCAGTCAGACCTTATCCTACACTGCACAACAAATCTTGTGAAAATTGGGAAAGTTATTGAGGACAAATCTTGCTGAACGTTTGAAAATCGAACTTAAAACTATTTAAACTTCAATGTTTTAAGCACCATGCGGTCAATAACAACAGTTCATTTAATAAAATCAAAAACAATGGACAAAACAATTGCAGCAATGGGCACCATACTCTTGTCATACAGTATACTCACCCACACAGACAAAGCTGTAACAGTGAAGTTAAACTCCAGCAGTCTGTAGATGAGGATTGATCTCCCCAGTCTTCCATTACTCATTCTCTGCACGAGTGGCACTCTTTGCATGACTGAAACTGAGAGAAATAGAAGGAGAGGCAAATAGAAAGAGCAGAAGAACAAATGACAATCTGCCTGCTGTATATCTCTCTCTGTCTCTGCCTTCCATCCCGGATATAGCGCATATTGATTGCGGTTTTAAAACTGCCACACTAAAGATTGGTGTGTATTGTGTTGAATGGTTTCTGGTTTTTGGCTCTGTCATGTACAGAAACCCTGCCGCAGACTGGCGCTTATCTCCTGCAAGAGCTGTTCCTCAATGCTGGGAGAGGCTGTCGCACCAGGTATACATCATTCTAATAGGTTTTCATTAATAAATATAATTGTGAACTGCGTATATCATTCTTTCTCTGTTGTGTCTTCCAGAGACCCTGAAACTGTACATCACACAGGTGGTGGTGGAGCCCAGTGTGGGTGACAGAAAGCCAGAGGCGTCACTTAACAGGCATGTTTTCATCCAAGCTTTCAGTGGTAACGCTAAGGAAACTACAGCTGTTAAAGCAAGGACTGTAAATGGAATATACTTTCATACACAGGGGATGTAGGAGAGAAAATGAATTCACACACAGTCTTTCTAAGTAAATCATTGTTATTGTTGTTGTATATTTTTGTCCCTTACAATAAAGTACAGGGACTATAAATCAGTTCTAGTTTATCTGTATGTCAGTCTCACCCAATATCTGACACACCGCTGATTGGATTTTGTTGAAACTTTGGGGAATGATGCATATCAGCATTGTGTTCAGGCTTTTTGAAAATTAATTACAATTATACAATTTTAGATTTGAATTAAACATTTTAATAACCACATCTCCAACTGTGCATGTTTGAATAATTTAAAAATAGTTGCAGATCTGTTCAGATAAGTTTTTTTTTTCCATCATCTCTTCAAAAGCATGTTCTCTTTTAAAGCTGTATGCACTTTCTGATTAGCTGTATTATTTGACTTCTGGTACTGCTTTTAAAGCTACTATAACAAGAGATTAGCATAGTTTTATCTTCATCTTGAAGGAATATCATGAGCAAGAAAAACATGAACACTATCAGCTTTCATCATCTTTTTCAAAAGCCATTGATGGCTCCATTCTGTTTCTGTGCATGACCATGACTGTAAGGTTATAAATTGTGCCCTATAAAGACTAAATATGAACATTGTCCCTCTTGGACAGATCTCTTTTCCTGGAGAGGACTATAGCAGCCAGGCTTTTGGAGCTGTCCAACTCTTTGAGCACCTTCCACTTCTGTGTCCAGACTCCTGATGGAAAAGCCTTCCTATTGGTAAGAGCAAGCCGGCGTAATAAGAGGAAGCCATGACACTTTTTGTAAAAATAGACCACTCAGTTATTTTAGAAATGGGAGAGAGTGATATGGCGGGTCATTCAAGCAATATGAAAAGCTGATTGACTGTGATTTTCGAGTTGTTGAGCATACTGTCATGCTCTTAGCTTCTTCTGGATTATTACAAGTGACTTTTTATTGAACAGTAACACACCACTGCAATAAAAAGAAGTTGCATTAGACAATAAATCCAGTATTTGGGACAGCGTAGAAAAGACCAGAATTATTCATTATTTTTCATTGTATAATATAGTACTACGTAGTAGTAGAGTGTGTGCTTTAGTGTTTGACTGATGTATCTTTATATTCCAATATTGATGTAATTTTAACTGAAGCTGGCAGATGATCATGTGTGTGTTTCAGTCTATTAATTTGCATAACAAAAATCCCAGATTGCAATTATTGCAGTTTTCCACAGAATTTCTTGTTGGCAGACTCTTAACTGAAACTCGATAGCAATATCACCAATGATGTGTGAAAATAGACCAAAATAACCAAATTCTTCATTGATATATAAAACCCTGCATCATATCTGAAGTGGATGACACGCTATTTAACCCTCATGTTTTGCTTTCATTCGCATTTCCTTTTTTGGGGGTGTCACAGCTCCACAGCACTATGAGAATTTTTTTTTTTTTCCAAAAAAATGTTTCTTGTCTTCTGACCTTATTAAAAACCAAATATAAAGAACAATATTTGCCACAAACTGGGCTTGCACTTTTAATGAAGGGTACTTAATAAGGAGATGAGCATGAAGCATTGTTATTACACTAAATAAAGAACTGTATGCATTAACAAATATATGATCTTTTTTTGTGGAAAAAGTCATTCTCAGACAAGGAAATGTACAGTATGTTATCCTACATAGTTACTTATATTTAGGGACTAACTCCCTGTTAGATCTCTTATGAACAAACTGTTATAAAATCTCAATAACAGAAATCAGTCAACTCCAAAAACAGATGTAAAGTATGTGAAAATCTATTATATAACCCTGTTTTACAGCTGTGAAGTAATGCTTCATTTTCTGTAAATGACTTCTGAACCATGTCATTAGTCCCTTATCATGTTTAACAGCAATTTTCATAAAATTGTGATAAACCATGAATATCAAAGATTACACAATGTTCAGAACATGAAGGTCATTAATAGTATCAAGAAAGGATGCATAGAGTTTATGTGATTCCTTTCCCATGTGACATCAAGCATGTGTATCTCAGGTGTTAAGCGACCTGTCTGCTCCTCTTGCAGCTCTGGCTACTGAACAGTGACTCCATCATAGCATCAGTCCCAGAGACGTGTGTCGGGGGTGAGAGGTCTATCAGCTCCCCTGCTCTTCACAGTCCATCACCCAGAGCTGCCAGAGCCCTAAAACTCCTCTACATCGCCTGCTCTGACACAGGCATCCAGCAGAGAGAGTAAGCGAGGACACTTACCGCATCCTCTCTCCCCGCCTAACCCTCCACTGCCCCCCTTCAATCTTTGTTTTCCTCCGCTTAATCTTATCCTTTCATCTTTCCTCCGCACCCTCTCAATCACCACCTGTCTCAGCTTGCGGCGAGGGATGAAAGGCTACTTTGTTGAACAGATTTTAGGTCTTAATAGAACACTCTACACTAAGGTTCCCTGCCCAGACATAATTGTCTATTATTTTGCGAATGAGGTGTTCAAAGGTGTTTATCGTCTTAAAGTTGGCAGTTGCATAAGCCACGCTCGTGTTTGCACGTACAGGGGATGTTGTTTTGACTGGAGCGAGTCTCCGTGTACCTTGCTGTGATGCATTAGAAAGGTGTAGGTGGATGTGCTGCATGTGGTTCTCCATGTTCAGTACAGCAGCACCCCACTGGAAGAGCTTTCCACCCTCATTATTTTCAACTGAATCAGCACTCAGCGTTTTCTCCTCCTCCTCTTCCCTGCAGCCGGGTAGAGTGAAGGCAGTACAAGGAGGTTTTGTTGTTTCTACCATTTTGACAAGCCCACTGGCTGACTGACAGAGAAAGGGTAATTAGAGACAAAACTCGCATGAAAGGAGAGAATCTGTCGTCTCAGTCAAAGCAGTAACGCTGCATCTAAATGACATGATAAACTGTATGAGCATAGGTGCGTGCTGGATACCAAGAGAGACATCTCTCTGGTAAAACAAGCCATGACAGGAACTTTTTACTAGAGCGCTGTCGTTTTTGTCAAGCCTGAATTATAGTAAACACCACTGAAATTCAGCTATTGTATCCATTATTTCTTCTTCTAAAAGGTAACATTAACCGTTGCCATGTAATGAAATAACAAGGCTAATAGTTTACAGCCATGCCAGCCGCTCTGTGAGGCTGCTGCTGTGAGCTACAGTTAGCGTGTTCATAATGACAAAGCTAACATGCTGATGTTTAGCATTTAATGTTTACCATGGACACCATCTTAAGTTCAGTGTGTTAGCATGCTAACATATGCCTATTAACACCAAACATAAAGTACAGTTTAGGCTGATGGGAATGTCATTTTTTGCAGGTATTTGGTCATAAGGCAAAATATAGGGCAGATTTTGACCTGATGATGGCACTAGATGAAAAGTAAAGGGATCACCAAAGTTATTGCAATTCATCCTTAGGACGACACGAATGTGTGCTCCACATTTCATGGCAATCCATCCAATATTTGTTGGAATATCTCATTCAAAGCCACAAATGTTAAACCTATGGTGGATGCTAGAGGAAACGTCAGGTTGATCGCCAGAGTCCGTAGGATACTTCTTCATGGCAATCCCTCTAATATTTACTTAGCTATTTCAGTCTGGACCAAAGTGGTGAACTGACCAAATGACCGGCCAACATTGCCATCTGTAGAGCCACGCCGCTAGCATGGCAAGTATCTGGTAGAGAACTGTTTATTATTTGTTGTTCAGTGCTTAAACCTGAATTGATCCCTGATTCCTTGTCAGTTACAAAACAGACTGCACATTAGAGTTTTGTCTCTCTTCAAGGTGCTTCACATTTGAGCAACAGCTTTTTTGAATTTCACCTATCTCTTACATTTCTTAGAAGTCTTGCAAAGCTAAATTCAGGTGTTACTCACACTTCCGTTTCCCTCTAAATAATTTACCACTCATCCTTCATCACTCATCTCTGACATTTTTAAATTAAATGTTATGCCTGGGGAGCTGAATTCCCTGGATGATAGCCCTCTTATTAGGGATACAGTTGGTCACAGTTGACTGCAGCTAGGGGTTGCAGTATGTGTTGTTAAAACTGCCAATAATTGGCTGGAGAATCAGCGAGCCAATGCCTAAGTGGATTATGCTTGTCACTAATGGCAGTGACTTGATTGTGAGTTAAGTGAAATTCGCAGGCACCATTACAGTCCAGTAGAGCGGGAAACGGTATGTCTCATAGTTACGGTATGCTAATTGAATGTAATAGAAATTGTATGGGCAAGTCCTTTTCTATAGTATTCACTCTGATATGTGAGCAATCAAATCCTAGAATAATGTTGTTGACTGGTTTGGGGTCAATATGTAGACATCATAACTTGATTAGATTTGCTATCTAAACAACCTGTGTAACCTGCTTAAGACACTGAATAGTATTGTCATGACACCAATATTATGACTTCAATACGATACCTGCCTAAATATCTTGATACCGATACTGAAAGGATACCACAGCAAAAACCTAAAACATTAGGTAACAAGTCATTTTTAGCAGCTTGGAAGTTATGGTAAAGTTAACGTTACCAGTATGGACGTTGTGTTTGCATTTAGACATGTTTGCCACATTGGTAAATTAGCTTAAAAGCTAAAGCCAAATTAAAGAGTTATGATTGTCCTTAATTGCCTCGTCAAACTCCGATGGTGAAAAAAGTTTGCCTGTCCCAAAATAAATCATACTCGTTTGACTTATATTTGAGGGCATGTAATTATGTTACCTATCACATGCGCTAACCTGTCGCTCTTTGAATTCTTTGAACATGTCGGCGAGATGCTTTGTCAAGTTGAATATGTTGGCTCCCTTGGTCTGTGTCTGTTTAAAACAGTTTTTACAGACAGGCTTTGTGGTGTCCATGAGCTTGCCCTGACTGTGAGCTATGTAAGCAAAATAATTCCATATTTTGCTGCATGCATCTGCTTTGTCAACAAGCCATGGACAGTCAGCAAGAGCACTTGTACTTGCATCCATGCCCTGACTGTTAGCTATGTAAGCAAAATAATTCCATATTTTGCTGCATGCATCTGCTTTGTCAACAAGCCATGGACGGTCGGCAAGAGCACTTGTACTTGCAGCCATGCCTCTTGTTCTGGCACCATGAAAGCTGCAGCGTGCATATGAGAGAAAAAAAAAAAACGGTTGGCATGTCCACTATGTCTGCAGGGAGTGGAAGGAAATACAGCTCTTATTAAAACACAGTCATTCTTATGTATCGGTACTAATTAAACGGGGTTTAGTACCATTTTTAACAGCAGGGTATTGTGATGCCTTTCTTGTATCGGTATACCGTGCAACAGTGTCTAATTTTTAATTTTCATCCTTCATCATTTTTTTTAGATGTAAATATAGCCATTGCTATAGCAGTAGTGCCTCTGCTGTGCCTCTCAAAACTTTGAGAAGACTTTTTCATGTCAGGAACTGCACAGATGGCTAAATGTCACCCAAACAAACTGGATCAGCACCACACTCTGAAAGAGCATCAATCTTTCCTCTCTCCATCACTCTTCTTCTTCTCCTTTCAGTCCCCACCTCTTTTCTCCTCACACATACACACCATCATGCACACAGACATATATTGATGCAACACACACACACACACACACACTTGCCATCAATCCACTTTTATGTAACCCTCGTTATCCAGTTCAGTATACAGTTAAAAACCACTTAATTAAAACAGCGAAGCATCAACATGGGATTTACAGCAGCTATTCTGGGCATCATCTTGGTTGTATAATGCTGTGGCAGTCACCATAAATCTCTCCTATTCTGTGTGTGTTTTCAGCATTGTAACTAGCTGGGAGGTCAATGCCATAGGACATCCTGTGGTGCTGCTGCCGAAGGTGTGTGAAGAGCTGCTGCAAGTGATAGATGACAGCAACTCTGCACTTCCTACGTCAATGCGTTGCATGAGGTCCTACAAGGTGAGACAGTTACTTTAAGAGCCAACAGATTATAGCAAAGACACATCAGTCCTTGGCAGAACTACATATTTTCTTGATATTTCTAAAATTCTTTCCCTGATATTGTATAGTGTACAGAGATGCTGAAAGTCTTCAAAGTTGTCTTGATCTTTTGTAAAAAGCTGTATTATCAACACAGCAAGGACTCTTTCAGCTGACAGCAGTCACTTATTTCACTTATTCTTCACTTACAACCTTGTTTTTCCACTATTCAGTAGTGCTTGACAGTGTTTTTATCCTGCCTTAATTAATTTCATGATTCAGAGCTTTCAGCTAACAGTCTAGCTTTAGGGATTATGCTGGTCAAATGTAAAGCTTTACTTTTCTCAGCCTTATTTCAGCTTCTATACACCTGTAATTGTGCAAAATGCATATATTTAGCTCAAGTCGTCAAGGAAAACCATTTGACTAGAAAATAGGAGGTGTTAACTTTGCTGACAACTCTATTCTCTTAGCTGTTTTAAACCTAGTGACAGGAGTAATTAGCACCATTATCCTCCGCTTCCTGTTCAGAAAGTTTAGGAAATGACTCCTACCACTTAAAGAAGTTTTACATCTGTTAAATAATACGAGAGCTGGAATAATGAGCAAATCTTTGAGCAGAAAATCTACTGATGTATGTCAGGTGGACAATGCTTTTTTGTAAGCCTGTGACGGCGGTGTTCACTGGAAGGTTTGGAGTCTTTCTTAGTCTGAAGGTAGTAATCTACTGATAATCAAACAGACTCTCATGGACACTACAGTTAAAGGTGCAATCATCCTTTGTGCAAGAGGAAGCAATTGAAATGCACCATTGTGCTGCGCCAGAGTGATACTCTACATGAGTATGGAGGGTGGGGTATCTTTTTTTGCAGCCTTTCCAAAACCAAAAGCACAAGAGTGAAAGTCTAAAGAATTTGTTTAATAGTGTGTTTACCTCTAGCACAACTGGCTAACTAGTTTGCTGTGTATTGTACAGTTGTGACCAAGTGTTACTTCTTAACTAACAGTGTTAGATTGTGGGGCTAATGGTGCAGCCACGATCAAACTAAAGCCCTTTTCACAACAAGCACATCCACTGTGTAGTATTTACCTCCTGTTTGGAAGCTGACTCTGGATGCTCTCAGAGTTTGGAGTAATAATGTCATTGACTCTGTTCTTTATTGGATTTGGGGAAGTTTACACTTTAACAGCTTCAGCCAACATTACTCAATGGTATGTTTGAAAAACTCATTGGTTAGTCCTCATCTTAAAAACCTTAATGCTTAAAGTGAAAACATACAGTTTGAAAATAAAATTCCGACAGGTATGTAAGCTTATCATAGCTATTGTACCTTATCATACATACAGGGTTAATACTAGTACTAACTAGGTACCCTGCAGTACAAGAACAATGCTGTCTTTTTGCTGGGTACATCCAGCTTTAGCCTCTTAGGGCATTTTCAAACCTATAGTTGTTTTGCTCTGGTCCATATCAGTGGTTGAGTTGGTAAACTTGGTGCATTTTCCCATTGGTTTGGTTTCTTTTCACACAGAGAAAAATCCAATCGAACCAAAATGCAACACCAAAAGTTACAGCACCAGTCAAAAGTTTGGACACACTTTCTCATGCAAAGGAATGGGAAGGTGTGTCCAAACTTTTGATTGGTACTGTACATGAGAATGTTCACTATGCTTATTGGTCAAATGTGTCTGGGGTGGGGGCAAGAGCATAAACACAGGAAGAAGGTCCTGAAGAAGGTCATCTGGCCAAATACAACATTCTGCATTGCACTAGTCCAGGACCAACCTTGATTGATTCTCCGGGTAGCTGCTAGCAACTGTTAAATTCACTCATCCTAATATGCAAAGCACACCTGGTTACAAGAGCTTTTTAGTTCAAACTTGAAGAATACACCTAGTAGTTGGATCATGTTCCCACCACAAACCAAGTGCTGAGTCCATTTGGGATGATACTGAGACCACTTCCTCTAATAGGTCTATGTACCTTTTTTAATCCTCTGTGCCAGTGACAGCCGTGGCTGGAGGCATTATGTTTTCAGTTGTCCATACGTCCATTTGTCTGTCTCATTATTGTGAACATGATATCTTAGGAACGCCTTGTGGGAATGTCTTCAAATTTGGCACAAACGTCCATTTGGACTCAAGGATGAACTGATAAGATTTTGGTGGTCAAAGGTCACTGTGACCTCACAAAACATGTTTTTAACCACATCTCAAGAATTCATATGCTAATTATGTCAAAGTTTCACACAAATGTCTAATAGGATAAAATGATGAAGTGATGACATTTTATATCCAAATAGTCTCTAAGTGGAGACAGCATGTTTCTTACTGGAAATGATTCACTGGAATCATACATCAATATAATGATAACTTCTATTTCACACAAAAAATACACTTAATACCTTTTATTAAATTCCTTGAGTCTGGACAGACAAGGATGTAAACTGCAACTTGACTGTTTGGCAGAGACATACAACAGCGACATAACTATTTCTAGTTATTTGGTTGCACCTGAGTACGATTCCTGTGTTCAGACCTGCCCAAACAAATTGCACCATGGGGAAAAAACAAACCAGAGTCCGATTGAACCAGACTAAAAAGTGCATGTGTGAAAACTTCAGTCTTTAAGTATGATATCATGTATACAGCCTATGCATATGACCCCTTTTACAGGGCTTCCTGTTTTTTAAAACAAGTCAGCTGGAAACATTAAAGATAAACCTGCTTTTGTCTAGCTCTGTCTGAAATCAGAGACCTAAAGAAAGAACTACACTTTTCAGTGATAAATCTGTCACCGGTATCCTTGTAAACTGAATATGTGCCGTGCCTTAGTGAACAGTCAATTATACCAAGATTCTGCAGTTGGTTTGATAGTGATGTATTGATGTTTCACCTGTAACGTTAGAAACTGCAGAAATATGTATGATTTACAGTGGTTGGCATGCCACCATGCAGCTAAAGCGTTCTGTACTGGGCCTGTGGAAAGCGGGCTATGTAGTCTTCTTGCTGCAAGTTTATATCAATATCTGCTTTGACCAAAGAACAAAAGACTGTGGACTGAACTTGTATTTTACTATATCAACGGTGGACTGTCTTGTTGAAGTAACACAAATAGCAGAAATTCCCTTTCAGAGATGTTGGAGTAGAGGGCTTCCACTTAAACCAGACAGCTGTTCCAATTGTTCCACCTACAGTAAGCTCCTGCCTTGTTGTAAAGGTATTGTGCCTCAATCTTAAAAATGCTTACTATGGTTTCTGACACCATGAGCCATTTTTCAGAGCAGGTACCCTTATTTTTCCCACACACTGTGGCACAATGCACTTCAGATAATGCTGATAAGCAGAACTGTTGTTTTCTAAGGTTGCAACATGACAATAGTGGGTGGGAGAAGAAATTACGCTCTGCTGAAATGGAGAAGGCCATAGATAGAGCGACTCAGACATAGGATATAGTATCTGTCTGATGATGGAAGCGGTTACATGGGTAAAAAGAGTGTGATAAGTTGACACACTCAAACACTTCCTGATTGTAGAAGACTATAGTGCTATAGGCGGCAGAGGATGGGAAGATAATGTGATCATACTGCCATCTAGACTTACCAGAGATGGTCTGAGAGTCCTTGTTTAAAACACTTTGAAAATCACTCTGGAGCCCCGAGATTCAGAGGGGGAGGACCAGCATGTAGCAGGATAGCAGTCTGGAAGCTTATAATGATCTGAAGAGATGCATCTGCTAAAGAGGATGAGATGAAGATGTGAGCTATATATGTGGCCTTGTGAGCTATAGTTTACCCACTATTGGCTTTTTTTTTTTTTTTCTTTTGTTGTTGGATCGTAAAGGTCCTGCAATCCTACACAGGTGTTTTCACCTATTCTGGCTGATTAGATGTCTGCTCAGGTTCAAGTGGAGCTATGTTGATATTCATGTGAGGTCATCAAACTTCATGCACTAACAGAACTTTTTCATAGCAGACATTTTGACATGTCATAGCAGTACAAGCACAGGTGTAATTAATAAAATCAATGACGACTGTGTTTCATTCAAGTGAGCCAGTTCCTGGGCTCTAGTATTGTGCATGCTGAATCATGGGCATGATTTACTGGGACACTTAATGGAACTGAGCCATTGTTAATGTTATTAATCACACCTGTGCTTTTCGTGCTATAAAGGGTCTAAATGTTTGCTGAGAAAAAGGTCTTTTGGAATGACAGATGGGTAAATTGTCCAGAGGAGTGAGGATATCAATCAAGCACAGTCTGTTCACACCCACACAGTCTGGAGAAGAGGCCTAATTAACCAAAAGTGAAAACACCTGTGTGAGCAGTGGACCGTTGCTATTTAAGGCCTGTAAAATTATTAAACAGCTGTCTGTTTTAAATGTCCATTTGATTTATTTACAGCAACTGATTCAATGGTGACTTATGTACTTAACATAGTTGTGCACGCATGCAGTCTAAAAATGAAATTGAAATGATAATCATTGATAAGCACAATGACATTTTGAGTAACTGCAAACTGCAACTGTAACTTCCATTTACATGGCCTAGATAATTGTGTTGAACTAAGGATGTGTTGTCTTGAAAGTAACACATTTTTTTTCAAGACCGACAATTTGACCTGTAATAGGAAAAGTACAGGTGTAACTAATAACATTAACTGTGACTCTGCTGTTTATTCAAGTGTCCTACAAAGCCATTTCACTGAGCCTTTTTCATGGAGTACATTTCGACATGTCACAGTAGGAAAAGCGCAGGTGATGATAAAATGAATAATGCCTGTGTGTGTGTGTGTGTGTTGCATGTTGCTGCTTCAGTTTGGGGTCCTGTTATTGTGCATGCTGGCTGGCTGTCACACTGTCATGGCTTACTGAGACACTTGAATAGAAAAGAGCCGATGTTAATCTTAGCTGTAATACCTATGCTTTTTTTTCTACAATGACATGTCAAAATGCCATTAAAAGAAGTCCTTTCCAGTCCCAAGAAACTGGCTCACCTAAATGGTATGCTATTGTTATTAAAGGGGCCATATCATGCACGTTTCCAGGTCTATATTTATATTGTAGGGCTCTACTGGAACATATTTGTGTGATTTACAGTTCATAAAACTCCTTATTTATCTTATACTGCCCCTTTATGCAGCCCCTCAGTTCATCCTCTGTCTGAAACAGGCCGTTTTAGCTCCTGTCTCTTTAAGACCCCCCTCCTAATGAGCCCACTCTGTTCTGATTGGCCAGCTCCTAGAAGCTGCCGCTCGGCAGACTTCCATCAGCTTGGGAGAATGTAAACAAAAAATAGTAGTTGGAATTCACTTCTTTGTACATCTGTACATGTTCGAGACGGAATCTGATCTTAAATATGCAAGTAGACAACGCAAATAATCTTAACAACAACCTTAGCAGCAACCTTAGCAACAAAGGCTATGAAATGGATGGCTGTTTATGGGCATGCGCAAACAATCTGATGTCATCACAAGAAGGAAGTAGAGGTAACACTACAAACAGAGAGTTCATGGCAGACTGAAGCCCTGGCTTTTGCCTTGCAGGGAGCACTTTTAAATATGTTCACCTCAAGTTTTGGACTTTTGACCAGTATGTCCCCTTTAATGTTGTTAATCACACCTGTGCTTTTCCTGCTATGACATCAGAATGTCTGCTGTAAAAAAGGTTTTATTTAACCAGTGAGTAAAATGCTATAACAGATAACAGTGATGGATAAAATTACAAAATCAAGACCTAGGTTGTTAAAAAGAGAGAACCTTTAACAGCGTCAATATCTAAACCCTACAGGCTGAAAAGACAACTTTCCATATGGAGATAAATAACATATAATTAAAAGGAAATTAAAAGTGACATTCCTGCATATTCAGTTGTACATTAAACATTCAACCAAACTGCATCATATCCAGCATACGTCGACATTTGCTAACTGACTGCCCAATCCAATATATTTGTACTATATATTGGCTCAACCAGACTGTCACAGCACTAAGCCAAAGTTTGCAGGTAACTGTTTGTGAATTGTGTCTGTGTGTGTGTGTGTGTAATGTGTGTTTTTGTTTAATTTCAGTCACTGTGAGTAGATCAAAGCCTGCACCATAACCCAGCCTGTTATTATGCTGCATGTGGAATGTCTACTGTTGTCTGGGCTGCTGTGTTCCCCGCCCTCCATCCCTGGGCCTACCGGTGTAATGGGGTGTAAAGTAGTTCCAGCTCAGTGTCACTCTCGAGCCCGGGAACAGACAACACCTCCCCCCCACCACCTCATTAATCTCCTCCTCACTCCCACAGACACGGCATGTAGGTTAGACAGAAACTGATCCAAAAAGTGATCCAACATTTTACAATGAAGAACTGAGGGGACGTATCGATCATACATCGCCTCAGTCTTTCTGCAGTCCACACAGCGTCACAACAGGAGCGGCCGCACTTTGTCGAAATAAATTACTTCCCCCAAGATGCACACGTCTCGATTCATTGGACGTGGACCAATGGATAAGAAGAGGAATTTATCAACAGAGCGGGGGTCTGTGATGCTGTTCTGCATCAGTGTTTATGTCAGGATTGGACCGATATCTCAACTTGAAGATATAGAAGTGGTGGATTTTGTTCTTTTAAGCAAAAAAAATTGTAATGGCAAGTCAGGGTTATTTACCTGCAGTTTGATGGGAATGATGCAGCTTTTTGAATTAGATATGCTCATTAATCATATGTGCACTCATTGTGACGTTGATTTTGCCAAGAACATAGCCATGTTCATTTGTAATATTTGTTTTGACTGCAGGACACTCCTTTGAGCTTGCTACTCGCCGTAGCAGCAGGAACATGATTCTTTTGTCATGTTCTACTTTTTCTACACCTCTTTCTGTCTCTGTCTCTTCACATATGACCAAATAATCTCCCTCTCTCTAGCCAAGTTTCAAGTGTTATGATAACAGAATGCCTGGCATCAAAGAGTGAGTGTTTGCTCGAAAGACTCCCTCATCCCCTTGTCATTGTCTCAGTACCTTTTAATACTCAGACATTAACCTCTCTTCTCTTCTGTCCCTTCTTCAGCTAGAGCTGTTGTATAGAGATGAAAAATAAAACCGTGCTACCAAAGGTAATCTCTAACTACAGCTAGACGTATTGCTCTTCATGGCTTTGCAGTGATGTCACATATTTCACAGTGCTGAAGCTCAAAAGAATTCCAATGAGATCAAAGAACTGTAACACCCCTAAGCATGTTATCATCAAGTGTTCTGGGCAGACCTGCTGTCAGCGTCGCTGCCAGTTTAAAGACCCTCATGTAATTTAAAAACTGAGAATCTTTTTTCATGTGGCTTCTCATAATGTAAACAGTTGATTAAAAAAAAAAAAAAAAAAAAAAAAAGTTAAATGTACTCACCATGAGCAAGAGGAAAGTAATGGTTCTTTTGATACCTTTGCTGGTTTCTTTTTTTCACCTTTTCAGCCAGGCATTCCACCCTACTTTGGGAACAATGTTGTGAAGGAACTTCCAAATAATGTCCAGCACAGTCATAATGATACTGATCCCCCTGGAAGAATAATACAACTATAAGAATACTATGGATTTTTCCTCTTTTTATCAGTTCATTATTGAGTGTAGGGCTGAAACTAACAATTATTTTCATTACCCATTAGCCTGCTGATTATTTTCTCAATTAATAGTTTGAAAAAAACTAGAAAAAAATTAACATATTTAGTTAACATATTTAAATTGCTTGTTTTGTCCAAACCCCAAAGATTCGGTTTTAGTTGTTCCACAGGAGAGAATTCTGAATTCTTTATTTATTGCTTTTCACCTTTGTTTGAATTGGGAGGGGCTCGGTTGGAAAAAGATGTCACATATTTCCATGCTCCAGTCGGAGTTTGAATCAAACTGTGATGACGGTTGTTGTGGTGTTTGCTTATGTTGCCAGTACTGCCAGTTAAATTTGTTGGATGTTTGAGCTTCACTGTGCAGAATGATGTATGTACAGAGTTTGATACTAGAAGGCTGTTTTCACATTTATCTTCTGAAAGTGGAAAGTTTCTCTGTGCTCATTGAAAATTATTTTAAAGGGGTGGGCAGGATTTGTGACATCACGAATAGGTTGGAAGCCAATCCTGGTCCAGTATTCAACTTACACAAGTGTGATGTGGAAACTTGAAGCCTCCAGTGCACATACACTGGGAATGGACTTTACAGTGAAGTAGGGGACATCTTGTTCAGCAGTTCAGCTCCTGAAATGAACAACCAGATCAAACACAAATTATTATTCAAAGTAGGGTATTTTATGTACATCTTAAAACAAGTCTAGAGAGGATCTTTAAGTTTGATTGTTGATTATGTATTCATGAATATTTAATGTTATCAAGAAATATTTAAAATTTGAGATCAAGTTGAGGGGATTCATTTAATCTACCAGCATCTATCTGCTCAAGTTTCATACAGTCACATACATTCACACTTTGGGGCTGCCAAGTACAGTCATGGCTATATTATCAGTGTTATCACTGTAGATTTTGTGGATTTTGTGCCTTGCTCAGTGGTATTTTGTAAAGGAGAACATTACTCCCTTTCCCCACCTTCATTTCTCCCCCAGCTTCAACCTAGCAACTACTTCTCTCCTTTGTCTAGTCTGCTGTTGTTCTGGTTTCTTAGTTTCTTATCACACTTTGTCTTCTTTTTCTGGGACTCTGAGTTGTGTTAGCAGCAGCTCACCTCTATTTGCCGTTTGTTATCATTTGTATGAATTACCATTGATGCGCTTGAGTGGTGAGCAGACATTGGCACGAGGACAGAGAAGACAGGGCCTTGAGTAAGGCAAATGCCCTCATCCATCATCCCAATATAGAGCCCTCAGTGGAGCGCAACCATTGTCTGCACCAGGCAAACGCCCAGGAATAGCAGATGGAGAGAGAGAGAGAGAGAGAGAGAGGACCAGGCTAAGCCGATTTATTTTCTGTGCTTTGTTTATCTGAATGTGTGTTTTTGAAGTTGATTAAATCTCTACCACCTGTGGTTTTTTTGTTGTTTGAAGACCGTAATTGCAGATAATGTGGTACTGTGTTGATCAGCCGACCGTAGAGATCCTGTAAATCTGTACTTTTGGGAACAAAAAAATGTCATTGTACAGTACAAAGAGGAGTTTTCTAAAATGCTAAAGTTAAACGTGTATGTTCAAAAGTTTCCTAACTTCCTGCCTGTTGTCCTCAGGTGGCATACCTAAGACTGTGAGGTTGAAAGGCCGGAGCCAAAAGGTCAAGACTTCACTCATCACTCTTGGTAGAGAGTTGAAAAAGACCTGGGACAACTGAGAAAAGAACTTTTTGTGAACATGTACATGTATGTTTTTCTATATGTGAAAATGACATCATTCACAGAGTGACGTCAGATTTCTAGGTAAGTATGAGAATTTTAATGCAGAAGAAAATGCAGCAAGCATGGAATAGCTTGTTTAGCATGTCAAGTTTTGGTGTCTGGTTTAATCTGTATCTTCACCTCCAAAGACTCATGTTGAAACAGGTTGTTGCCAGGCTATTAAATGATAGCTTGTATTTAGTAAATTCAAACATAGGAGAGACTGAAATCACATAAAACATTTTGTTCATAGGTTACACCTGTTTGTAATTTTTTTTTTTAAATCATTATTAATTATAATGTATAGTAATATACATAATGGTTGAAAAGCAACTTTGTCAATTCCCAGACTAAGTTTTGTATTTTTCTTACCATTCTTGACAAAACAGATTAAACTATTGTATTTTTGAAAATATCATCTCTTCCTTTCTTTTTTCCACCTGCTGGTGAGCACTGTTGATTGATATGTGGAACATAGTTCTTGAGTTTGCTCTTGATGAAAGCTTATTTTAGAGGCAATCCAGCCCCAGGGTACAGCAGAGCATCCTCCACTTGAGTATAATTACAGCTTGCGGAACACGGTGACTTTTTGTGTAGTCATGGGTTTATTTGTGAATGAGTGTCAATGATTGATGGTATTTATGTAACATTCTCGGTAGGGAGAATCATTGTAAAAATGTAGCGACAGGTGGGTGTCGTCACAGGGTAGTCGCTACCACGGCAACGTCAGGTAACATAACCATGGCATAACCCCAGATTCACAGAGTATAGGTGTAGCCGTCACTATTTCAGTGTGCCTTATGAAAGTTAATTGTAACTATTTGGTCACCTAAAAAAGTCTTGTTCAGTATTTGTTTGTACTAAAAGACCCTCTAAGGAGTCGGATGTTCAGTTTTTCCAGTAAGTACATTTTGTTTTAATGGTTTTAACCATTTTTTTGCAAGCAAAAATTAGCATTAGCATTATCACAGTTAAGCACTGACTGTAAATGCACCATGCTAACCAAGCTAGCAGCAAGCATTAGGGTCAGCTCCACCCTCTTGTCCAAATATGGTCACCTCTGGCTCCAAAAATCCAAGATGGCGACGGTCTAAATGCAAAGTCAAGGCTTCAAAAAGGAAGTCCACAAACCAATAGGTGAAATCATGGTGGCTACGTCAATTATTTTTTACAGTCTATAGTAATTCCCTGAGAAGTATCAAATTTCATCTCTCAAAACAATCTACTATATTCAAATCAAGTGGATTGATGATCATTTACTACACAGCATCCAGTCTACGCTGGTTACTGTATCTTTGACCAGCAATGCAGCATATCTGCCTGCATGTCTATTTTTACAAGCTCTTAGTACAGACCAGGGGACTATTTTTTTCTGCTCCAGACTGCATGCCTGGATCCGCTGAATGCTGATGCCGCAAGTGACAATTACTTTTAAAAATACAAAGAAGTATTGTGCCCACTGAAGCGGCAAAGCAGAGAGTGAATTGGCTAATTAAATACATCCAACGCTGAACCGTCAAGGGCTTCTCATTTCCTTTCTGCCCTTTCTCCACAAGTGCAAATGAAGTAGGCTCTAAATAACCCATTTGTTTCAAGCCCGCTGAGCAGGAGCTACTCCACATTACTGGCTGCTGCTGCTGTTTTGAACACACCAACAGACACAGTCACCCAGAAGCCTTGAGGAGTTGCAGGCACTCTTTGTCTTTCTACCCTTGATGACAGACAATGGAAGTGTCAAATTAAAAGTTTTTTTGGCCAGTACACCGCCGTCTGTTGACACTATATAGCTCATTAGCCTTTTCAGACAGTTATCTCATGAAAAAATATCAGTCTGAAGAAAGGTCTACTCCATTTTCAGCCTTAGCAATTGTCCATGGATGGAGAACATTTTTGCTTGCTTTCCTTTTACATGTGATGTTGGTGTACAGTAGTAGATTTTTCAACTGCAGCCTGTGAGGTACATAAATGTCTGTAACAAATTTATGGTAATCCATTTTATAGTTGTCATTTTACCAAAAAACAAAAATGTCAACCCCATGGTGATGCCAGTTAAACAGTCAGGGGATCACCAAAGCCAATTGGCTTTCCTCTGGAGACCACAAATCTTTGTACAAAATTTCATGGCAATCCATCCAATAGTGATTGAGATATTTCAGTCTGAAGCAAAGTGGTGAACCAACCAACATTGCCATCCCTAGGGGCCACACTGCTAGCATGGCTAAATATCTCAGGTGCAGCTGTCAAGAACAAAGTTATTTTTTAAGTTCCAAAACTGTTGTCATTTTGGAGATCTGGGGTTTTCACCTGACAGCAAATATATGTTACTGTCTTACATTCTACTTGGCATGGCAGCTGTAGAATATCAGAAACAACCTTTCTATCCTCCATTACTTAGACTGGTACTAAATAGTTCAACTCCATGCATCTTTTCGCCCATAACCCCCTACTTCCTCTATTACTTGTCTCCCATTGGAGATAAATGTCCATTCAAACCACATGTGACATCACACATATGGAGTGATCAAGTCTACGAGAGCCTCAGTATGAATTTCAAATTGGATTTTCCAAGCCTTTGCCTTTTCTAATGTGTTTGATATTATTTTCGGATTAAGCGACACAGCGATGTGTGAGATTACAACATGGCCACTGTAGAAAGAGAGAGATCCTTTTGGGAGAGGTCAAGCCATAAAGCTTGTCTCATCTCTTAGAGGAAATGAGGCATTAGATTGAGTTCCTGTTTTAGTCACCCAATCCTAATGGGTCATCCATCCTGAGAATCTTGGGAGTCATTCTGCGAAAGAGGGATCACAGAATCTTTGCTATTTTCCTCTTTTCCTGAGTCACTCGGAAGGTGAAAAATTAAAGACGAAAACTTAAAGGTAAAGTTGGCTCTATTGTATTCTGAGTTTTCACAGGATTGCAAAGGTGTTGCAGCCTGTTACTAGATTTGAGAACACTACACTCTACCCTGCCCGTTGTACAACCCAATTTGTCCATTTTAACTGTATCCATTTTGTTTTTGCTCTTTTGCTTTTGTATTTGAAAAGCCAAACAACCTCAGTAAAGGATTGAATTGAAACATCTCCTTGTATGCCCCTACATTGTAAAACTTTATGCGCAAACCATTGTTGTTGGATTTAATCTGTCATGCAAAGAAAGTTTAGCTGGACCCTAAAAATATGCCTCCCCAACCCTAACCCTTTTTGGTTTCCAATATCAGTTTGTTGGTTGGTCGTCTGTTCACCGCTTTGTTCCAGGCTGAAGTATCTCAACAACTATTGGATGGATTGCCATGAAATTGTGTACAGACATTCATGGTCACCAGAGGATGAGGCCTACTGACTTAAGTGATCCCCTTACATTTCCTCTGGCGCCAGCAAGTGGGTTGACTTTTTTTTTTTTTCTAGTGAAATATCTTAGCAACTATTGGATGGATTGTCATGAAATTTGAAAGACATGTTCCCCTCAGGATGATTTCTAACAACTTTGGTGAATTTAATTTTTCATATCAAAATTCTAATTGACCAATACCTTTGTTTATAACCAAATCAAAATATAGTCCCATCAGCCTCAGCTGTCCTGTACTTTGTGTTAAGTGCTAATTGTTGGCAAATGTTAGCATGCTAAAATGCTAGACTAAGATAGTGAACATGGTTTACATTATACTTTGCAAACATCAGCATGTTAGCACTGTCATTGTGAGCATAAGCATGCTGACTGTAGCATGTAGCTCAAAGCACTGCTATGCTAAAGTTTAGACTCACAGAATTACTGACATGGTGGTAGACTCTTAGTCTTGTTTCACTGTTATCTTAATTCCAAAGTCATACTGTCTCTAGCGTCCTCCAATAGCCCCATAACTTCAACAACCACCCCAACCCTTATACCCATACCTTAGCTTTTCTGTCCCTCTTCAACTCTCTCCATCTTGGCTTTCTAACAAGGCCACGGGGCATATCAGTGGTGCCTGCGGGGTCTCATTAGATTGTCCATTGGTCTCAACAAGCCTCTGTGGCAAGCTTGAAGCAAACCCATGCCAAGCCTTCAAGCAGGCACAGGCCGAAGAGTCAACCTGCTCTTGGGGAAGAATGACACAGATGCCTCAGCAAGTATGAGGCAAAAACAACTCAAAACAGACATCCTGAAAGCATTTTTGGAACTTATAATGCTTGTGACAGCGCAATGACAGACAGAAAGTGTGAAGAGTGGCCGGTCCAGTGTGAGAATACAGTATATGAGAATGAAACTAGTCAAATGCATCAGCAATATTTCTATTGTTTAGGTTGCAGAATAGACATCAGCTTTTGATATTCACTCATGATGTGAGATCTCATTACTAACTTTGGAAAAAAGCGTGATAGTAGTTGTGCAGACAGACACGGACTGAGTTAAAAGCTCTGGTCTGACAGGCAGGAGACATTTTGAGCTGACAGCTGACAGAGGAGATGGAAGCCCTGCTGGAAGTGGGGTGTTAGGATGCTGTTTCTGCCACTGCTGCAGCTTGATATCTCCTCCAGCCTGAGGGAAGATGAATCGGCTGCTGCTTCCAAGTCTGGAAACGGAGAAGCTTTTGCCTCGCTGTTGGGGGGCAAAATGCTTATCAGCAGTTATGCTCGGCATGTATTATAGAAAAATAAGCATTTAAGTTTCCTGTAGCTGCTAATCCGCACTCCTGGGGGAAATGCATAGTGTGTGGACTTGAATTCTTGGAAACCTTGATTCAAAATGAACAAAATGTAGGTAGAGTTTGGGCATAAAATCAAGTAAAAGTGTTCAAATAGATGAAAAAATGAAATATGACTTTTTAAATGGAGGCCAATGGCTGTACAATGGCAATACACCATATCCAGCAGATCTCAGACTTTCGTTTAAAAAGTAACTAAAATTGAGATCTCCTAACTATTTAGCAAAGATCAATCATTCAGCTGTGTCCCATGAATGAAATGACAACTATATGTACTGCTGTACTGCTGCTTCAGGGAGGATCTAAATGAGGGATAGATAGAATTGGGAACAGGAAGAGACGGAGAGGGGGATGTTAACGACAGGGCAATCTGTCAGCACTCACGGCTAAGACAAATGGTCCAATCTACACAGGCTCATGTCTCCTCTGCATGCCTCATGGGTGTATTCACTGCAGCTGTGGTGTGGCTATTGCTGTTTTGGACCCTCGAATGAAGAGCGTAGTATATAAACAGGAATTGATCTTGCCTTGTGGTATTATCAGACATCAAATAAGCTATTTCTATTGTAGAGGCAGATGTTACATAGATCTTTACAAATGGACAATATCATAAATTTCTGGCTAGTCATTCAGAAAGTGTTGTCTGACCATGTTGGAAATCAGAAGTGTTGATAGCTTTTCTGAACAGGCATACTTGAAGCCGTGAAAAGCCAATCATCATAGAAAGGCAGGAGATGTAATAATAAAGATGGGGATAATGCCACATGTTTTGAGGCAGTCTCTCCTGTAAGGCATTCATAGTGTTGCTCTCCTCTGTGTACAAAAAAAGTGACAGCAAAATTATGTAAAGAATGAAAAAAGAGTTCTTACGGGAAAAGTCCAAACTCTGCTTACTTTCTCACCTCTGTAAACACTGTATGAAATGGGTGTGAATGTTGGATTGTTGGTTTCAGAAAGTTACAGAAATGGCTGGACTCAGCCCCCCTCGGAAAGGTATCGGGTGTGGGGGTTTTGGAAGCTCCTCAACCATCCAGAAAACAGTTCTGATGAAACACACTGGCAGCTTAAGAGTCTACAGCCATGGTAGTGGCTCTCTGAGGCTGTCCTGAGCTGAAGGCCAACATCAGCATGTTAGCATAGCCACAATCATAATGCTGACATGCTAATATTTAGCAGGTGTTGTGTTTTCATGTTCAGCATCCTAGTTAATTAGCACTAAACACAAAGTACATGTGAATGTCATCCATTTTGCAGGTATTTGGTCATAAACATGGACTGTAAAAAAAACAAATGGACATAGCCACCATGACACCTCCCATTGGTCTGTGGACTCCTGTTTTGAAGCCTCGAGTTTGCATTTTTGCCATCTTTGATTTTTGGAGCCTGAAGTGACTATATTTGGACGAGAGGGTGGGGATGACCTTAACGCTAGCTGCTAGCTTGGTTGGCACGGTACAATTACAGTCTATGGCACACTGTGATAATGCTAATGCTAATTTTCGCTAGTGAAAAACAGACTTAAAAAAACATTTATAAAAAATGTGCTTGCCAGAAAAACTGAACATCCAACTCCTTAAAGGGTCTTTTAGTACAACCAAATGCTGAACAAAACTTTTTAGGCAACCAAAATGTTACAATTACCGTTCATGAACTGAAAACACTGAAATAGCGACGGCTACAGTTGCGCACACTCTGGGGTTACACCATGGTTACGTTACCGAACCCATGTTGTTGCCGTGCTATCAATTTGTCAATGACAACATAGCCAAGGCCGAAAGCATTCCCTGCCTTATCATCTATTTTACTCTAAATGGGACCATAATTTACAAAATGGACATCAAGTTGTATTGACGAAGACTTGAAACTAGCGATTGAGTCCACAAACTCATTAGGAAACTGTTTGCTTAGGTAATAAATCAAGTGGTGAAGCACACTGAGATTTTCTCATAGATTTCCATACGATCAGACTTCTTTTTGAAGCCTTCTTTTTGGAGCCAGTCAAGTTGCCCCCAGCTGGCCATTAGAGAGAATGCAGGTTTAAGTCACTTCTGCATTGGCTTCACTTTTCAGACATGGAGCTACCCTCTTGGTCATAAACCAAAGAATTGGACAAATTAAAATTGACCTGATGATGGCTCTAAATGAAAAGTTTGGAACACCAAAGTTATTATAATTCATTCTGTGAGGGTCTATGAATGTACGAAATTTAATGGCAATCCATCAAATAATTGTCAAGATATTTCAGTCTGTAACAAAGTGGTGGGCTGACAACTGACATTGCCATCCATAGAGCCAGGACGCTAGCGTGGCTAAAAAGACTGTGACAAATATAGACAGTTATTCCCCCCAAATTTAAAATAAAACATGGATAAAATTGGAGTGTCCATCTTTCCAGCATTTCTAGAATACAAGAACAACTGTAGCCAGGAAAAGATGAGAGAATAGGGCACAAAATTGCTCAGCGCATTTCTCTCCTGTCCTCCCCCTCTTTCTCCAGGAGTTTCAACTGATTGTAGCCCCAGGATAAGGAGGCCTTCTGTTTGTGTACCTGACCCCTAGGACCCTACAGAAACACATCTCTCACATGATAAACCCAAGAAAAGTGGAAACCAAGAACCAAAGCGAATAAAGAAAAGTGCAAACCAAGAACCAAAGCAAATAATAGGCAGAGACATATTCCCACTGGCCAACCAGGATGGTTTCCACGGTTTCTGTGTGTGCATGCATGCCAGTTTGTGTGCTACCCCTTGGCTCTTGCCAAAAAGAGAGCCTTTTGTCTATTCCAATATATTTCCATGAATCTATCTTTGGGTGAGTTTCATTGTGATAAGAACGAGTCCAGTTGTTTGAACAGTTCCAGGACTGTGCACATTATGAGTCTCTGAGGTATTAATGTTTTGAGGTATGAGAATCCCATTTCCTAGAGCCACTCCCAAATTATAGTTCCCTCTGCACACAGGTGTCATAGGCAGTTCATTCTATTAGACAGAAGCCTTTATTCAGTTGAGGGTTTACCGCTGAGACAGAACAAAAGACCTTGCTATCCCACAGACGTGACAGGTGGAGGGGAGGATGTTTTGACATGTTGAGAGTATCATCTCATCTACTTTCTTGTCAAAGTGCCCCTTCCCTTTTCTACTGCAATATCTTCCTGCAACTAGAGAGAAAAAATGACAATTTTTTTCTTGTCTACCTTCAATTTCACTCACTTTAATTGTACTCAGGTGGTGGGAGAAGTCTCAATGATATTTCAAAACCTCTGGAAATCAAACCCAAACTAACTGTGAATGGCTAGAAACCATCAGGGGTAAATGAGAAGACATTTTTTGTGATATGGATGAACTGACCCTTTTCTTAACCTATGTTACCTATCTACAACAACCTTACTTTCCATTGAGCTATTTCTACAGTACGGTGCTCTTTGTTTCTAATCTCACCCTCTTCAAGTAATCAAAAAACTATTTCTGTCACATATTTTCATGGGCCATGTCTTTGCATTCTTTTATTGCTATTTCATTTAAAGTCTGGAATAAAGGCTGTAATACTCAGGTGTTAAAATATGAGCGTTGGACCCGCTTGTCCTTACTGCCTCTCATTTATAACAGAGCCCTTCTTCATGATGCCTCCGGCTGCGGATCTGGCAACGCATTGTGTCGACATTAATAGCTTCTGTAACAAAGTTAAGAAATGATTCACTTCAATTTGCTGAAGGCTACATGTGTTGTACTGTGCTGTGCCTTGCTGTACTGTATGTGGTGAATGAATCATGGTCTCGATATGCAGCGTTTAATGTAATTTTTGCAAAAGAAAGAGGAAGGGAGAAGAGAGGCTTTTTTTCCCCTCTACTTTAATTGCAGTGCATGTTATTATCTCCAGGAGTAAGCGATGATGTGATGTCTTTGTAATTACCATACTTTACTTTTGACTGTCACTTTTAGAAGTACCATACAGTGGCACCATGCACAAAAAGTGGGGGAAAGTTTCCTCACCAGAAAAAGAAAATATCTAAATAATTCTTGAAATTCTATACTAAATGCTCCACTCTATTTACCAGATAGTCATTAACTTTGTCTGTTTGTCATTTGGTGCAGGGCAAGTAGCGTACAGTAGGTTTACGGTAGGGGAACTGCAGTGTCAGGTGATAATTTTCTGAAGGTTTGTCACGACGAGCAACACCTTTCACATTACACATAGTCATTTGATCCATTGTTAATATAAAATATTGATTTGTGTAGCTTTAATCTTGACCAGAACCTTGTTCAGCCAATCATATTAGTTGCTAAACAATAGCTAAAGTTGCTCTTCTTGCTTTAACAAAACAGTTAATTGATCTTTAAACTTAAAAATGGTGTGCACAGTTCATAATATTCTCATACAGTATTTTCCCAGTGGAGTAGAGTAAGTTTTACTTAATTTGTGTCTTCAACACATAATCAGCTGTGAGCTGAATTCCACAAATCATTTCATGAGAGCTGGCTGAAATCAAGCGTAATTTGTAGCTTTTGTCTGTGAGCCATAGAGCTCTCTGTTGTTTTCATACCACTAAATGATGCCTCTCAGGGCTGTCAGCGTCTCAAGCAGAGGATGTTATTACAGCAGCCTTTTTCCTCTGATCTTCCTCTGTCACTGCTTGTTATCCAATAGCTCTTTTATCACTTGAACAGCTCCATCATCACAGTACAGAGTCGCTGCAGAAGAGAACAGCAGGCCATGAAGACTGAGCTTGTGTCACTTATGTTATTGTGTGTCATGAGGTTGTAACGCTTATAGGGCGCAGTATGTATACCTCATCACCACTCGTGGTGAGTAAGACACAGCTCCTACTAAAGGAAGGTGACTAACTGGCCAGTAGGGATGATGATGTGATTACAGTGTGTGAGCATGCACAGCCGATCTGTTGTCATTAACATTTTACACTCCTCTTTGTAACATCAGTGTACCACAACATTATTGCCTGTGGCCCTGGCCTGCCTGCAACCCTGCCAGCCTCGTTCAGGATCACTGCTGATGAGAGGAGGATGTTTGAAAACTCTGTTAATGGGCACAACGAGGAGGAAGCGTTTCATTTTTCCACAGCAGCTGTCTGCTTGACTTTGTACACCCGCACACACAAACACACACACTTTACACACCTTTCTAGTCGCTCCCTCACTAATTAATGTTTGAGTTTTACTTGATGTCAGTGAAGGTAAATTAGCTTCCAAAGCCGCAGTACTTGATTTTCAAAAAGTTTATTTATGAAGCATATTTCAAAGCAACCGAATAGTTCCACAAGTATTGAAATTCCATCATTAGTTTATTATATGTATATATACAAAATACACACAACACATTTTATATATTCAGTCACATCATATATACAGACATCAAGAGGGGATAGCTCAGCATTTTTAATTACATTGTCATAAGATTGTGATGGATCTTGTTATCTTGAGATATAAAATATGTTTTCTCACTATCCAAATTTTATAAGATAGAGTAAGACCATAAAATAATATTACAAGAAAAAAATGTTCAGCAAAAATCACAACACACATAGATAGATAATTTTGGTTAGGTTGTTTTGATGTCCTCTATGTATAGCCACTCATTATTGCTTATGTGACTTTAGTGTTCACTTAACTATCTTATGTTAAAATAAATTAATAAATAAATGTGTGACAATCAACTAACTCAAGGCCCACTTACTAGCTATTTTGGATACTGGAGCAAACTTGATGTGCTGATAAAGACCATAATATGTAACTGAAAGGTCTGTAAACCTTATTGATTATTTTATCAACCTTCACCAAGAATGAACTTTCAAGCTCAAAAATTGAAGGACTTTGCAAAAGTCATAGCTTTAATCTTATTGCCTTCATTTCACACATCAAATCATATTTTACTGAATATACACCAAATGCAGAAATTTTACTAACATTCAGTTACGTAAATAAATTTTGATCTGAAAAGAATCAGTTTTGTTTGACACATAATGAAAAATGCTATGGTTGATTGAAAAGACAAAGTTTGATGTGTCAAACCTGTGAGAAAACTACACTGAATTTTAAAATAACAAGAGTTAAGCATGTTAGTAACCAACCTTTGGTTCCATGCATGCAAACCCAAAGGCCAAAGAATGAAATAGCTTTTGAGACAGCCAAAGGATCTCTATCAGATGACACTGCAAATCTAATGAACACAGTGTAGGAGCAAACTGAAAGACTCCTGGAACACAGCAGAAATCCAAAGAGGGTTGAATCGAGGGCATCTGGACTTGGTTGTAGAGACTTGAAGCCTCTCAACCAAGAGCATACTTCAGTTCTACTTGACTGGCATGGAGTCCCAGGTATTTAACCTCTGTGGGGTCTTTAGCAAGGTCTTTGAGACTACTTGGTTCATTTGCACAGAACCAGAGAGTGAAACAGGTCCATTTCAGCATTGAAACTTTGAATAAAGAGGCTGATGGTTTACTCCAGAAATTAAAATCACATCTGCCAAGTGCAGTCTCAGAGAAGGTCACTGACTTCACTGAGACTAATGAACCAATCGGTATCAATGACCTTGATAGTGACCCCACAGAGATTCTGCCAGGCGGTTAGAACTGAAGAAGCCCCTTGGATGAGAGGAGAAACATCTTCAAGAATCTACAACCAAGTCCAGTTGCCCTTGATTCAATCCTTCTTGGATAACCATGACCTGGATGACTGAGAATCTTCACAGACAACATAGTAGAAATGAACCAGAACACAGGACATTCCTTCATCTACATATTTTCCAACAAATCAAAGAGATATTAGTGAAGTATCTCTGTGTAACAATGCCCCATAGACATAATTTCATAACTGATTTGAAATAAATTAATTGATTAAGTCTACAGCCATGTTAGTGGCTGTACTTTGGCACAGCAACATTTTAGCTAAATGCTAACATTGGCATACTAACATTCTCACAATGACAATGCAAACATTCTGATGTTAAGCAGGTATGTTTACTATTAGTTGAGCATGTCCGCAGTTTAAAATTTAATTAGCAAAAAGCACAAAGTACAGCTATGGCTTCAAAGAAAGGCTGATGATATGTATGTATTTGTACCAAATTTCATGGCAGTCCATCCAAAAGTTGTAGAGATATTTCACTAATAGCCAAAAATGTCAACCTCATGGTAGCTAGAAGAAAGGTCAGGAGATCACTAAAGTCATTAGGATTTGTCCTCTGGGAACCATGAATGTACGTATGTCATCTATCCATCCAGTAGTTGAGATATTTCAGTCTGGACCAAAGTGGTGGACATGCTGCTAGCATGGAAAAAAAACAGATGTTTGAGAGAAGGGTGAAAGTATTAGTGGTTACCTTAGTAGTTATTCACTTGACATCTATTTTGGCTGTCCACTTATGGATCCCTAAACCACAAGACCAGTTGTCAGATCAGGTTTCCTGTCCATGTTTATCCCCACATTGCTGAAAGGATTTGCTAGAGAGCAGGATAGATTAATCCCTCTTGAGTGAATTGTAAGAATTTGGTTTTTCAACTACTGCCAAGTAACTTTGTGACAATAAATAAATAAGAAAGGTCTTAACCTGGTGTTTGATCTTACAAAGAAAGTATGGAATATGTGAGCCCGTTTGTAAAGTGGGCAGCATCTTACAAAGGCTAATTGAGTTTTTATCCTCCTCATCTTGGATTGGCTCATGTACAGAGGGGTAACCGGAGAGATTCTAATTGCCCAAAGCGTTTGCTTGTGGATGGTAATAGAGGTATCGTCAAGTACTATCTGATATCTACATATGAAGCTCATGTTACACAGCACTTTAAGAATATTGCATTTCATCTGTCTGGGGGCTGTCTGAGCCTGTATCTGAAGCCTATTTCATTATTCTCCAGCGCTGCTGCCAGACTGCTTTGCTGGCATGGAGACTCGTCTCATTTCATACAGAGAATAGAAAATGACAAGATGGAGCGCAAAGGGGCGGAACGATGTACTTGACAACTGGGGGCCGAGATTGTAACTGGAGAAATGTGAATGTAAGTATTTCCACATTCACTGAGGCTCCCAGGAGAAAGGGCTCCATCTGTGGTCTTGGATATTAGACACACATATGGAAAGCTAACAAGGTATGGAGCTCTGAAAGTGTCAAAATGTTGTAAAAGGTTATCAGACAAGTAAAAGATAAAACTGAATACATCATTAAATAATACTGTTAAAAGATTAAAATGTAAAAAGAATATAAAGCTTTTATACACCTTTTCCTTTAACCTATTCTTTTTTCATTACAGTGAGTATAATCAATATTTTCATAATAACAAAGTTTCAAATGTCAATGTGTAATGTGCCTTGCTTGTAGTGATAAACTTACAGAAAATTATCACCCAACTCTGCAGCTCCCCTCAACTTTACGGAGCTTAGCGAGTTTCAGCTCATTGTATAATTGTCCTGCCAGAAACATAACTCAAAATTAATGCTCTGTAACTGCTGGATGTGTACGGAAGCTGATGACGGCCGTGTTTGTAATTATTTTTTTTAATGCCATTATCTTGAGATCACGAGTTAATTATTTTGTTATCTTAAGAAAATGAGCTTTGGTATCTCAAGATAGTGAGATAATCAACTCATTATCAGGAGAAAACAAAAGGTTGTTTCCTCTTATTACTGATAATGTTTATCAGAGATCAGGAGTGACATGCCAGCATGCATAGATGGCATCTTGACAACTGTAGCAACTGATTAAAGCTGAAAATGTCAGATCAAGGAGTACCCATTATTATTAACAGCACCTTTATTAATGACATCTATGTCACCACCAAATGACAGGTTGATTAACTCCTGGTCATAATATGATGGGATGTTTCATGTAGGAGAAGTACCAAACAATACCTTTCAAGCATTCTCATTTTATTAGACTTAATGAGAGAAAGAAAAGTGGGGTGGAGAGAGGGAATAAGAACCAACATATGACAGATTTGAACCCATGTCCTTAAGAGCCATTCGAAGGCTTCTTGTGCTTGATTTAAATAGTTGAGGTATCCATGTGAGGGAAATATGGAGAGGAGAAGACAGAAATGAACAAATGAGCATGAGCTCCACCCACGATAAATCTCGTGATAAATTATCTCATTATCTTGAGAAATCGGCCTTTTGTTTTCTTGAGATAACAAGATAAATTATCTTGTGATCTTGAGATAACAACATAAAAAAATAATTGCTAGCACAGCCGTTCTCGGAAAACTATAAAGTTTTATATTTCCTTTCACACTACATTGACATTATTTAACTAACGGTGTAATTTATTTATGTATTTTGATATATTTTTTGACCTGTCTTGTAACCTTTTACTAAATGTTGTCACTTTCAGGGCTTCATAAAAAGGTGGGGTTATATTCAGTGTAGTGCTCCTCCTGAACCTTACTCCTTGGATGGATTCATCCAGAGTTATGTAATTTGAGATTTTCTGCAGCCATGAAGACAGGAAGAAAAGTCAAGTATTTCTCGCTTAAAAAAAGACAAGAGTACAAGATCAGGGAAGTTCATGTTATCTAGTCTGGCTGCTTTGTGTAAATATCAGCTCATTTTAGGCAACATGAGAAATTCCTGTTTCCTCTGTAAGTGCTGTAACCCGATGAGTTGAACCAATGTCCACTTGAACACCTCTTGTACCAACAGATTAATGGCACACAGCTTTTTTATTCTGTATGGACCTTGTTACACAGTTTCTTCAAGGCCTGCTGAGCTTTCTAATTTGGAGGGGACATTACATGTTTTTAAATAGGGGTTTTGCAACACATGACCTTGTAAAAGCATTGCAGTATGGCATGATTGAGCTCCTACTGGCTGTCTCTGCTCCTGGTCCCTTGCTGCTGTGTTGCTGAGGTCATTATTCACTGTGACACTCTCTGCTGATCTACATCATATTACCAAGTATTTAATGTTGTTCCCTGCTGACCGTATGGCCTCAAAAAACAACCACCAAGAGAACTACCAAGATTAAAGTGCTTCACTCAGCAAATCCCTCACACCGCTGTGCTTCTTTTGAAAAACTTTTCAATTTTTGCTTTTCAACTTTGTTTGACATTCTGGTTGATTAGTTATTGATCATCCCCTCTGAAGGACTTTGTGGAAAAATGCACACAATGTGCAACCAATTTTTAAAAATATTTTTCCTCCTGTAAAGTGCCCAAAACCCAGCGTGACAAACAGTACTGGGTTACAGTATATCATAAATCCTGTTGTCTTAATTTTTTTTGTTTACATCTCCTACAAAATTGGAAAAAAAACTGCACACAAAGAACAACCAAAAAGATTTTCCAAACAGACCTGAGGCTACTGTGTTTCTTACAGTTGTTCTCTAAATCTGTTTCATTTTTCTGTCTGATGTAGAGTGCTACACACCTCAGATTATATAAGACTGAACTACTCCGGCTTTACCAGATGGCAAAAATCTGTCACTAAGCTGTCACAGTCTATTTGGACGGGCAGGGAAAAAAATTAACACTTGCACTTGGTGATGGCTCCTACTTAAAAGTATAGTGTTTCAGAAATGTGTAGACACACACATCTCAAGATTTTAGTGGTATTTGGGTTTGAGTGTGTTCACATGGAAGTGTTACATGCTAACATGTTAAAGTGGAAGTGCCTGTTGCTGAGGAGGGCCGGAGTCACCAAAAGAAAAACTACTACAACGTCACATTTATTGCATACCTTTTTTTTTATTACTTATGCTAATTTATTTTTAGCATGTTAGCCCCTGGAGTCTTCCTTAAAGGGAGACATTTAACACTGAATTTGTTGGAATTAGACTTACAACACACTACTATGTATCAAGTCAGAATACAGTCAAAGTCACTTTAGATGGTCAATAGTGAGTGAAATTAAACTACACAAATAATTATGACATATAAAAGGTACTAAAGGTTTGGTAAAAGTTTCTAAAAATTTGAGCAATCCAATATCTAACCAACATCAAAGCTATTTTAAAGGAATAGTTACTCACTTTCTTACTAAAAGTTAAACAAGAAGATCAATACAACTTTCATATCATAAAATGTGAAGCTATATCCTGAAGTCTGTTAACTTAGCAGCTAACCAGAACTGCTAAATCTCACTAATAAACACTTCCCACAGGGTCTTTTGGTCATTGTGGTGTTTCCAGGGCACCTGTGGAGACTCCAGGAAGTCACTGGACCCAGACGTGTTCACCAAAAAATAGTTACAGCGCGTCATTCCCTGTAAAATCACAGCTTCTGTTTTTTTATATTTTAGTTTGTGTTTGAATCAAGCAAATGAAAGACAACATGTTAAAAATTGAGCTATAGAGGTGCTGATAGGCATATTTTTAAACTTTGAAGAGGGCCGGCTGGCCAGCTGCTAGCTGTTTTCCCTTACTTCAAGTGTTTATGCTAAGCAAAGCTAAACAACTCCTAGCTCTTGCTTCATTGTTGATGTACAGACATGAGATTGGAATCGATATTTTTTAAACTTTGAAGAGGGCTGGCTGGCTAGCTGCTAGCTGTTTTCCCTTACTTCAAGTGTTTATGCTAAGCAAAGCTAAACAACTCCTAGCTCTTGCTTCATTGTTGATGTACAGACACGAGGTTAGAATCGATCCTCCTATCTTGGCTAGAAGTATAATAATCATATTTTCCCAAAATGTTGAACTATTCCTTTTATTCCTCATTCAATAAAGCAAATACAGCTGTGTGCCTTTTCGTGTTTCATGTCTTTTGTTCAAATTTAATATAAATACACAATGTACACAGGCATAATAAATCAGCTACACTATCGTGCAACATTCATCACTTCATTCACACTAGAAATAAACTCTATTGTTGAGTTATCACTATTACATTATGGAAATAAACGGTTACCAGATTGTCATAACATCTGTATACTGTGTATATCTCACACTGTATACTAACAAACATCTTAATACAGAAAACTCAAGAAAAAAGTGCAGACATGCATTACATTATATATATATTATATATAAATAAAATGATCACCTTTGCAATGGTAGCAAATTACAAAATATAGGTTGAACAATGCCTTTTCTCCTACAGCATAAAGTCCCATAACAATAACATTCCTTGATACAATTACTGTATTGATAATACATCCATTACTTGCTAGGATTGTAGCCAAGAAGCTGGTAAAAGTGCTATAGACATCATGGCTTCATACATAGAGTATAAAAGTGATAAAGGGAAGAACTCTGTGTTCAGGCATTAATGTAAACAGAACCAAAATGGCAAATGTGTGACCTGCTCTCTCAGAGCTATGGATTTGTTGATGGTATACACTGGTGGCATAACAGGGCAGCAGAACAACATGCTCAGAGATGATGTTTCCATGAGCTCAGGGGTGAAGTAGTTATCTGGTCCAGATCAGATTTCCTGACTACTGAATCCAAACAGATAGTGGTAGTTAATCTAATAATGTAAACATTTCCCTTTCCCTTCTACACAAACAGTGCATACCATATTATAACTAATTGGCCCAATACCAAGGTCTTGTATCAGTGGTAGTTTGTTCATTGGCACTCTTCATGGGCCATCAGTTGACCAGAATAGTGTTAATAATTACTAGACACGTTGACTGTCTTCTGGTCTTTTCTTAAATTTTAACTCTAAATTGAGCAAATATGACCAAAAACACACATTGTATAATTGTTTTGACACAAACCACTGAGACTCCAGACAAGACTAAAAGAATTTTCAGACCTGTTTTGGGTAATGCTATTTGTAACCAAAGATGATTGGATGTAAAAGCTTAAGGCCAGCAATCTTCCCAGCATGCCTGTCAAGATATCAGCTCATGTAAGAAACAAATTAGTGTTAAAACACTTGAATGTCTCGCTTTCTGTTTAAGAGCACACACAAGAGAGCACTTGATGGCTGAGCCAAGCATTAGATGCACATGTCCACGCATTAATTAGTCTACAGTGGTTTTAAAATACAATGGAAAAGGCTGTCCTTGTCCCTCATGTTATATTAAAAGAAGCTGGCTGGGTTTCCAGTTAGAGTTCAGAGCAAATGTATTGAAGGAAAACACCAAATGCTTTAGAGACTGGCCCATTGATTGGCTATGCCACTGAGTGCTGAGAAATCAACACAAAAATCATCCATGTATGCCTGATAGATTGTTAGCTGCAGTGCTCAGTGGTAACAGCATTTACTATGTTGACTGAAGACTGACTTAAGTCATGAAAAGCTGTGGGACATTCATCACATTGTGACCACTAGATTCATAAAACTAAAAAATGAAATATCATTACCTGAAGATAACTCAAGGAGGGCTGCAACTAACGATTATTTTCATTATTGATAAATCGATTAGTTGTTTGGTCCATAAAATGTCAGAAAGTGGTGAAAAATGTTGGTAACTGTTTCCCAAAGCCCAAGTGGTGTCCTCAAATGTCTTGTTTTGTCCTGACCAATAGTCCACAACCCAAAGATATTTAGTTTATTATCAGGGAGGACTAAAAAACATTAAATATTCACATTTGAGAAGCTGGACTCAGAGAAAAATTTTGGAAATTTTCTTAAAAAATGACTAAAAACGGTTGATCAATTATCAAAGTAGTTGCCAATTAATTTAACAGTTGGCAACTAATTGATTAATCGTTGCAACTCTAAACTCATGTAACCAGGTTTATTTTGGTTTATTTCATGTGTTCAACATCAAAGTTACGATAACTGATTTTGTAAGCTGTAAACACAACACTAACATATTATCACCACTGACATGGTGAATATGTTAGCAAACATTATCATTCATTTGTCTGGCCACATGGTGAATAGAGGGAAATTGTCGCTTTAGTCGCTAAATGCTTCTTTGATAGATGCTTTGATAGACAGATAGATGCTAACTTTGTCTGTCTGCAGTTTGATGCTCGGCAGGTGTCCTACAGTCTGATTTAATTGTTACGGTAAAAATATGCTGCAGCCGAAAACAACACAATGAGAGCGGTGAGAGTGAACCAAAACAGTAAAGTGGGCCAGAAAAACAAAACAGTTAGCTGAAAGATGCTAAAAACTCTGAGGGGGACTGCAGAGTTGGTGATAATTCTCTGTGCTTGAGCAAACCCTTTGCTCAACTCCAACAAGTAGTCCTGTGATCCATTCTTAATAGAAAAACATTGATTATGCTGCTTTAAATTCATCTGCTTCTCTGTGATTTTAGCTATAAACAGATCAGATCACGTATGCTATTCTGTATTAGATTTTGTACAAATTTTTTAAATCTCCATCTCCATTTCAAAAGGCTTGATTTGATTTAGCTTTTGAGCTTCATGTGTTCTCATTTTCTCACTGATTTGCTCTTAGTACTATCTTACTATCTTTAACACAGACCATGCCCCAGAGCATGGCATCTACCAGGGATATACTGTAGGAAGATTTTCATGTCTACAATCAAGACATGATGAACATCATGAGACATATATTTTTCTTTTGAGGGAAATCTTATGCATATCTCATAACATAAAAAGATAAATGACAGCTTTTTGAAATTATTAAATCTATTCTCTAAAGTCTTCCAATAGTAAAGGTCACCCAGGAAAGGTCAGTATATTATTAACATTTTACATCCTCAGCTATCATGTGGTTACTCAACATTCTGTAAAAACAAACTAGTAACCTCACCTGACCCTTTAGTGACGGCAACTCTACTCATAAAGGTCACTCTCTGTGTGCATTTTGACACTTAACATGTATCACATTGAATTCCTTCTTTTTTTTTGCTTTGTACGAGTTCAGCAAGTAAATCCACCAGATATCTTAGCATGAGTCAATATGACGCTGTATTCGCCTCCTGATCGCTCCCATCTCTGCATTTCCTTGTTGCATCTGTCCCTTGAGCACATGTGGCAGATGCTGCATGGTCGAGCTCGCTCGGAGAGGCCGGAATGCTGTCAGCTCAGATCCGTCTTCGTTTGGGAGGGCGCGTGTTCATTAAGCCCAACATGGCTCAACAGGAGGCAGGCTTCCACAACACACTCATGTATGGCATCATAAATCCATATTAGAGAAGATGAGGCATATCCTGTGGAGGTATATTGCAGAGGTGGTGGGGGGGGTGATAATAAGTAACCTAGCCCGCCAAAGCCCAACAACATTCAGATAAAGAACTGACAAGATCAGGAGCAATGGAGGCATATCAGGGAGATTCTGCTGCTTTGTTAAATTCTTTATCGTAATTTCAGTCTATGCTCTATATGACTGCAATTTACATAGCCTGATTTTTTCCGAGAAAGGTCAGTGGCTGGGGCAACTTGCCAGGTGTTTGTGGAGCAGCAGACCAGTGTGGTGCGGTGAATGTAATTACGGCACTCTGGCAATCTGATAACCTGCCAGTCTGTCTCTCAACACTAGGAAAGTGCACTGGCATATTAAATACGGCTCAACAAACATGGCTGAGAGCGGAGAAGAGTGTCTGTGTGTGCAGACTTACGGGGTAAGGGATGGTGGTTGGGACAGGGTTTGACTGATATCAGGTTTTGAAGGCCAGGATGCTTTTCAACTGCAGCTGCGCTATTATTCAGCACCCTTAAATTGGCAAATTTCATTCCAAGGACTAAATTGTTGATCTGGCTGGAGCTAATATGAGGCTTCAGCAGTCTATATTAGCCAAATCAAAGATGTTTTTGGTACCGAATTCACTCTTTTTATTTCCACAGACTGTGCTTCCCTGCTGAGCTGTGGTAGAGAAACAGTAACACAAATAGAACATTTTGTAATTTTGGAAGATAACCACCTGACTCAGACTGCTGAAGTGTCATATTAGCTTTGGCTGAACCTAAAAATCCATTTTTGCTCTGAACAAGGGCTGTGGATTTTGTCACCCTCCACCACCTAGTAATTACTAATTAATTGTATTCAGTACAAACAGGAGGAATGATTTTGGGCATATGAGTGAAACCTGCCATTCAAACACAGGGTAATAGTAATAAAGCACATCTATGCATATTACGTAAAATCAAATTTAAAAGTCACCTTTGATTATTAAGGCCTCCAACTGACCATCAGTAGAATAATTGCCTCATAATGTCATATCCATCTTCCCAGAGGTAAATGACACTAACTAAACTAGACCGGTTTAACTAGAACTACTAAAAGATCTACAGAGGTGAGGGACTGCTCAGACAAGACACAACAGCAGTGGAATAAAAATAATGTTTGTGTCAGTAATAGTCAGTAGGTCAAATAAAACAACAAAGTGGAGGAGACAGAACAGTGTTGACTCTGAATCCCAGAGCTCCCAGTATCTGCAGCAAAGCCTCTGTTTAGTGGCAAGAACAAACATCAGTCCTGTTCCTGTCTGGAAACGAGCTTCAGGCAACGGCCCAAACAGACAGCTGAGAGAGTCCAGGGAGCTGCCTGAGACACACTGCTGCCTCTCTGGACCCGAGCTGACACCATAAGTCAATGACTGGCTATTTAGACATTGAAGCTGTTTGGAGACTGGTGTTAACAAGCACAAAGGGGCCACTAAGTGAACCAGAGAAGGGGTCATTGTGCTTATAGAACAGAGAGCTCTCCCCGCACTCATCTGTTTCACACTTCTTCCCCTTCAGCCGTTCACTCTTTCAGTTGCTTTTTTCTTCTTCTTTTTTTTCACTGTAATTACACCTGCTCCGTCAAGCGAAACTTGAGGCGTGGCTGGGTAAAAATCACTCGTTAATATGAAGTATGCAGTGTGAGGAGGATGACTACTCACTGACGGTCTCTGTGGAAACATTAGGTTGTAAGCAGCCTGCACCTGTATGTGCCTCCTGGGACGAAGAGGTGAGGAAACCTTGCTTTGGGGAATTGAGTGCGAGTGTGAAATGAGAGCATCTATTTTCAAGATGAACCTGCAACAATTACAAATCCATAGTGAGGAAACAAGTGCTTCTAACTAACGGTGTTTTGGCTCGGGCTTGTTTAACCAGCTGAAATGAACCCAGAGCTGATCATGAGAAACCTGAGCAACACACCTTCAAACCAATGAGAATAATAATCCTATTAAAAATGTGCAGCATACATTCCTTCTTATGGCTAAGATTGGCAATGCTGTTTTTGAGCAAACGTCTCCCAAAGAGATTTCCAGGAAGGGAAGTGTGAAACTAAACGTGTGACAACATGTTTTCAGCCCACAGAGTCAGTGAGTGGCTGCTGTGTTTGTCAGGAGACATATAGAGCGTTAACACCAGCCGGAGCACCAGACCAGACACAAAGTGTTACACATTTCTTCTCTTCCTCATGTCAGACACATCCTGAGACAATCACAATTATAGCAGCCGCTGGAGTTAACTTGACAAAAAATAATTAAAGGTTTTTCACACTGAAATACAAAGATATGCCATAAAGACAGAGCATGCTGCTGCTAGATACAGGCCTGGCAAACTGTCAGGGAAATCTGTGCACGAGCCATGCTGCTGTACTACAAATTACATGTAGCTGCAGGCTACACAGGGCCAGTTGTTAGAGATCTTTTATGTGTATGTGCATGAGACAGAGAGATGGAGGCAGAGGGAAATTATTATCTCTGGGTGCTCTTGAAGAAAGGCCAAGGAAGTTCACAGTCATCCGTGTGCAGACATAAACATCTTCATTAATTTAGACTGCTACACGGCAACATGCGTGGCATACTATCTTCAAAGGAATACCACCACATTAATTATTAATCCATACCACAGTGGACGGTGTGAAAAAATAGCAATTGACAGTTCAGAATAAACACTGATGGGAAACCCTCTTTCCAAGGATGCTAGTTCCTCTAAAACAGGGTCACATGAAAAGCCGCTTGAGCTCATTTCCATAATACCTCTGTGTGCCCCATGAGAATCTCGGGTTCAGTTCGCCTTCATTTGCATGTGCCATGAAACTGCATACATCTTTTCCGGTTTTTGCAGCTGTTGGAGTGTATTATAATATCGGAGACTATTGGTAGGGGCTGTTGGATGTGAAACCTGCCCACTGGCTACGGCTCAAAGACATTATTTTGGGGAATTCACAGCGGAGCCAAGGATTTTTATCAGATTCACAGCAGGAAGCAAATTGGACAGGAGATAACCGTTGGCTACACTCATCACCTACAGACCCACAGATAGGAGCTCATTTAAATTCAGACAGAACGTCCTCTATTCAACTTTACTTTTTCCAATTTGACTTTATTTCCTACTCACTTGTTAACTGAAATAGCACTTTAACTGTTGCAGTGGAGATACTATAAATGTCAGCAACATGGCAAACGTGCAGACGTTTCACACATTGTTAAACTTGTAAGAGTTAGTGTTAGCCATATGGTCCATGCTAGCTTTGGCACTGCCTCGGGAATGAGCGTGCACCTATATTGTGTGTGTGTGTGTGTGTGTGTGTGTGTGTGTGTGTGTGGCCCTGAACTCCTTTGGATCACATTCCTCAGTCTTATGATTAAAGGGCCTTAGTCGAGACAGATACCAGCATTCCAGAGGCATTTTATTCAGCTGAATGTCTTCACAAGAAAAAAAAAAAAAAGAGAAATTACATCCACCTACTAAATCCAAAAACTATGCAATGTGCACTATAATCATTCAAAGAAGCTATACTGTATATCACAAATTCACATATTAAAAAGAACAAACTCACAGACAAGCAGTACGGCATTTCTCTGCAGCAGAGGCATAATGAGAAGGTTGCAATGACCAGCAGTACGTGTTTGGTTTTTTTTTAAGGTATTCTTTCACGTCTTATTTAAAAGTCAGTGTATTCCATCCATTTATCCTCTAGGAAAAGTAAAAATAGAACATATCACTCTTTCCAACCCTTTGCCATGATTCATTGTCCATGCAATGTTACACAGGGGGAAAAAAAAACGCAGTTGACATCACAGCTGCCGGGTACTTGTATAGGACATGCGGCAGTGGTTAAGAAGGGTTAATTAGGAGCCATGACAGATGTAAAATCTGAATGGCATCATGGGGGAAAAGGGTAATGGGAGGAAGACTCTCATGCAAATCTTAATAGTATAAAGTCATTTTAATATCTCACTGCGGGGTCCCAGATAGTGTCCAATCCTTGCTCACACATCTGAATTGATGCTCAGGTTGGCCAAACGTGGGTCAGAGTTGATCTCATACCTGTAATGGTAGCCCTCCATGTGGTCCCTACAAGCATCCCGGATGTTGTACATCCACCGCTTGATACCTTTTCTGTTCAGGTAGAGCACCAGCAGGAATATGACGCCGATCAGGGCCAGCACCAGCCCCAGGAAAACATACGAAGTCTCCAGCACGCCCTCCAAGTCGCCCAAACACTTCAGCTGTGACTGCTCGACCTGCACCAGCGGCTGGCGTCTCAGGCCCTTTGGGTCTGCACAGGTCAGGTTCTGCATGTCAGTGACCTGAGTGGAGTTCTTCAGCCACAGCAGCATGTCCTCGATGAGGCAGTTGCAGTGCCAGGGGTTCCCTGCCAAGCGAATGTGGAGCTCAGGCTTGAGGCTGAACTCTGCCAGGGTGGTGGTGGGGAGATACCTGAAGCCGTTGTCCCTCAGGTCGAGGTCCTGCAGAGGGGGCACCTTCAGCGTCCCGTTCTGGATGGCGATGATGGAGCTGTTTTGCAGGCTGAGGTTGACGAGGTTGGAGAGTCTGTTGAGTATGTCGTCTGGAAGGAACACAAGGTCATTGTTGGACAGGTCCATGGCTTTAAGCTGGTGGAGGTTTCCACTCTGCAGGAAACTGAAGACATCATCTATGAAGGAATGATTGTGAACAGACCTGCTGAGGTTCAAGAACTGTAATTTGTTGTCATCAGGGAAAGGTTTTAGACTGATATTCTGGAATTTGTTGTTGCTCAGGTCCAGCCGCACAAGGTTTGGCAAGTTGTCAAATGTGTTTTCATCCACATACTCCATCTCATTCCCACTGAGATAGAGATCTGTTAATTGTTCCAGGCGGGTTGGGAAAGAGTTCACGCTAATACGGGAAATGTTGTTTCCTGTGACGAATAGGACTTTGGTGTAGGCCGGTAAAGAATGCGGAATCGCGTCCAAGTCCTGGTTTTGGCATTTTACAGTTTGCATGGAGCACATGCATTTGTCCGGACAGTTTTGGCAGGACAGCTGGCCTACGACCGCAAGGAGGAAAAGTAAATGCATCATAGCGGACTTCTGTGTTCTCCCTCGCATTTCTCCGCGTTTACACACGCACGATGTGCTCAACAGGCGCATCTTAGATTTATACTTTGCGTGCGCAGACCGTGCGTCAAGATCACTTTATAACAATCCAACCCAGTCACCGCCTCGTTCTTCCGCGGGGAACAAGGGAAAGTTTTTCAATTGTGTTTCCCACCTTTATCCGTTCAAAAACTGCTCCCAGTTCCAACTCAAACTCCATATAACTACCCCCACACCATCCTTGAGGAGGAGAAGTTTGCACTTCCTTGAGGAGAAAAGTGGCGAAGATCGCAAACTTTTTGGCAACACTACTATTCCAAACCTCAAGCTATCCTGAAGGATGTAAAAGCTACGCGATATTTTCCCAGTCCCGGCTAAACAAAGACGTCCGATGTAGAATTTGAAAGTGGGCTAAGGATTTACGCGGACTACTAGTTCCGAAACAGACAATGCTCCCTGTCTCCCAACGGTGCCATGTATCACATACGCACTTCCAGACTGCTGCTCTCCAAACCGATGGGAGACTAGAGAGAAAGACTGAAGACAGCAGACCATTGGAGGGAAGGAGCATACCATTATTCATCACATGGAGGGGTGAACAGAAAAACTTGCGAGATTTATTTAGGCATCAGTTTCCATGTTTCCGCTTATTATGATGATGCTGTTGGAGAGGACTTATTTTATTTAAACTGCCCCAACATTTAAAATTGTAATCCAAATGTGAAAATTGTAAGTAGTGTTGTTAAAAAGAACCTACAGCCTGCCAGTACTGATATGCAACCCTTTGGCTTACTGGGGTCCAGGGACCTCTAGGGGTCCCTGGGGGAGTTCAGTGACGTCCCAAACAAAGTGAAGAACAATTCAGCCTCACTCATCTATTATAATCTATTTAACGATTTCTCATAATACATCCACGGCTTGGCTATGTCATTCTAAGATGAGATTACATATTATCAGTGGTGCTCGGTAGGGAAATGAAAACGTTTGTTTGTACATGTAGAAAAACCAGTTTGAATCATAGGCTCATTATAAGATTTATACAAAATATATCACAGTGGAAAAACACACATAAAGGAGATGAGAAGCCAAAAGACAACTAGTAAAGGATACACATTAATCATTTGATCACTGATGTCACATTACTGATGGATGCAAAACCTTAAATATGCCGTATATGAAATATATACCTAAATGAAATAGAGAATAACTACAATTTACTTTCTGTCAACACAACACACAACCACACAGGCAAAAACCTCAGAATAATAGGGAGGCAAAATATGAATTATCATCATTTGGATGAAGCTTCGAGGTAGGTCTAAAGAAAAACTTAATGAAGTTGTTATCCTTTCATGCAGAGCCATTTGAAAAACTTGACATGTATAACTTTTATCTTCAAAAATATATTTTTTAAATGACATAAATGTGAATTTGAAACTGTGTGGTCAAATTTCATTGCTTGTCTCTCAAACTAGGGTGCAGTGAGGGTTACCTGGAAAAGGTCAAAAACCCAGAAAAATCAAGAACATTTCATTTATTTTATCCTAATGGAATAATTACAGTTGTATAACAATTTATAAAATAGTATTTTGAGTAGATGTTTCAATTTCTCCACTTAACAAAATCAGTTTTGATCCCTTGATCAAGGATCGAAACTGATCTTTTTGTTACTATTGCAAACAAGAGTGTTGAAATTCCTGATGTGAGAAGAATATGAGTTGTTCTAGTTTTTCTATGTGCAGCATCCAGGACTGTTGATGTTTTTGCTCCTGTAAATAATTTCCCAAACCAAATAATCATAAAAATGGACAATTGCAACACTTAAAAGTATCAAGGGTTCATCAACATAGTGTTATTTCAGAAAAAAATTAGTGGGTCAATACATTTCTTTGTATCTTTACATATTCTCTATTTCCACATCTCCTTTTGAGAATTGACTTGAGTGGCGACCTTCCTGTGAGAGCATTGTCTGCTGGATTATGCAGGATTATACTGCTTAGAAGCAAAACTGTGGATGTGCCCATGCTTGAATGGCGAGAGAGGGCGTACTCATCAATATGTCATATTTGGAAACCCCGCTGTGGCTCCCAGCGTAACCCTAGCTTCACCCTCCCTCGACCCTCTCCTATTCTTAGCTGGGGTCAATGTGACAATCATCTGAGTATTTCAACCTGGATTGAGGCTGAAAGTGATACTGTACCCAGAATCTATCTAATGAGTATTATTCTCTATTAAATGAACAGATCATTATTTTGTCAGGACAAAGAAGGCATTATACGTCAAATACAGCTATAACATCAGTTTAGTTGGAGTTGTGTTATAAAAAGAGTTTAATGAAATCTTAAAGAAGTCAAATGTATGGGTCATATTTTCTATGACCCTTTCATTTGTGAGTGTCTTCATCATTTCAAGTGTTAATTGTAAAAAAACAAAAACAAAAAACAATAACAACAACAACAACAAACCCACGTACAATTTTATATTTGTGAGATACTTAATTTAAGAGAGGATAAACATCACCATTATGTAAGAATGCTGTGCTATTTTCACTGAAATGGTGAATGAGATTGAACTGTTGAGTCTTACATGAAGGGAATGTACTGTAACACACTTATAACAACATTTAATTAATTAATAATTAGGCTTTATTGCATTTTCGACATTATCTTTTTACATTTTTAGTTATTATAATATGTGGTTTTCTGATAAGATATTTATCATTAGTTCTAAAATTATGTTTCCAATATAAACGTTTAAAAAAAATTCCAATGACGTCATATTTACAGCAACAGCAAACTCTAAGCACAGCGAACACCCCCAAAAATCAACCAATAGGATCTTGGAATGTAAACGCTCTGACCAATCAGAAGTCTCGATGTTTGTTAGGCGTTTTTACCCAACCTGCAGGTTTCCAGGCGTTCAGTTCTGTCAAAATCTGCTCCAGTTAAAGAAAAAGCTAGCGTCGCATGATTGTAGTAATGACACAGTGGATGTACACCGCTGATGCAACTTTCTGCTTGTCCTCTTTCTTCTTTAACTAGCGGAAGGTAAGAAATGAATCGACGTTAATGTTCTTTAGCAACGCAGTGCGCTAATGCTAACGTGCGATGATGTGTCAGTGAAGCTATGTGGGAAATGGGATATATACCGGTTAGGTTAAGCTTATCCTAATAAAGAAATTGGATTAAATAGCTCAAAACAGCTCAGTTTTCTAAACCAGAACATAAGGGCAATGAATTGGGATGCAGCCAACATGGAAAGCTAACCAGCTCATAACATTGGGCTAACTTGGCATGTTACATAATCCTGATGCTTAGTCAACGTTACGATCCTCCCTTATTAACGTTAGTGCATTTTCTCCACATAATATAACCCATATGCAAAGTCTAAATCTAAGAGTGTCGATCTTATTTGCAGAGCCTTGTCATATCTGTCAACTCAGCTGATTTTTGCAGTTTATCTTGGTCAGTAAGTAGGCCAAACTTGCTTTGAGCTTTGCACTTGCAGACTCGGACCCCTCAACTGCATCTTGCAAAAGCTGTTTTTGAAATGTGGTCTGTATGTGTAAACAGAATTTTAATTTAGGTGCTCTTTCATTGATCATGCTCTTTCTTCCTCAGGTGCACTCTACAATTATGGAGTTTTGAAAAGCAAAGTGAGAATTTTGGGGGGAAAGGGGGCCTTTCCCCTCAAATTTGGTGGTTGGACTGCTGGATGAGAAGGTCAGAGGGTTGTTGATACTGTTGCCTTTTGTAAATTATTTAAAGAGTACATAGAGGAAAAACTATTTTTGCAAACATTGAAATGTACGATTTTGTATAAAACACATAGGACGTTTCGTATTTATTGAATTCTTGATGCCATTGTATGCTGCAAGCACCTTAGGTTGTGTTCACTTTGTGGTCGAAATGGTGGATTGAAGCAAGTCACACAAAGGCTTTGGGGTCGCTAGGGTGCGGTGGAACCTCAACACAAGCACAATTCTAGCACTCCAAAACCATCTCGACCTTTTGTTGTTACATTTTTTTTTTTTGTCACCTTATGTACTTTTTTTCTTCTTGGAGGGCAGCTCTGTTACAAAACACATTTTAACTGATATAGTTTTGGGTTATATCCCTGCATTGTGTTGTTTTTGAGTTTCTTTGCAATTGTGGGTGGTGGGCTGTCAGAGGGACTGTGTAATAAGAAAGGGAGAAGGGTTCGCTGCGAGGATTCGGCGGAGGTCAGGATGAGTCTGGCACTGCCGGACTGCAGCCCCAAATGCCGCTCACTGCAGCATGCGGACGAGGTGGTAGCAGCACTGACGGGCGGCTCTGAGGGGCAGCTGCGGGCCTTCTTGACCTCACACTGTCACAATGCGGCCACCTTGCGGGATGCCTTTGGTCGCACAGCCCTGCACCTGGCAGCCTCGCTGGGTAAGAAGGCCCTGCTGGAGTGGCTGCTGGAGAGTAAGAGTGCTGATCTGATGGTGAAGGATAAGGAATCAGGCTGGACCGCTGTGCACCGCAGCGCCTTCTACGGACAGATCCACTGTCTCATTTCTCTGGTCAAGGTATGTGTTTAAGGTGGACCACCTAAACATGTTCTGTTTTTATCAAGCGTCAGAAATAAAGCATATAAACAAGGTAAAGCCAAATGGTGCCAAAAGTGTAGGGCGTAAAGGTCATTTCCAAGAGTTTGACCTCCATCTGAGCTTTTGTTTCTTAACTTTGTTTCAGCATGGCGGACTCCTCTCCACTCAGGACAAGGAGGGTCTCTCTGCTCTGGACCTGACAATGAAGGACCGACCAACACACGTTGTGTTTAAAAACACTGGTAAGAAAAACTGATGCCCTCTGCACATGAGTTGACATTGTACACCAATATGATGCAGTAGTAACTCCTTCAGTTTTGGGCTTGTCAAGAGGCTTATGAGCGTCATGGTGACTCATTTATTTCACATTTGTACATGCATGAGATCGAATTCTGCCTGTGCAATATCAGATTTCCTTCTAGCCATTAGGATGTGTTTTCACAATATATATGACAAGAGGACTTCCTGGAAGCTGAGCAGGACATCCTCTTTTTAATGGTAGAAAAAACCAGTGGTTTAAGTCAAACTTTAGGAGGAGACGGTGTTGCGGCTGTGCTGGTGATTGTGTTTTTTCTTCCGCTTTACAGACCCAACTGAAGTATACACGTGGGGAAACAATACCAATTTCAGTCTTGGGCATGGTAATCAGGAGAGCCGACAGCACCCTGAGCTAGTCGATGTGTTTGCCAGGACTGGAGTTTACATCAAGCAGGTAGGCTAACAACACACTGTTGTTGTCTCAGATCTCTGGGGAATAAGAGAGTGTTTTCCACAATCCTGTCGAGACTTCAGCTGAGGACTTCCCCACCCTGAAAACCCCACTTGCATGCGCCTCCGTCACACCAATTATGGCCTTAAGCTTAGACTCTATGTGAACATGTGTTACATGAAAAAAAGCCAATGCACATGGGCTCTTCAGATAAGGCACACCACCTAGGTAAACCAGCAAAAACACCCCCTCCCCAGTGTCCTGTATTACACAACCGTCTCCTTAGGGTAGATGAGCATTTGTATTAAAAAAAAAAATGTTTTTCCTCTAAGCATGGCTCATACTTTCTTGGTGAAACCACAGCTGTGGGAATATTGGCATTGCTTGAGAGGTACAAATTGTATTTCTTTTTATAAATGAAGTAAGTTGTGATACAGCCACAGTATTTTAGGCATAGTTGTTCTTAGTTATATTTGGACTGGAGGTGGAATATAAGAAAAAAAGATGCTTCGGTTGGCATCAGAGTCAAACAGAGGGCAGAGTCGGTGTGTCAAGTATGGAGCGATTGGGTTTGTCTTCTTCTTTGTAGTCTTAATTTGTGACTTTGTTGAGCTGGTGTGTGCATGGTTAAGCCATGCTGCCAGGCTGTGCCAGCCTGGCTACAATTTCATGCACTTGTCATGTGAATGCTCTTAGTGTGATTAATACAGCTGCTGGCACCAGTGCAGCTACCCTCAGTAGTGTTTGTACACACCGGATGCTGGTTATACTAGAATGACCTGTTCTTAAGACCTGGCATTTGTAAGCAGATATGTGGTTTGTGCATTTGGTATGAAAAGATTGATCTGGGCTTACATGTCACTATTTTATTACTGTTTACAGAAGAAACCCTGTGTTTTGTTTTTTTTTGGCCAGCTGCACTTGTCATGCAGAGTAATTTCATGAAGCGTAGAGAACAGATGGATCTCATTTCATGACCACACAATGACCCAGTGGCACAGCATATAGTCTTTGTCTTTCTAGTCCAATCCAGCAGGTGCCAGAGGTTAAATATTAATTCCACAATGACATGTTTTTAATTAAATGAACCACTATGATGTGTACGCGTGTGTGTGAATGTCCACATCAATGTGATACTTTGGGAAACATCCCTGTGTTCTATTGAAGGCTTGAGGGGAGCAATGTATTAGTAATGATGTTTGCTTTTCCACTTGTGCCCTGCCCTTTATTGGCATAGTGTTTTACCATCACTACAAGAGGGCTTGGCTGAGGGACATGGAAAGAGATGCACCGCAGCCTCTGCTATGAGGTCAAAATTACAATAACAAGAGTCTTAATCAGCACAAAAACAGTACCTCAGACACACATTCAAGACATCACACTTATGTTCATGTTTAATCTCCTTCTCCTTTTAGGTGGTCCTGTGCAAGTTCCACTCTGTGTTCCTGTCTCAGAAAGGCCAGGTGTTCACCTGTGGGCATGGACAGGGAGGACGACTTGGTCATGGAGATGAACAGACTTATCTGGTAAGTCTTCCTCTGGCATCATGTAGGTACAACCTTATATAAAAGTAACTGAACACTGATATATTCAGCGGTGGTTCAGTGTGTTATCATTCTTTGTGAACTGGAAAAAAAAAACACGAAGGAATGTTAAGTTTAGGCTTACATATCAGGGCTTTAAATACTACCGAATGTTACTAATTTATTTATCAATTTCAGCCAGTCATGTTGTCCAAAACTGATTAAAAACATTGTGGTCCCTCCCTCACCACAGCTACATAAACAGAGTCTGTAAAATCTGCAATGAAATATTCCTTAAAGAGCTGCTGACCCTTTCGCTCAGTTTTAGACTGGAGATGAGTTTAGTTAGTTAGTGCAGATTCAGTGTCTAAATGCTAGTCTTGATGTGTCTCCATTCTGAGAAGAAGACATTCCTGTTTGGAAACTGATTGTTTTGGTGTGAAAAGTGAAAGTGAAAGGAGTGTTGGCTCTTGGAACTTTAAGTCTAAAAAATGTTTGTGCCACAAAATGATAAGGCACGGCATTGGTGGTGGCTGAGATAAAAGGCAAAAAAATGTCTTTATCAGTTTAGGTGGAGCAGGCACCATCATCTTCTCTGCAATCCATGTTGGATAATATGAAAAATAAGTGATTTGCTCGATGTAAATAAGGAGAGCCTCATGTGAGTCCCTGCATGAAAAATCCTGTTTTAACTTCACTTACATTTTTACCATCTCACCTGACATGAATTTACATATAAAACATCAAATACATTTATTGTGAAGTAACTGTCGAGTTAGTACCAACAGTAGTTTTATGCATTAAAGCATAAGTCTGGAGTTATCTGTTGTTTTCTTATTGTCAACAAATCTTGTGAAAAGACTGAAAACCAACAATATGTTAGTCCGTCTCTTAATACTTTCTAACTTTTCTGACCCGTCTGTGGCTCTCAGACCCAAGTCCTTTCTCCTCCACAGGAGATGTAAATCTTTAAAAATAGGTAAAAAAAAAAAAAAAAAAATTCTATAGTTTTATTTTTAAACAACTGGGAAATGTAGTTTTTAGCAAAGATTACGCAAACAGGGCTAAATCATGTATTTGTCGTGGACTGTTTTAAGCCGTGGATTAATACACATTTGATGCATAGCATTTATAGCAGCAGGATGGTTTATGTGAGACTGATTCAAAATAAACTGCAGCGTCCATGTTGATGTTAATGAAAGAACATCTGACCAAGTGCAACAGTGTGACATGTTTTAATCGTTTTTGGACAACAATAGATCTTTGTGCTCTCTGGCTTTGAATACACAGAAAATACTATCTACTAGGATCAATTCATTGTTGGAAAACTACAGGACTCCTGCTCTGACAATGCCATTTGAATGACTGATAGTTTAAATAAGGCAGTACTGTACACAGAGGATTGCTCTTGTGCACAAAATGTAGGCAAAGTACTCAGTCACAAGTAAATGTAGAGGAAACAATCTTCAATACCTCTTATTGGTCAAACCCAAAGAGACCTCATTAAACTGTTTAGCAGTGAGTTTGGGCTGTTGAAATGTCTGTTTTTTTCTCATCTTTTTCACTATGTTGTCACTCAGGTTCCTCGGATGGTGGAGGGTCTGATGTCCCACCACTGCTCCCAGGTGGCAGCGGCTAAAGACCACACGGTAGTGCTGACAGAGGAAGGCTACGTTTACACTTTTGGCCTCAACACCTTCCACCAGCTAGGTTTGGCTCCTCCTCCAGCCTCTGCACATGTTCCTAAACAGGTAGGATGTAGCAGATGATGATGAGGAGTGATGAAGATGGGCAGCATGTAACAAGCATTGATTGTAAGCTAAATGAGATTGAATCACTGTGGTGTATGAAATGATAAATATGAAGATTTCTTAAATCAGTTGTCTGTTTAATAGGGTGTATGTGTCTTTTGGAGATTTAATAGTATTTTTCCAACCAGTACTGTGGAAACTACTGTCTGCTATGTTGAGTCTAGAAACTCATATTTCTTTATACTATAGTTTCAGTGTCTCTGTGCTGTGTATGTAGGTGTTCTCCAAGACGCTGAAAGGGAGGACAGTGATTGGAGTTGCAGCAGGAAGGTTCCATACAGTGCTGTGGACCAGGGAGGCTGTCTATACAATGGGACTCAATGGAGGGCAACTGGGTACGTCTCAACATTGAAACGTCCTTTAAACATCACTATAAATTTAGTGATGTTTCTTTCTGATGTGACTGAAGTACTGATGTAAATCTGAGCATGTGAAGATGAAACTCACCACCTGCGTTATGCTTAAGTGTTACCATGCCAGAGTAAAAGTAGAGAGTCAAATATTTTGCGGGCGTATCTTCCATAGTGAGTAATGATCTTGATGTCATGGTAGAATTATTATTTTTATTGATCCATTTTTTTCAGTAAAATGCTAGTATTGGATATATATTTGGACAACTGGATATAGTATTAATGCATAGTATCTATACTTAATTGTGATTTGATTTTCAGGTTACCTGCTGGACCCCAACGGGGAGAAGTGTGTGACAGCTCCTCGGCAGGTATCAGCCCTGCACCACAAGGATGTTACCATAGCAATGGCTGCTGCAAGCGATGGAGCAACAGTAGTTGTGACTGAGAAGGGGGACGTCTACCTGTTGGCTGACTACCAGTGCAAAAAAATGGCTTCAAGGTGAATAAAAGAATAGGACTTAAACCACCTCCTCATTACACAGAAAAACTAGACAGAGTCAATCTTATTTTCTCGAAGCAAGTAACATTTTGAAAGCAGGGTGACAGTTCATTAATGTTTTTGTTATAAGTGCAGTTAAACAAATTTTTATTGTCCTGTTATACACTGTCTGAGATATGAAAATACTACATCACATGCACAGTGTGTAAATTCCCTGTTTCAGCCCACGATTCATTCATAAGAAACAAAACACTGCACCGTAAGATGTCAGACAGAGACCAATGATGCAGGTAGTTGTAAGCCATATGTAAAAACTGTGTAATATAATGCCTTGCTTATAGATGGAAGTGCTACGTGCAGCCTGTTCAAACCAACAGGGCACTGTCGCTCTGTATCACACTCATACTGAGCTGCATGTGAAGGCAGTTTTTTGTTTGGGAGCGCCTGCGGTACTCTAATCAGACCTAATTTGAATGACAGCTGATAGCAAATCACCCGTTAAATTGACAGCTTTGTGCTCTCATCTTCTTCTCTGATTGGCATTGTGTAGTTCTGTGACTATGCGGAGAGGGAAGTAGGGCCAGGAATGCACCTTTCTATTAAAAAACACAACATTGAATTTTAACTGTATGCAAATGAAATCAACTGATTATTAAACGAGCATCCTTCACCTAACAATGTAGATCTTAACCCGTAGTTAAGCAAAGTGATTAATGTAGTACATTATACTTAAATACTGACAAGAGTATGTCATTCACATGCATGTCTGTGTTGTATATTTTAGTTTCGGTGATGTCTGTAACATAACTGTTATGCAATCATGAAAGTTTGACAGACGCACCTTTTGAATGTGACAGTTAATATTCTTTTTTTGCTGATGAACTTTTTGGCTTTGTTATGTTCAGGCAGCTCAACATCAAGAAGGTCCTGGTCAGCGGCGGGAGTCTGGACCACCGTGTGGATCCACAGATTCTGAATGAGGGAGGAGGGCAAAAGGTGGCCATCTTGGCTTTAGATGAAGCTGGGAGGGTAAGTACATTCAATAAGTATAAATGGAAATGCTTTTCATTTTGCTTTTGAGGCACCTGGTAGGGAGAAATCAGTTATGGAGCAACAGAACTGTGGGTGAATCTCACTTCTGCCTCAGTTTCTAAATGTTGACATTGTTATTTTTAACATTTCTTTGCTTCCCCGATTGTTATCTAACCTATGGCGCATAGTAGACAGTTATACAATCCCAAACCAGTCTTTCCTATACGAGGTGCTACAGATGAAATAGTGACTAAGACTTGTCTATGTAACTTTTCATCAATTCTCTCTCTCTTGTATTTTTCCACCTCTGTCAGGTGTTTTGCTGGCGTTCTTCCGGCTGCTCGGTGAGACAGTGCCGGTGGGCATATGGGCGTCAGGTTTTCATGTCGGACATAGCGCTCAGCAAAAACGGCATGATGTTTGTGACTCAGGAGGGGGAGGGCTTCAGTGGAGTGTGGGCCGGAGAATATAAGAAGTACGGAGAGAAGAAAGGTGAGGAATTTAGGAACATGGTATACTGAAACACTGAGTTGTCAAAATGTTTTGCTATAGTTATTTCTTTTGATGCTTGTATTGATCACATCCATCACTTCATTTGGTCTGACAGTAAAATAAGAATATGTTTATCATTTATTGCCAATTTACAAACTGCTTAATAAAAAGACTGACATAATTTTTTATTCTATACAGAATATAATTCTAAATCTGATCTGCATGCTTCTTGTAATCTTGCAGACGTCAGTGTCGAGGTTTGTGGCCACTCAGACGCTGGCACAGTGTACGAGCGTATTCGTCTGGAGAAACTGCCCTACGTCCACAGAGCTGTGAACATCACCATGGACTCTAAAGGTCGAAATTTTGGAGTGCTCCAGGCCGACCCCAAAACAAGGTACATCATCTCCCTCGATACAGAGAAATACTGCACACAATCGAGTAAAGAAGTCATAAGAAAGGAAAAAATTGCATTATAAGCTGACAGTCCATTAGTTCAAAAAAAAAAAAAAAAGAAATCACCAAAATGTTTTTTTTACCAGTGGAGTACTGCCTGAGAGAAATAAAAAGATAAGCAATTTTTAGTATATGTTTCTTCTTTATCATCCTCCTCATTCAACTAACATGCTTTTGATCATCCACACTGGAATTAAAAAAACTATAAGAGTCTTATTACTGTTACTTTGACTTGCTCTTTACAAGCTTTGGTATCCTTGTGGCTAAGCATGTGTTGACAAACCATCTAAATTTAAAACTACTAAGTAGTAAAGGGGAAAAGAGTATTCAGAGAAATGACAGAATATCTATATCTAGACATGATCAGCATTGAACAGGTTGCTCTGCCATCTAGAGGTGGAAACCTGGACCTTCTTATCAAGAGGTAAAGCATAGAAGATATCTACTTTAAAAGCCTTGTTTCCCCAGTGACTACGTGATGATTTAAGACCAAATGTTATGTTGTCATATTTAGTCAGTTGGGTATAACTCTAAATAGAGGAATATTTGTCTTATCTTGCTTGAGTGTCGTTATCTTTATTTTTAGATCTTTTCCCTGCTGATAACATACTACTTTACTGGAGTCATGGAAGCTTCTCACCCCTTTTTCTATGATACTATTAATCATATCGCTTGATATTTCCACCCTGTGCAGCTTGTATGAGATTCCCAGCATTTCTCCATCCTCCTTCTCCCAACACTTCCGGAGCCTCTTGGATGAGGCGGATGAAATGGACAGCATACACGATGTGACGCTTCAGGCTGGTGATCGCACCTTCTCGGCCCACAAATACATCCTGTCCATGAGGTCCGAGTTCTTCCGGAAACAGTTCATGGCCGAGTGTCACGAGATCGACGAGGAGCTCGATAGAGAAGTGAGGAAGAGTGAAGACGCCGTGGGCTGCGATTTACTCATTTTGGAGAAGGTCCCACCGGACATGCTGGAATATGCCCTGCACTTCATCTACACAGACTCCTGTGAGCTGCTGGTGCACGGGGCCCGACCGAGAGCCTCAGTGGCCCTGACAGGACAAAACCAGGTGAGGAAAAGAATGAAATCTTGGGCCATCATTCACCTAACTGTTAGGATGATGTTACTATGTGTGCCTAACCCTTAAAGAAGTGTTACTGCAAAGTTTAGAAGGACTAACATGATGCATATTCCTTAAAAGCTGTATTCCAGTTCCTCATCTACAGTGGGTCTCCGGTTAGAGAGATAGACACAGATGCTCAGTATCAGGCACAATTGCAGAAACAGGTGTAACAGCTTCCTACTGTATGTAAGTAGGTATGTGCGTATGTTATATGGAATAATAATCACAATAATAAACAATAGTGAGTCAATATAACAGTAAAACTGACACAAATCAATACAAACTGTCACATTAGCATAACTTAGCATTAGCATGCTACACTCACAAGTTAGCCTTAGCGCATTAGCCTATTAGTAGTCATGTGAAAATGGTTTGGCTTTAGTCTACTCAAAGAAATATAACTGGGAACAAACAAACTCTCTCATTAGCCCAAAACACAGTAAACCATGACCACAAATCACCAACGTAGCTGAAACATGTTTACTTAACAAACTTCCAGCTGCTCATTCACGCATACAGTGTTCATTCCTTGGCAGTCTCGAGTGCCAATTCTTGACCCCAGTCCTCGCTGAGTCATCCTACCTAATACCTGTCAGTTTTTCCCTCATTTACCTGGTTTATACTGTGGGAATTCAGTACAGTTACCTCTCATTCAGCTGTGGTTATTTCATGAAGCGTGTGTTCCACTCACTCGCTCTGTTGTCTTGGCCAGGATTCAGAGCAGGAGAGGCTTATCAGCAGCCTGCAGGACTTGGGCCTCAGAGGTCGCTCAGCCCTCGAGGTGTACCGCTCCCTCCCCCCTGCAACCAAAGGAGATGGTGACAAGGCCAAGAGCAAGGGCTCCAAGCCTGCTAAGAAGGGGAAAGGAGGCAAAGGTGACAAGGCCGGAGCTAACGAGGGAGGGGCCAATCCTGTAAAAAACTTACAGGGCATTGCAAAGAAGCTGGGCATGGGCAGCCTGTCTGCACGGTGAGAAACAGAGCGTGATCTAAACCCTGACGCAGTATCAGATACGGTGTCATTTCTTGTTAATCGTGCTTTCTTTACTTCCCGACAGACTGGATGGAGTCAAATATGAAAGTGGAAAGATCAATGTTACACACAAGAAAACTGGCAACAAACTCAAATTCAACCAGAAAAAATGGTAAGTATACAAGTGTTTATTAACAGTTGTTACGACAGAATAGATTCTAGATAATACATTTGATATGAAAATGTCAGTCTACTGAGATTTGTCTTTTTGTGTCTCCACAGCTCCTACCTTTGTGATGTCACCCTGAAATCTGAAGATGGTAAAGAGTTTCCGTGTCACAAGAGTGTACTCTGTGCGAGACTAGGTAAGATGGGCCAACGCTTCATCAACAAAGACACACATACAACAACGTTTCTAATAATGTACATTCATAGAAACTATAAGTGTGTGTAAATGTATGTAAAATGTGTAGCATATGTGCCATTAGATGTGTAGGAAAAAAAAATGAATGAACCTCACAAGCATGCCAAACAAGTTCTATATCGCCTGTAATCTAAAAGTAGCAATGTTTTTATTTTCATGTCCGTCTTCTCTGCAGAATACTTCCACAGTATGCTTGGAAACCCCTGGATTGAGGTGTGTTGGTATTTCGTGCTGCTTCATTCTTTAATCAGTGTGTAACTGTTTAAAAACCTTGTGATATCATCGCTGTTTCATTGACATAATCATACTGTCTTATCTCCTCTCAGGCCACATCCTGTTCTGCACTGGAGATGCCCACTAGCTCAGAGATTCTGCAGGTCATTCTCGAGTATATTTACACAGATGAGTCTCCCACCATTAAAGGTAGCTTCTCAAATTTTATGTTGGCTGACAGCACATTTTGATTATGTATTTCTATGATGATGTATTAGTTATAAACACTGAATTTGTATGAACAGTAAAAAGAAATATATTAACGGAAGTCGTCGTTGTCCTCTTTCCCCCCGACAGAGTCTTTGAATGTAGAGTTTGTCTGCAACGTTCTGGTTGTAGCTGACCAGCTGCTCGTCACACGCCTGAAGGAGATGTGTGAGGTCGTCATCACTGAGAACCGTATGTCCTATCTGTCTTATTCCTTTATCCTTCCTGCTAGAGTCGTTTTGCCCTTTTACTTTATTTTGACATAGTGGTGCATTAATGTCATGTGGAAGTAACAATTTGATAGATTTTGAAGGTTAAAAGCAACAGTTTAAAAGTATGTCATGCTTTGTGGTAGTTTTAAAGCCATCAGAAACACTTTGATAGAGGTTCTCTGCAAACTATGTAGTTCTCGCGTTCCTACAATATGCACTTTATCTGATATGAAATCTGATTTGGCTATGTGTTGATTAAAATGAGCGATAAGTGACTGATAATTTGGAAGTTCTTGTAACCTAAATTAATATTGATACATACAACTGGGGCACAGTGAAGTGACAGTGTTTGAAACACAGTAATAACTACTAACAGAATGCTGTTCATTCTTTTATTCAGTTTCCTAAGAGACTTGATCCGGTGTTGTCTTAAAGTTCAACATGTTGCATCATCTACAGCTGGCCAGTCCATGTGTATTAATATCATAAATATCAACTAAACAACAAGTTTGGCTTAGAATGCAGGAAGCATCAACTACAGATGTTTTCATGCATTTCCCCTTTTAAAAGTTGTGCCTACAAATTATATATGATGTGAATGCAACATTATTATAGAAAAGAAATCAGTAGAAAAGAATATTATCACACATAATTGCATAATTTTAAACATTTCTTTCATGAAGCTGCTTGCTTTGCTCTTGTCAGTGACTCTGAAGAACGCTGCAGAGCTGCTGGAGTTTGCCACCGTGTACAACGCCGAACAGCTGAAACTCTCCTGCCTCCAGTTCATTGTGCTCAACATGGCCGCCCTGCTGGAGTCCAAGTGAGAAACAGAATCATAACCTTGCATGAATTTTGAAAGATCTTTTAATACAATTTGATTTAGAACATTTCAGCTTTTCATTTTATTTTGTTTATATATATATTTGTTTATAACTGCACTGCAGTAAATTTGGGAGCAGGGACATTTTGATAAATTCAGCAGGACAAATACTTGCTCCAACAGGAGAAAACTAAAAATATTTCTTCTCCTGTTTGTGTGTGTGTCTTCTCTTTTGTTTCGTTTTTTTGTGCTGCCCTCAGAGCGCTGGATATTCTTAGTGATGAAGTGCTGGTGGAGCTTTCTGCAGCCTACCGGAGGATGGTGAGTCACCTCACTCCTCCCCTGCAAGCATCCCAGTCTGTGTCATACTTTCCAACACTTTAATGTTTGTTTATCGTTGGTCTTTTTTTCAGTAAAAAGGCATGAGAATGCAATACTATTAAACCGTGTCCAAGAAATCTAACAAATGTAACGCATCGCTAGAAACTGTTGGGTTTTGGTCTTACAATCAAAGAGACAAAAAACTAAATTTTACTCTTTCAACAATCATACAGAGAGAAATCCATCCTAGAGAGCAGAGAAATCCATTTCTCTCACAGTAGCTGCCTCAGGAGACAGTAGCTACAAGACAATTTTTGTCTTGCATAAAAGGAGTGACTCTCGGGAAAAACTCATGTAACTATTGTTTTTGTTCCCATAACTTGCAGCTGAATGCAGCAAATTCTCACACACACTTTAGAGCTGTGGGAAATGTTCGGGAATAGAAAAGCATCATGAAAGTAAATCAAAATATGCAATGACTAAATAACTCACAACATGTGTTAAACATCGTAGATTAATGTGATGAGCAGTGTCAGAGGCACTCAGGGTGAGATTTTTCCTTTTAAGGCTGCCAATGACGCCCACAGTTTGTTTTAATGTATTTATTTATTTTTGGCACATGGTTAACATTGGAATATTTGGTGTATGAAATCAGTATGCGGTATTTCTATTTCATTTGGAAAATCATTTTTATTTTGTGTACAGTCGATACTTAAGGACACCTTGTGCTGACGATGCTTCACTGAGAGTGAACAATAGTCTATGATAGTGTTTTTTAATAGTTTTCCACATATATTACAGATCCCAGCCATGCAAAAGAGGATTATCACCCCGTACCCAGGTGCTCCAGACCTCAGTGTGTATGAGGATGAGGATTTGGACTCGGCGTTCAGCCCCAAACCAGAAGCAGAACTGGATCACTCCTGCAGGTACACAAGCAGAAATCAGTTCCAGTATCTTCATTTTAATTCTCGGTGTGCTTGTTTTCTTATTGGGCAGCTGTGCAGAGTTTTGTAGTTTTGTAAATGTCTTAATAGATTACATTTGGTTTTTAAAAAGAAACTCGTGCTTTTACAATCCTCTTCAAATTGTTTTTCTAACATGGGTACAGACTAATGAACCGCAAAGTTGTATATACTAAAGATATACAGTTTACAAAAGGAGCTAACTAGCATGTCTGCAAGTCCTTGAAAAGCCGCTTTAACATCTTTAAAGATTGTTGGCCCTCAAAAATGTATGTCACTGATTGTATAAAACTGTCCTCCCTCAGGGAAATACTTTTAAAGAAGGCCAAGATGAAGGCGAAAAAGAAACCAAGGCGACGCTCTGACAGCTCAGGGGGCTACACTCTCTCTGATATCATCCAAAGCCCTACTGCTGCAGGTATACTGTACAAACACACACACACACACAGAAAAAAAAATACTATCATGTTACACTCAAAACATATTCACACATTATGATAAACTACACCAAAGTCTTTTCTTTATGTCTCACATCCATCAGTTCCCTTTTAAAGCATTTGGTTATTTTTAGGTAATACGTAATAATTTCACTATCACACTCTGTCCCCTCTCAGTGGTTTCCCCGTGTCTGGTGAAGTCAGGAAAGGCCAACTCCACCGAGTCCCTGCAGGAGCTGCTCACGTCGGACTCAGAGGGCAGCTGCATGGGAGTGGGCAGTCCCCGAGACATGCAGTCACCCGTCTTCCATGACAGAGCGGAGGTTAGTATATGACCAATATAACAATCATATACATTTACTTCATTAAACAATGACACATATTTTTATATGTGACATTGTGCAAGTACAAGACGTGTGCTACTTTCTGTTGGTCCATCACAAAATGATTACAAAAAGTAAAACTCCACTTGTGCTCAAGGAATTGCATGATCATGGTAGATTAACAGAAATTGGCTTGCAGGTAAACAAGTGTTTGTTATTATAATCAGTGGTAGGTGAGGTTTAATAAAACAATGTTATAAAGCCTGCACAGCTAGACTGAAGGAGCTAAAGTTACATTCGTTCATTAGAACCGGTCTGTTTCTCATCGGCAGGATGAGAAGGCTTTCAGTCAGAGGCTAAAGACCCCACCCAGCACCCCGACCTCCCTGAGGAATGGCCTCCCAACTCCCCCCAACTCTGCTCCACAAATCATCCCCAAACTCCTTCCCAGGTAAGATGGACTGGACTAAATCTTACTTTTTATTCTTCTTCTCCCTATAAAAATGCTGGAGGCAAAACGTTCACAAGGCAAAGTTGACTTATTTTATATGCTTTGAAAAGCAGGTTTGAAATTTGATACACGCTTTCTGATGAAATCTGGTATTAGGAAATCTGGTATAACTCTGACTTCAACAACAGACCTAATATCCTCCCACTTCATTTTGAAGAGGAGGTTTGGAGAAAGAAGCAAATTTTTCGACCATAGTTAATAAAAAAACTTTTGTAAATTGAGCTGTATGTCCTACGTAGAATGTGTGACTGTGTTATTACAATCTACAGTCCTGCTCGTCCGCCCCCGGTCATGGATCTGAGAACCATCATGGACATGGAAGCCAACTCTCTGCAGCCCCTCGGAGCAACTCCTAAAAGCCCTGGAAGGTACAAGACGTGAGGAGATGATTTACAAACAATTTACAGTGACTGTTTACTCTGTACTGCAACACATGACTGACCTTTTTTTTTTTCACTGTTATTCACTTCAACTAACTGCACATAATTTTCCGCCTGCCTGCAGTGTCAGCACCATCAGCAAGCACTCCCCTGTTCCCACTAAACTGTCCCAGAAGCAGAGGAAGATGCTGGCCATGGCCAACAAGGAGGCCAGTGTGGAGTCCACGGCATCCAAACCCGCCCCCATAGTCACCCCATCCAAAAGCAGCAGTGGGAAGGCCTGGTGAGTGAACCCGAATATGGAGACCACTGACACAACACGTCATGAAATAACTTCCTGGTTCCTCTTGATGGGTTTATAGTCTCACCGGTATAACAGATAGTTTCGTATATCTACAAGTTAGAACTACATGGGTGCTAAACAGAGATGGGTCAAACAAAAGAAAATGCATTTTGTAGTAGTTCCTGTATTTAATGATGACTTTTTATTTAAAAAGGTTGTCAGTGGATATTTGTCACCATAGTTTTCGTCAATGTAATAAACACTGTTCACGCCGATTCTTGAAACTCATAAAGAAGGTCCGCCGAATAGGAGCAGAAGTAGTGAAAGTGCCACCACCTTTTTATTTTGAATCAATGTTTCACGCCCTTCATCTCCATCTTCAGGGCAACAGCAGTCCAGTCCCCGCCCTCCTCATGCTCATTTCGGGCTCTGCTGGAGGAGGAGGAGAACCGCTTGATCAGATTGGGGCAAACAGGAGCCCAGAGGAGCCAGAGTGCCCAGGGGTCCCCTGTCAGTGCTACTCCTACTAGTAGAAGGGTCACATTCAAATGTGCTGACAGCAGCGAGCCAGAGAGACCCACTGGGTAAGAATGGTGCCTTCACACAACACACACCAGAGAGGTCGACCGCATGTAGACTGTACTGCTGTTTACCACTTGGAGGCGCTGTTGAGGTGTCTTCATAAAACTGCTGTTAGGGTTTTTAAAAAAAAAAAAAAAAAAAACACCAGCCCCCACATATACTATATATAAATATACAAGATACAGGATACCACATTTAACATATGACTAACCTTATTATAATACTTAATTATTTGTAATTAATTAATTCATTATGATACCCAAAATATAAAGCTTTTTTTTTTAATCCTGTGGAGCCAAAAACAGGAATAAAGATATGACACAAACACAGTGGTTTTGAAATTAAGACATAAAAAGGGAAGTAAAAATGAGTGTCTTCATAAAACTGCTGTTAAAAGCACCAACTCACACACACGCACACAATATATACAAGATACAGGATACCACTTTTAACTTAAAACTAACCTTATTATAATACTTTATTTAACAAAAACTTAATTTATATTTCTCTTAATTATTTTTCTCATCTCTTCAGCTCCAAAAAATACTCAAAAATGAAGTTTTTTTTAATCTTTTGGGGTTATTTGGAGATTAAAAACAGGAATAAAGATGTGACACAAACACAGTGGTTTTGAAATTAAAACACAAAAAAGGAAGTAACAATGACTGATTCCCCAGTGACAGTGGAAAAAAAAAAAAAAGTAAGTGTGGATGGACAAGTTGTCGAATGTAAGTGGCGACTGACAGGGTCTCCTCTCGTGAGACAGAAAGAGAGAGGCGTGATGCTCCGGTTAGAGTGAGGCGAACAGCTCTAAATGACCCGGTACAGCTGTGTTGACCTGCCCGCAGACACTGAGTCATCCTGACCTTTACAGCGGCTCCACACAGCTGGACAAACACGGCACACACACATACACACACACACACACACACACACACAGGATTGTGAGTTCAAGTCCATAAATATGTATTCTTTGTTGAATTATAGTCCATGAAGACAGAAAATCTTTTGTTCCGTATTATATTTATCTCTGATGCCAGCCCGTGTGAAAGAGACACATACATGTAATTGTGGAAGTGATAGTCACAATCAGTCTTTTCGTGTGATGAAATATCATGTTCCTAGTTTTTTTGTAAGTGCGTCTGATATTTTATCTGATATGATACTTCCTCCGCTGTATGTTTTTGCCCACGCTTCATGCTGCAATCTCTAGAGAAGACCACTAGATATTAAACAGTTGCGTGAGTCACTCTAGTGAAGCCGGTGATGTTAATCAGAATCGATAAGGGCAGCCCTCATGTCACACCACATCATACAGAACAGGGAGCAGGTTTCAGGTTCCTCGTGGTATTTGGATGAGCCGAGAGACAGACGACTTCAAGGCTCAGGAAGCAGCAGTAGCAGCGTCGTATATTCTCACATCTGCCTTCTGGGACCCTGTTTCCATATCCAAAGTCAAAATTAATACAGATGCTTTTATAATATTTTCACTTTGATTGAATGTCAACTTTTTTTTTTTTTTGCTTCGCTTACGTCTTCTGTGAATGTTTCCAGAGGTGTCTCTTTACATACATAGACTCTACTTTCCATACTACTTTAACATGCATCATCGTGACTGAAAAGGAACATATTTGGCCACAAGAAAAAAAGACATCACTTTAAGCACACACAAATCAGACTGCAGGGAGCTCATGTCATTTGCGTGACATGTTGTATTTTATATGTTGAATAGATGTTGAGGATCATCGTGGATAAGGGGAAGCAATACAAGTTTAGTTTTAGAGTCAAAGAATGTAAATATTCTGAGAGGAGGACATGTTCTGCAGTCTGGTTTTTGAGAGAAAGAAATATTACGTGTGTGTGAAGGCAAAGTTATTTATACAGCAGAATCCATACACAAGGCAGTTTCAAACATTTAAAACTTCAGAAGATGTGGGAAACAAACTTTAAAAGACTGACTTTAAAAATGTGAACATGTGTACACATTTAGAGGCAGTTCTGTGATGAAACTGAAGGCAGAAAAACAAAAAAAGCTATAAAGACAACATATGAAAGCAGCAGAGAATAGAGTTTTAAACCTGCTTTTTTAAAGGGCATTCAGAGTTGGGGCACAGCTTAACAATCTCTGGTAATTTGTTCCACAAGTTTGGTGTATAGTGACTGAATGAAGCTTCACTCTCTGGAACAACAAGCTTATTTTTGCAGAATCTCGCAGATCTTACAGGTCTTGGTGTCTCACATAGTACAAGCAGGTCAGTGATATATATTTGGGCCAAATCATTTACTGATTTAAATGGTCTGAAGAACTGGTGAGACGTGCTCTTTGTCTTTGCCGAGTTTTTTTTTTTTAATAAGATGAGCACTTGTGTTGCAGACTACAGAAAATTAACTTCAGTTTTGTCCCTTTAGAGTAAAAGAAACTTTTTGGACATCCAGTTATTAATAAGGTCAATGCTCTGAATCAGTTACTCAGGATGGAAGTCATCAGAAGAAAGTCACATGGAAAGCTGAGTATTGTCTGTGTAATTATGATAGGAAATACTGTTATTGTGAATCATCTTACCTCACCCAAGAATGTGAGGATTAAATAAAACAGGACCAAGAATTGGACCCTGTGGAACGCCTGATGAAGTCGTGTATTTAGACTGTAACTCTCCATTAAAGATGAAAAAAGTTTTGTTCTTGTAAATATGATTTAAACCTGCGTAGGACTGGTCCCATTAGTCCTACCCAATTTTCCGGTCTATAAACAATGTTTTTTAATACACTGTATCAAATGCAGCACTGCAGAAGAACAAGAATTGATGTCTTGCCTGTATCTAAGCTTATTTAAAACAACAGAGAGTAATACTACCCATCCTCACTCTCTCTCTCTCTTTAATTCATCTGTCTCTCCCCTCAGGCCCTGGGTGCTGGGAGCAGTGGGTAGCCCCCCCCTCTCCTCTCTGGTGACCTTTGCTTCCATAGTGGAGGAGGAGAAGCAGCAGGAAGCCGCACTGATCCGCAGCCGAGAGAAGCCGCTGGCCCTCATCCAGGTAACACGTCTTGTCCGTGTGCGTTAGTGCTTACACACTCACCTACGCACACACACACACACTCCTGCCACGACTGAATGTGTGAGTGAGTGACTACGTGCTTCAGGGTGATATTGCCACTGCACACGTCTCCTCTCATTCCTTATCTGGCAGATGTTTATCTAATGAACATCATACTCTATACAGTGCTAGTTAGAAATAAGGTGCCTTCAGTTGTGTCTTTTGACAGCCCTCTCTGCTCCCCTCCAGCTGCTGCCAGGCTTCTGTCAGCACCTTCATAAAGCACTTTTTTCCCCTGTGGCTTTCTGGTTACCATTATGTAAAACACTCTTATTATCATCAAGCTCTCAAAGTCAGCATTTTCTCCTTTCAACCTCAAATAAAGTGTGGTTTCTTTGCCCACAATACCCCCAATTTTGTCTCCTTTTCTTGTCTATTTCTGTCTCTCTAGATTGAAGAGCGGGCCATCCAAGACCTTCTGTTCCATTATAAGGCGCGCGACAACCCCGATGAACTGATAGTGGTGGAGAGGTCTTCCCGAGGTCCCATGGCAGCCCCAACCTGGAATAAACATTGATGTTTGACAGCACAGCCGCTACATAACATCAAAGTGAGAACATCCCCTGCAGTTGTCACTCAGTATTGTTGGCAGCTTCCCCCGAAATATCATCAGCTTCATCACATCCGTGTTGAGATGTACATTCAGACTCACTCAGCCCTGGTTGGGACGGGTCTGATGCAAATCTTGTTTCTGCAGTGTTACTTCAAGTTTTATTTGATTGCTGCTCAACATTTTGTTTGTTTGTTTGTGTGTGTGTGAGAGTGAAAGAGAGAATAAATGTTCATAATAACTGAATGTGGTCCTGATGAGACGTTTTGGGCTTGGGGTTACTTATGCATTTCTATATTTTTTTTTTTGTTGGGGTTATGTATCGCTTGGCAAACTAATAATACAAAATGTAAACAACCTTCCCAAATAAATATTATTAGTAATGTGAAGTTGAAGTTGCCAAAGAAACGAAAAGAAATGGAGATGTTCAAACCACTAAATGGGTCCAAACTCCATCACCTCGAGGGCTTGTATGTATGTGTGTTAAACCAGTGGAAGCTCTCAGTGATTAAGAAAGTAATAGTGCCAATTATCAACTGTGGCAGAGCATCAGCTGTACTTGAGAAGTAAATTGAGCTGTTTACCAAGGCAGTACGTTTAGTTTCTTTTTATGGTCCTTTTTTTTTTTTTTTCTCCATTAAAATCTACATTGCTTTGATTGGTTGCTTCAGCTGGTTTGCAGTGACAAGTTAATCTCGCTGGAATCAGTAAATGTGTATTTAATATGAATAAAATGCATATTTGTCATATTTAAAATGCTTTATTTCCTGCAGTTGAATGCTCAGTTGGGGTTGATTGTGTGGAACTGGCTTTCTAGCCTTTTGAAGTAAGTGTTTTAAAGAAGATGGTGTGCCTTTATCCAATAATGACCACATACAGCAGCTAGAGGATCATTTTTCTTCTTTATTTTCTTTCTTCATTATTTAGTTGTTCTCTTTTTTTGGAGCCAATGTCAGCTGTGTAGTTACCTCAGTTTTGGACCATGTAATCTCATCTTCAGATGATTGTGTGAGTGTGTGTGAGAGAGAGACTTAAGGATGTGAAGAGAAAATGGCATGCAATAAAATATCTCACCTGTGCAATGACCCTGTCTCTTGTCAGTGTTTCAGTGCGATTAGATTGCAGTGGACAAAATGAAAAGGGAGACAAATTTAATTTTCTCAATTATTCCCTTGCTTTATCTTGCTGTCTTTTTTTTCATTGCAGAAGCTCAGTCCTTTACTGGAAAATGTGGCTCTCACAGCATCTAATAAAGATAACATTTAATCTGCCTGTCTCCTGACACGTTTGCTGCCCTGCATGAGCAAACGACCATTATCAAGTCTCAGCCTCTGATTAACTATGATGACCCTGATCCGAACGGAGAGTGTGGCGATTTAGGGACTTTATTGGCTGTAATTACAGGTAGAGCATCACATCGGAAGTCAGGGAGAGATGGCTCGTGAGGGAAATATTAATTACAGATTAGGATCTGTTAGCCGGTGCAGAGATAACACATGAATTAAAGCCTTGGAGAGAAAGTCTGCCTCTTTGCGTCACACCACAATGGGCCAGATTGATACCACAGGTCTGGAAACCAATGTGGAATTTTATAAAAGGATTGATCTTCCTCGAGTGTCTGTGCTCTGAATATAAATATAGTGTGTTTGCAGGTAGTGTCGGTGCCACCTGACATCTTTTAAAATTACACTTTCAAGTGTGAAAAAGCAGCCGACATAATGTAGTTGAGCATAATATACTCTTTCCACATTGATTTTTATCTGTGTGGTAGCTGCAGAGCCGTGGTTCCCAACTTTTTTTTTGTTTAGTCAGATGAACTCAAATCCACATTTTCCAAATAAGTTCTTTTGAATTGATTTTAAACTGGATGTTATTTAAATTCCCCCCTCCACTCAAAAATGTGTTTTTCTTCTTGTTCCGTCAGCTGGATTATTGAGCTTCACTGTGCAGGATGATGTATGTGCAGTTTGACACTAGAAGGCTGTTTTTACATTCATCTGCTCAAAGTGGAAAGTTTCACCGTGCTCAATGAAAATCGGAGTTTAAGTGGCGGGCCCATGAGCAAGATTTGTGACATCACAACTAGTTTGGAAGTCAGTCTTGGTCCAATATGCAACTTATTGGGATTTTTAATGAGAGAGAAGGAGTAGGCTAGATGCCATTTTAAGGATTTTAATAAGGTAATTATACATTTTTTGTAGAAAAAAACATATCATTCACACATTATTTTATATGTATTAATACATAATGGAAGGTATATATTAATGATATTAAAGGGGATATTCTTAAGGTACTTTTTCATAGAAGTGAACTGTCAATGTTTAGGTCGGTTTGGTTACATTTTTGGTATATAACTACCACTTTGAATAGCTGAATGTTTTAACTATTTAATAATATCCATTAATTTAGCTATTTCAACCATTACATTTAGCTATCTGTACCATTTTTGCATTACTTTTACCTGTCTTATGTTAGCTATTTTAACTATTTATCCATAACTTTAACCTGTAACCAGTTCTTTTAGCCAGCTTTTTCAACCATTTAAAGGTTGACAGGTAGCTCCTGGGGTACAAATACCCCAGGTTGGGAATCACTGCTGTAGAGCACAGGTGGCCTGTTGGTACAATTAGAACTAACAAGGTTGTGACTCCCTTCTGTCTCAGAAAAATTTCATAAAGTCTTGAATTTGAATCATTGAAACATTTATTCAGTTTATTATTTCCCTACATGAGGGAGGGCTATGCTCTATGAAAATAATGAATCTCCAGTGTCAACTTGTCATGAGCTGGGATAAACAGCCCTGTTTTCATCTTTGTGACAATGCAGTTGGGGCAGGGGGTTATGGAATATTTAGACTAAGGAGTGGGATAATTAATAATAACGGAATACTTAATCTATTTCATGAGAAAAGATTACTAAAGAAAATGTAAAACACCAAATTTGGAGACACATGGTTTTCTGGATGTAGATTACGCAGAATACAATTCTGGTGGGTATATAATGAATCCTGTATTTATTTATTGGCCTAAAAGTGGTCAATGTTGAATATGAGTTTAAAAAAAACAGCCGACAAAATATCCATTAAAGTAGAATGTAACCCAGGCTCCCCCCTACCCAGAAATACTGAGGACACGACTTCACTGTCCTCTGCCCTGGTAGACTTTGCTATGAAGGGTGTGATGGAGCAGTGGAGCATATTTGAGGAAGGTGCACTCTTCCTGTGGAGAGATGGTGGAGGATAGGCCCTGTCCATCTAGTCCTCTTGCCAGGCAGATGGGAAAGTCATAGGGCTGTCCTCCAGACGGCAAGGATAACTTCAGGAGTAATTTGTTTATGGAGAAAAAGGGACGTACTAGACACTCCATGGAATACCTCCTACATTTCCAACCTGCTCGGACCGGATAGTGCTGGGTTAAAGTAAGAGGAACAAGGTCAAACCCCCATTTATCTGGCCTGATTTCATCACTCATCAGATTGCTTGTCAACGTCATTTGTCAGTCTAATGACTGTAAATGTCCGTAAAGTACTTCTCCAACTTTTTTTATGCTAAGTATTCCAGTCCAATAGTCATGGAAACAACTGAATATGGAAATATTGGGCTTTTTTTAGTTCAGCTGAAATATTGAACTGATTATCAAGGTTATATTTTTTGAAAAGCTGTCTATACTGACCTTGTATTGAGTTTCTGGGTGTTTTGTCTGTTGAGTGGGTTTGTGTGATTATATTATGTTGATAACTGCTGTTTTTGTTTTTGATGTTTTAGCACCATAATCAAGTTTTTAGTTCACTCTTGCAAAACTGCAGTGTCATATTTTGCTATATAGGAAGCAAAATTAAACTGAAGTCGTGGTGAAGTTACAAATGGGAGGAAGTTGATGAAAATGATAACACTCACCATGGCAGCAATATGAATGTGTGTGCTACTGCTCTTGCAATAGCCCACATAGTGTCAGGTCAGTGAATGCAGTACTTAACATCAGTGTTTAAAGCCAAATTTAATGCTAAAACTCAATATTATAGTCAATATCAAAGTGTACAAAAGGTAAATAATATGTTTATAAAGTTCAGAGAATGTATTCAGTTTACTTTTAAGTACTCCTATATAGATACACTACATGTTTACAATAAAATTATTAATTTTGTATTTGATCTGTTAAATTCAGTTTACAGTAAAAACTAAATTTAGACATAAATAAACTGCAACTACTCTTCACTTACTCTTACAAAATACTAAAGTTGTTCTCAACTGTGCTTATGCTGTGCCTGCTCTTGGCTCTCTAGCTCAGCATGTTGTACCCACTGTTAATAACCTTGGAGTTATTTTAGATCAGAATCTCACTCTTGAGTCCCACGTTAAAAGACTAGCAGGGATGCTGGAAGTCAGTCAGCGTTAGGGGTGCAGAGAGAAAGTCTATATAATGACATCATATTAAATGCTGCACAACATGCTGCGCATTTTTGTATTAATTTGGATGGCCAACACATTTTACACTAGCTTTAGAACATTTTACATTACAACAGACAGCAAACTTGAACGCCAACATGCTCTATGTCAAAGCAATATAGTACCATATTCACCTATGGACACACAGAATGCAGGTTTATTTCCGATCAGAAGACAATTTATTGTTGACTGAGCCACAGCCACACTATACTTTGAACTTTGTAACACACACACAGGTACATATGTCAGATCATAGTCACTTTTGGGGACATTACATAGAGTTACATTCATTTACTGGACACTTACCCTAACCGTAACCATAACTACTAATTGCCTAACTCCTACCCTAACCTTAACCTAAATCTAACCTTAACCACTGACCCAAAAATCAGCTTTTTCCCAACTGGGGACACAACTTTTGTCAGCAACTGAAAACATTAATGAGTAACTCTGAACAGGCTTTCACTGAAGAATAAAATGCAACTACAGAGACATCCTCTAGCTCTCATTCAAGTCATGTCATATTACCACATCTGTGACAGAAACAAGAAATAACGAAACTTACTAAATGATATAATTCATATGCCCTGCAACCGGTGAGACAGGAAGTTGAGAGACAGGCAGCAAGTTACTTACCTAATCGTCCAGCAGCACCACTACACAAAGTTTAAAGGTTCTGTATGTAAGAACTGTGAAGCAATTTACATGTATTAATTGTTTTTTTTATTGCCAATGAGTGAACAGGTTGTAACATAACTCGGTCATCTGTTACAGCCTGTGGACAGATTTCTATGTGAAGGACCCAGGCTGGATTTTCCACGAAAATCCAAAGGATGTGACGTTTTTGCACACTCCCAAGTGAATTACCTCTCTCCCACTAATGTCAACAAATATATAGAGATATTAGCTCTCCAGCTAAAGAGATGGCTAGATGCCTCCACCAACCGCTACACATTTCACAACAAAACTACCCTTAGAGATGCTAGAGATGTTTGAGATCTTTTATGTTATTATAAGTAGTGTAAGCGAAGAAAAAGATATCACCTGAAATTGTCTCATGCTGCAACAGGATGTTGACTGCAGCTCACTTACTGGCCTCCGGTGTCACTAATGAGCAGGAATTTCCGATTCCTACAAATAGAACCTTTAAAACAATGAAACGACAAGGCATCTGAAATTTACTGCGAACTGTACATAATATAAATATTGTAACCAAGACCAAAGTGAGCCTGCACGGCAGCAGGAAACATAATAATAAACACATCCATTGTGCCTAGTCACATCTTCTGCATTTGTGCATTAGGTACACAGAAAATACACTGAATGTTCTAAAATCAAATATAAAAAAAAAATAACAAGGGTGGCTTTCAACCATTTAACAAACAATCATGTTTTATAGACTGCGTACACTAAAATGCTAATCTCAAAAAATAAGTTTTTTATTGAATTGTTAAGTCAACTTTTTTGCCTTGCAGTTACAGCCCCCCATCAGTAGGGGGTGCTGCAGCTCCCTCAGTTCCCCAACTTCCAGGGTCCCTGAAGGCTAGCTCTGTCGTGTTTTTTACACTTGAGAAATATCTCTAGAATTAGATCTTTTATTTCTTTTAATGATCCTTGAAGAGTGATTCATGCTTTTATCACTTCTTGTCAGGATGCCGTGTTTAAATGTCTTGGCCAAAACATGATTGCACAGCCTCAGGATGTCCAAAACACAGCCACCAGACTTTAACCAAATCACAAAAGCATGACCATATCTCCCCTATTTTGGCCTCCCTTCACTGGCTGCCTATCCATTTTAGAATTGATTTTAAAATTTTACTCCTGACTTAAGGCCCTGCACGGTATGGCACCAAGCTACCTGGCTGGGCTTCTAAATCATTAGTCACCAGCCTGTAGGTTAAGATCCCCTGATCAGGCCCTGTGAGCTATTACCCGGTCAAGGCTGAAGACCGAAGGTGATAGGGCTTTTGCTGTTAGGGCTCCAACCCTTTGGAATAGCTTACCTGAGGAACTTAAACTAGAAAATTAACTGCCTTCTCTCAAAACTTCTACCATATGGCTTTTGTTTAATTATTTTATATGATACTTTTATACGTTACTTTTATCCATTATTTTATTGTTACTTTTAACTGTTTCATGTGTTATTTGTAGACTGTGATTTTGTATTTGATTGTTTTCCTGCTTTCTTTTATTTGTCCTGGTCCTTGAAAAGTGCTATATTAATAAAATTATTATTATCATTATTATTATACAGTTTGAAAAGCTAATCTTTTGCCTTCTGCTGGTGTTAAAGGTACGTTGAATACATTCTTATTAGGTTTAAAAGAGTACTCCACCAATTCAGCATTCTATTCCTTTAACATAAAAAAGGATCAAAATTGATGCAGAAGAACCAGAGATATTGTTTTGTTTAGTCCACACATTCCTCTTCCTTGACAAAACCTGCCACCTAGATTACCCACAATGCAACTCGAGTCCATTCACTGGACTGTAGAGATTCAGGTGTAGCCTCAAGGTCTGGTAACCTCACTTCTTTCTAACTCCACAACGCCAGATTTTTTTCATTTTCAAACTTGCAGCCTTCTTGCTGACTGAAATGATGTCATTTGAGGCTATTTATCAGCTTACCTCAAATGCTTTAAACATTTTTTTTTTCACAATTTGCAGTAGTACTCCATAAGACCTGTAAATAGACTTTGACAAGTAAAATCGGTGGAGTTCCCCTTTGAAGACCAAAATCTTTTCTTTTAGAATATTTTTACTTCTCACCTTGCTACAGTGTACTCCAGGCTGAGGCTCTAAAGAAAAACTATGAATGGCAGCATGAATAACTCTTCGGAGTGCAGAGTTTGAGCAGTAGGTCATTTAGCAGCAATGACGGAAAATGCATGGCCGCTCACCTGTAATACCTTAAGAGTTACTTAAGAGTTATTCATACTCTTCTTTGGCATGAATGCTGACCTGAGGCTCAAAGAGTCTTCCGGCTGTTTCTCTTCATAGCCTCAGTTGGAGAGGGGTTAAGTTTCAACTAGCCCTTTCAATCCTATTTAGTGGACATGGAGCTGGTTAGCCCTGGATTACTTGACCTCTCCATAGCCGTCACTCAGCCGGCTGCTTTACAAAGATCATTAGGGCCTCAGGAGGTGTTTCATTCCAAGAGTGTGGCCAGAACGTGCCTGCCTTCCTGCTGTCTTGGCTGTCATTAGTTGATGTGCTCTTGGCTTCCTCCTGCTGTCAGTTTGACAACCTAAGAGCCATGTGTCTCCTGGCAAAGACCTGCTGGTCTTGTGACGTCTCCAAAGCTTTGTCACAAAGTATGTGCCAAACCTATGGGTATGATGACAAATTATATGAATGTGTTCTTTTTTGCAAAGTTTTCTTCCTTATGTACGCACTATTCTTTTTTCTGTAAGACAAGAATTTTGGACTTATGCACACACACCCCTCCCGATTTTAACTGATATATCATGAAAAATGTCTTTGCACACATGGCTGTTTGGGGTTTATGGAACATTTATTTCTGTCAGGACTGTGAGTTTGGTTATTGCCAAACCAGCATGGTCCCACTCTAACTTGAGTTCCTCTTTTTCTTTCTTATCTTCTTCACCTTCCCACACTAGAAGGCTGTTTTCACATCTGCAGAAAGTGGAAAGTTTCTGTGTGCTCACCTTAAATCTGAGTTTAAAGCATGTATTTACGATCATGATTTGTGACATGACAACTAGTTTGGAGCAAGTCATGGTCCAATATAAAACTTATACAAGTGTGATGTGGAAACTTGAAGCCTCCAGTGCACATACGCTGAGAATGGACTTTACAGTGAATTAAGAAACATCTTGTGTCCAACACTTAAACCTTTGAGACAGAACGCCCTGAGAGCTGAATAGTTACAATGCATGCAACATAACTGCAACATCCCTGGTCTGACTTGATGAAAATAACCTTTTAAAAAAAATTTGAAATGAACAATATTTGCATATTCCTAGATATTGGAATTTTTATTGAGGGAGGAGAAGGAGACGGAATTTTAAGGATTTTAACAAGATTATATAACTTTGAAAAACCATGTCAGACACAAATTATTATTCAAAGTAGAGTACTTAACATACATCTTATGCTTTTACGCCCTCTTGGCAGGAGATAAAAGGGAAGATCAATATCACTCTCAGTTCTTTCCTGTTCAAAGGCTTTGCATTTAGCTTAGCATAAACAGTGGACAAGAATTCAGAAATTCATTGCACCATTTGCAGATTCAAAGTTCTGCATATAACCCCTTGTAAAGCCACAGATTGTCATTTTTACACTTTGTTTCTTTTAATGAATTAAACAAACAAGATACAACATGTTATTTGTGAGCTTAGTGGTGTTGCTGGGCAGATTTAGTTACTTTTGCACAGAGCCAGGTTAGCTGCTGCTACCAGTCTTTATGCTAAGCTATGCTAACTGGCTGCTAGTTGTAGCTTCATATTTAACACACAGATGTGAGAGCATTATCAAGCTCCTCAAACACTTATTTGCAAGAAAGCAAATAAGCCTATTGTCTAACTATTTTGTTACACAATAGATGTTTGTTCAGTGGCTACACTGCTAAGACATGCTGCTATTGTGAATAGGCACACCCATAAAAGATGAAGGGTGCAATTAGGTGTGCAGTTACAATGACAAAGATTAGAAAACCATGCTTGAAAGCTGTTGAGTTAAAGGTGTGGCTGTTTTATGTGGATATTTTCCAGCACGCCTTCAGCATATTTGAAGTCCACGTGGGGGGAGAGGCTGTCATACCATAAAGCTAGATCCAATGAATGTGAGTTAGCCAGAGACAGCACATACAGTACCAAGATCACAGCATGTCTGTAGCATCTATTAGTCTCTCAAGTGCTTTAGCAGCATTCAGCTCCTTTACTGTCCCTGGACCTGCAAGCTGTGGGTTTACAAAGACCTTATAATAAGGCAGATTAGGTGAGATGGGCCTCTCTATCTCTCTGTGAAACAGGACCCCCTCTGTAACCTCCAGTATTAGTCTACCAGAACAATTCGAAACCAAATACACCACACACTATCACTTTGGGATCAAACAGAACTGAAATAAAGGGATCCTCTGCACTGAAGTGATTGCTACTGCTTCTTGTCTCCACAGACCCTACATAACCCCACACTACAGTTTCTTTGACAGCGGAGTGATTCTCCAGCTTTTTGTTACTGGGGGTCAGAAGCAGTTTGACTGAAAAGGAATGGAAATCCCATTTCTATCCTTGTGCCTCTGATCCACAACCAAAACTAACTCGGCTGTCAGCAGTGGGAATATCTCTCTGACAACCGGGACAAAGTGACCCTCCTGGAAATTCAGTTATCTTTAAGGGAAGAGAGCAGGAGGAGAAGAGGTTGGAGGAGTGAAGAGACAGAGAGGGGATCACAACGAGTGAATCTTTGTTTTATAGTTATGTAATTGCTAATATTTTCTCAAGCAACATCGCCTTCAGTGACACCTCAGAGACTGCTCAATCATGAGTGAGGCCATCATCGTTAGATGCAGCGTTTCTGAGGTTGTTTTTGATCAAATTTGACAGCCACTTATTCCAGTTTCTTTACTTCTCTAGGTCACGCTACCAGCAGCAAAAAGGATTTAGATTTCTATTGACAGAGTAAAAAGTAAATGTCTGTCATCTGACTCTACATTTAAATCATCCCAATAGACTCTGGACATGCCAACAGAGCTTTTTCTTTTGTTCCTTGAAAGCATTGTTTTATAACTTATTGCAGCTCATTGGCTCTTTCTCCCATTTTGGCACAAGATAACAAGAAGCTCCACTGTCTGCCTCTGCTGAATGTGAAACTAGAGAAAAAGGTTAGGTTTGCTGGGTTGCTCCTAAGGAAACAGAAATTCTAATAATTATGAGGAACCTAAACCTCATGTCTGTCTTGCCTTATACTGTGAAATAGACAAAATTCGTTCCTTAAAAAATGCCACAAGAATATGTTTTTAATACGGTTTTCTTGTTGCAAGATGATTCATGAAGGCAAACCATATGACCTACCAAAGGCTCATGGGTGGCTTTTGATAGCTTAAATCAGGCTGAAGTCTTTAAAAGTCTGAAGACAATAATTGCTTACATGTTTCAGCCATATTAAGTTTGACAAAGTGTGCAAGAATTCAGTGTTTTCTCCAAAATATTACTCTTGTAAAGGAGATAACAACACATGGACTAAAACTCTCCACAGAACATTTTAAAGTCTGTGTAAAGGAAAATCAGAGATTTCTTTTTAAACACATTATAGATGTTAGAAAGACTAGAAAAGACTACGAACTATATAGAACTGAATTGTGGAGTTTGAGTGTTAAAACGTTTTTCACCATTTCTGTGTTCATGATTTTTTGGGCGAGCCTGAAATAGTGGCTCGATGATGTAGAGGGGTTACCAGCACTATATAAACACTAGAGCTGCACATACTTATAGTTACTACTTTAATATCGGGTAGTTTCACAAACTTTCATCGGAGACCACTGGGATTCACTTTGGATAATCTGCTGTTACTAGTGAATGAGGCCATTTTCAGTCAACGTTAGCGCTCAAGGAGTTATTTTAAACACAGCTGAAGTGTCTGTTGTTGGTAGAGCCACCAGCAGCTTCAGCTCCTGCACTGGCTATTTGGTTTTTGAGGACAGGTTGAGTCATGGACGCCACGCTGACACCGGCTGACACCAGCTGACACCAGCCGCCGCCAGCCACCACCCGCAGCTTCGGCTTCAGTACCGGCTGTGCGGCTGGGAGTTCCCCAGCTAGAGGGAGCATATAGCAGGCAGCACTTCACCAAAAAACACAGTGTAAGTGGCCACAATGAAGCCACTTTTCAGCAGACAAGTGGCTAATGTTAAGTGCACCGAACTCCATTGGAAAAAATTACAATTTAACATGACGATTGTTGGTGACTGTTAACTAGTCGCTTAAGTCGAGTTTTTACTGAAATAAGTCCACATTTACCTACAAAAATATGTGCCGCATTAAACAGTAGCGCTTAACATTACTTTATTTTTAAAATATCATACATACTGCTTGCCTTACACCTACAAACAAGGCCTATTTTAAATTATGTATTTCTATGAAGGAGTTTGGTACGAGTGTAATTAACTGTAGTTGGGCCGTGCTTTTAGCACCAGCGGACATGACCCCAGCATTTCAAAGCAGAGAATACTGATTATTTTTCCATGATTTTGAAACCTAATTTTATATACTTGGCGACTTTTTTAATCATTTAAATTTGGCTGGGTGGTTAATTACACATTTTCCTGTGGTGTGACAAATTCAGCACATGTATTTATTATTTCTTTACATGGACTATAAAGAGCAAACATAAGTCGCTGTAAGCAAACTAGCTGTAGTTATTTTTGGTAGGGATGATAGCATCAGTATGGAGACCCAAAGTCTTCAATATCAAATAAATAAATGAAACTGTATGAAATTAAATAATAATATGAATAAATGGAGTAAACTATATAAAAGAACAAACAACTTATGAAATAATTCAATAATCAGTAAACTAAATAATTGTGAATTTCATCATTGTTATTGTTTGTGTAGCCTTGTTAAGCTAAACTTACTGCTTTGGTACTTCGGTATAGCTGTTGTTGCTCTAGCTGACAAGAGTTAACGTAACTGGTTACATTCTGGTAAAAGTTGGTGAGCCTGCTGACTGAGAGAGGCTGAGGGCGCATGTGATTGGCTAGAAAGTTAGGAGGCAAGGAGTGGGGACACTTCAACTGTCAAATGTTTCATTATGAAATACAAACAGTTGAGACAGAGTTTTGAAAAAGGGCATTTTGAAATCATAAAAAAAGTATTTACTGCTGACACAAGGCCTTTGAAAAATAGTTGTACAACTACACAAGACATGTAAATAAAACTAATCTTCACTGCAGGTTTTATGATAGTCGTAAATGACAGTTTAACATTTAATAAAACAATATTGAACTGTAAATCATCGTTAATGTGGGTACAGTGCTGTACAGTCTATATGTTGAGCAGGAATAAAAGTTAAACATCAGTGCTGTTGTTAATAGATACTGTTGTGTCATCAAAGCTACAAGAGAAGGTTTGATGGTCCGTTGCAGTCCTGACCTGAAGAAAAGCTCAAAGGCAGTGGGGATGTTACACTTCATGGTAGATAAATCCAATTCATGCAGTCAGATAAATGGCACAGAAATACAAAACAGGTCTCTCTTTTTCTTTTTCCAGAAAGTGTTTCATGGACCCTAGAGGCAAGTTCAGTGTGATTGTAAAAGATAGCTTTATGAGGTATAGAAAAAGAAGAAGAAATCTCCTCAGAGAGAGGAATCTGTTTTCTATTTTGGAAAGATTTTTTCCATATTTTAAGCTGCTGCGGGGTTTTGACTAAATGAATACAAACCCATCTGACGAAAGGGAAAGGCATCAACATTACCAGAGGAGAAAGCTGTGTATTGTTTTCTTTTAATTCTTGCTTCAATTTTATTTTCTTGACAAGATAATCTCATCCATGTCTTTCAATAAGGTCCAACCAATGAATAATCCATCCCACGGTGAGTAATGAGGTGCCAAGTATTTACACAAAACAGCTCATCAGCAGGGCACTCTTTTGGACGTACTATATGTGTATACCTGCTGTTCGTCTTTGACAACTGCTTTGATTTAGCTTTGCAGAGGGCGGCTGCATCGTGCATCGCTGAGGAACTCGGTCCAATCCATAGCAACCTTTTCTCCACACCTGGAAAACACATTGACGAGGCAGCTCCCGGTCCATTGTAACTGACTAATAGTTCCATGTACGTTTCCAGATGTGGGATTCAATTTCAGAGACCTGTGATCAACCTGTCTGACACATGCCAAAGCAAAGTATGAAAACAAAACTACATTCATATTTTAAAAAATGAACTGAAGTTCCAATCTTTAAAATTATGGCACAGAACAATAAAAGCCTCCTCTTCCCTTTCTTCGCTATTCACTTTAATTGTATGTAATTTTGGGTGATTTAGCTCATTTTGCAGCTGTATTCACCATAAAAGCTGCACCATGTAAATGAACACTTGAATATAATTGACTGTGTGTGCCGTCCTGCAGAGGGAGTGACACTGTGCAGAGGCAGAGCTCCTGTGTGGGCCACGGAGTTAAGACAGTGCAATAGAGTAAATGGGATAATCGGGGTTTACAGATCTGGGTGGCTGTAGTGACGCAGGGCTTTACGCTGCCTAATGGAGCGTCCGTGACAGCTGCCCCACCCCGACATGGCTGCTGCTTTACCTCTCGGCCCGGCTGGGTCCTACCCCCGCTCTCTTCTGACCCCTGACCCCCTCACATGCTGCCTGAACCAGGGACCGTCTGGGGCTTGGAAGTGACAAAGACTGTCTAAATAGGTTTCCCATTGAAACCTTCAATAAAAACTGAGCTTTCATCAGAAAAGAATCAGAATTATACAGTATAAGCTTTTAAAACAACATCATAGGTGAAAATACCTTAAGTGCTACTTGCAGTAGCCTATCACAAACCCTTAATGAGACCCTTACAACCAATCAAGTGATTCTGTAGTGTATTTTAAGCAGTGTCTTTTTAAAGCTCACAGGGCAAAGTAGTTGTCCAATCACTTGATCAGAGGCTGAGGGTGACGTATCAGTGAGAGGCTGCAGACCCTGAGCTGAAGGGTCTGGGGAGGGTAACAGGCTTATGAGATTATGGAGAAAATATTTTCTGTCAGTTTTAAACTGCAAAGGTCCCGTTTCCTGAATGGCTGAATCACGTGGTATGACTTCAAAGTATATCATAATTCTTTAATGTGACACTTTAGAGGAAATAGTCACTGCATCATTTTATTTCGAGACCTAAATCAGCCCACAGAGGGCGACATGACAACGTTAAGTTAACTGAATGTGCAGATCAGCACCAGTTGAATCTCACTGTGATCAGAAAATGCTTTTATACTTAATGTTATTTTGTCTTTCTCTTTTCTTTTCTTTTTAAACTTTATTTTTGGTTATAGGAGAATGGTCATACATGTAATTATCTTGTGACTCATGAATAAATTCAGGTGCCTTTAAGTAGAGTTTTAAGCAGAAAGTATTTCATGGAGTAATATCTTGTTAAATATAAATGAGCGCTTCCAGGTCTTCTGATGAAAAGTATTTTATAATTAGCTGGGAGCTGGTTTATAAAGTAGAGTCTTACAGTGTGAACATGTTGAGCGGGGTTAGCAGTGAGCAGCAGACTGTCAGAGGGGGGCGGGGTGAAGTACAGCTGATATCTTCAGACTACAGACCCGACTCTTGCAGAAGGACGCGGCATGTCAAGTGGGCAGGTAACGGTTAACTTCTCCACAAGTGGGAAAAATGTGTTGAACTAAACAGATTTGTGGAAAGCAAGCTGGATCAACGGGATTATTTGTTGGCAACGTGAGAAGAAATTAAAAATATGTAGGAGCTGTGCGTAAAAGTCCACAAGATTCCTTTGAGGGGTTGATCGTCGGTGGGAGGATTGTGCCAAAGTGCGACTTGAGGAGCAGCTTATTCATGCAAATTCATAAAATCATAGGCGTGCCTTTGGTCGATGGAGTCACAGCCGGAAAAGCAAACCCCCTCCTGGATCATCAGCAACCTTCAAAGACTGTGATGCACAGCGCTCGGACGCATTGACAGCAGCAACGGGGCAAATGTTTTAAAAGCACAGAGAAAGAGAAGAGAAAGTTAGGACACATTTTCTACACGCCTCCGCTGACTGGCTGCACTTCTTCCTCAACACAACCACCAGCTCGACTGCTGCGCCACTGGTCCGCTGGATCTCCAACCGCAGAATTACTGCGCAACTGTAACGCACTGCCGCTCACTATTTGCCTTGGGCATATATATATTTTTTAATATCTTTTGTTTTATTCAGTTCGGACGACTTCACATACTGAGAATCCTGATGTGGATAAAGTTACAGTCACTCTACTGTATATATTTTGTGCATAAAGACGCGACCAGTGATTTGTTCCTGTTTTGAAAAAAAAAAATATTTAAGTTTAATTTTAATTAAATCGTTGAGGACGTTTCTCGCACCACCATGTCAGAGGACGACAGTAGCTCCACCACCAGCTATATGTCTGACACAGAAGGCAGCAACGTCAGCGTCCTCAACTGGGAGCAAGTGCAGCGGCTGGACGCCATACTGACGGAGACCATCCCGATCCACGGCCGAGGAAACTTCCCCACGCTGGAGATGCAGCCCCGGCAGATCGTCAAAGTGGTGCGGAGTCGGATGGAGGAGAAACAGATCCACGTCCGGGACGTTCGGTTAAACGGCTCCGCAGCCAGTCACATTCTGCACGAGGATAGCGGACTGGGCTATAAGGACCTAGACCTCATATTTTGCGCAGATATGAAAGGTGAAAGTGATTTCCAGACTGTGAAGGACATAGTTTTGGACTGTCTCCTGGATTTTTTACCCGACTGTGTGAATAAAGAGAAAATTACTCCGTTAACGTTAAAGGTACATTCACTCGGATAACTTTGCACTTTTTTTTCCTTTGCATTATCTGTTTACTTTTAGATATGTGATAAGATTTAACTGCATTTGTGCCCATTCGGCTTATCGACGATTACGCACAGCATAATGTGCAATTAGATTAGTTCAGTGATAGTAAAATGATGATTTTCTGTGCTTAAGAGGATTGAGTTAAACCAATTTGGAAGTGATCCTCAGCCACCTAGATCTCATATCCAAGTACATTCTATGGCCTTTATAATTGGGGTCAGTAGCATTAATATAAACTTAACACAGATATATAAATAACACAGAAAATAACAGAAACATCAGACTATAACTTACATGTACTAATATGATCAAATTGATATAACTAGTACTATAGAACTAATAGAACTAACTGCAAAATAAGGCATAAATATGCATGTGCATACAGCTGAAAATGAATTATCTACTTAATTAAATGTTTATGCTTTTTCTGTCTCTCTCTCTCTGCCTCACACACTAACACACATACAGGAAGCCTATGTGCAGAAGATGGTGAAGGTGTGTAACGACTCAGACCGCTGGAGCCTCATCTCCCTCTCCAACAACCGGGGAAAGAATGTGGAGCTGAAGTTTGTGGACTCTCTTCGGCGGCAGTTTGAGTTCAGTGTGGACTCCTTTCAGATCAAACTGGACTCCCTGCTGCTGTTCTACGAGTGCTCAGAGAACCCCATGGCCGAGACCTTCCACCCCACCATCATGGGTGAGAGTGTGTACGGGGACTTCAGCGAGGCCCTGGACCACCTACGTCACAAGATCATCTGCACCCGGAACCCAGAGGAGATCCGAGGCGGCGGTCTGCTGAAGTACTGTCACTTGCTGGTGAGAGGTTTCCGGGCTGCCTCTGAGTCTGAGATGAAGTCCCTGCAGCGCTACATGTGCTCACGCTTCTTCATTGACTTCCCTGACATTGGTGAGCAGCAACGCAAGCTGGAGTCCTACCTTCAAAACCACTTTGTGGGCCTGGAGGACCGCAAGTATGATTACCTGATGACCCTCCACGGGGTGGTCAACGAGAGCACGGTGTGTCTGATGGGACACGAGAGGCGGCAGACCTTAGGGCTCATAGCCATGCTGGCAGTGCGTGTGCTTGCAGAGCAGAACGTCATCCCCAACGTGGCTAATGTCACTTGTTACTACCAACCTGCTCCTTATGTGGCAGACGGCAACTTCAGTAACTACTACATAGCACAGGTACAGCCGGTGTTTGCTTGCCAGCAGCCTGCATACTCCACCTGGCTGCCCTGTAACTGAGTCAGCCCCGAGGAGAGGAGGAGGGAGAGAGTGTGATTTGTTTAAACAGGAGTGAGCGGCATAGTCGCCCCCTCAAACCTGCCCAGTGTTTGACAGCTGACAGAAAAAGGAGTCTTCTTTTTAATGTTTTGCATCAAAGCTTGTGTTTTTGTTCATACGTTGAGTATGAATGATAAATAGCGAACAGTTGGCTTTCAGTACGTATTTTAATGTGAATATCTCACATTTCTAAAAAGCCAACCCCACCTGATCCTGCCCAGGCCAACCAGGTTTGGAAAAGACTAATTATATGGCTCAATGCAGATGTGTGACATCGACGAATGCAAGCGGCGGAGCTGTCACCGAAACTGCACGAGACTGATTGAATCTGTCAAGAACTGATTAGCCAGCACGTTCCATCAGCAGAGCAAACGGCTGCATCAGTGCCCTGAAGTTGACAGCTACTCCAGCACAACTTTCAGGGGTGCCCACACACACACACACACACACACACACACACACATACACACACACACACACACACACACACACACACACACACACACACTGTGGGCAAAACCCAAAATGTGCACCCTAGACTCTGCTTTATGTCAGCTGAACCGAGGTGAGATACTGTTAAACTAGCTTGGATAACAAACCAGCATCTCCGCCTTGCATTTGGATATAATTATGGTTGTTTACAGACCAAAGATTTTTGATTGTTTCTAAGGTTACAACCCAGTTTTTATGGGGTAAAAAAAAACAAAATATGAAGCTCTATCTATTTGTATATGTGAACATGTGTTTTTAAGTGCCTATTGCCTCTCAGCAGGCAGAGAAAAGAATGAGCAGGCCATATGATTTTGTGAATTAGCCCCACTCTGTTAATAGTCAGGCACACAAGACAATAGCACCCCAGAGGCTTGTGAATGTAAATGTGAAATCATGCACAGTCAGTGTTTGTGTACATTTGGATGAAAAGAGCACCATTTGTTAGCGTATTAATTAAAGTGGAAGCTGTGGATTTTGCAGTAAAGTAGCAGTCACATGACAGGTTGTTGTGAGAGTTTCCTTGTGGATACACGGAAGCTCAGAATGGATCTCATCTGCTCCGAGTGATGCTGTCAAACCACACATGCTTGTATTGCATGTCCCAAATTAATACTGGTATTGCTCAGTTATGATGAGAGAGGTTGACTAGCATTTTCATTTGATTTCCTGTATATTTTGTACAGTGGTGCTTCTCTTTTTCTCATCTGAGGAAAAAAAAAAAAAAAAAAAAAACAAGTTCGCGAGAGGTAGATAAGAGACAGAGAGAGGAAAGAGTGCATTCTGAGAGAGTCCGACAGAGAGCTGGTGTGTGCTCCTATGCTTCCTCCTTGAGGGATATTTGCAGAGACACCTCAGATGATGAGACACTATTTGCTGTAGCACCCTGGCAGGGAATTCCTCAGCTGCTGCTGAAGAGCTTGAACTTAGCTGGGGTTGGGTCTGCAGACGCTCTGTTCAGGGTTCAGAAAATGTTGTGCCAAACATTTTGGTGGCCCCCTGATAGCCCTAAAGTTTAATGAGGCAATTCGTTGTAGGGACAAGATGCTGTGTTGATGTAGACAGCAGAAAAAGAGACAGAGGAGAGTAAAAAAAAAAAGGGGGGGAAGGAAAGGAAATGTAGTGGTTAAAAAGGCAGAAGGGAGAGTGAGTCGGTCTGGAGAGATGGGTGCAGCTGGTGATGGGGTTTATCTCCGTAGGGCTACCATGTATTACTGTACAAACTGTCTCTGTTAAGGTGAAATTACAACTTAATGGACAGTGCTGCAGCTCTTCTCTTTTTCTTTTAGGAAGACCAAAACATTCTGTTATCAGCTCTTTGTTTTAATCACCTGATTGTTGTTAAAAAAAAGCATGAAAACAGAAGAAAATTGCATGCATTCACACCAGCTTCAGGAGACTTTAAGTTGCAAAAGATGTTTCATTTGAGAGGTTTCTTTATTGATGCTTATTAATGTGTTTTTTATGCTTCGTTCCACACCGTTTTTAAAGAACTGTGTACATATATGATTACTCGCTTCAGCTTTGCCAATTCACTTAATCCTTGCAAACTATATTGCAGCCTTTCCCGATGGTAGATAGAGAAAAGGAAATGGCGGTTTTATACAAGGTTAGGCCCAGGAGACCAGCATCAACTCAATACTGCGATAAAAAGAGAAATTCTCTCGCTGAAAAAAAAGCATTTCTTTCTCGTCCTCTGTCTCAGATAATTCTGATAATCCACGACTGCTCTACTCAGTTGTTTCTTCTTCTCAGTGACTGTCCATGTCGATAGTATCCTTTGGACTGTGCAGGCAATGTATTGTCATTTATACTCAGTGAAGTCCTAACAGCTGACTAGCTAGCTAACTCCAGTCTGCCTGTCAATTAGTGAATGTGCCTATCAGTTAGAGATTGTGGGTTCCTGCATTGTCTTGTATGCATTGTCTCAAATATGTTTCTGTTCATGCAGTCTTTTACAAATCACACTTTGAAAAAGAAAGAAAAAGATCCTTGTCTTGTATGTATATTTTTTATGATTGTTATTTTTATAAATGTATTAGACACTGCAGTTGTTGCAGTGCTTTTGAATCTGTGATCGGGCTTCAAAGGATATGTTCTCAATAGCTTTTTTGCTATGTTATGTTATGTGTCCAATGGGTCAAAAGGTTAAAGATGTTTTCAACAATAAAAATATCTGAAAACCAGATTTCTAATGCCTCATGCTTTTTATTTGTCTGAATCTAAATCAAGTTTATTGCACTGAATACGAAGTCAGATCCAGACATAAACTGTGCCAAACATGAGAAAATTACTCATTTGTCCACAAACGATCCGCCTATCAAGTCTATTAACTTCAGATTTCTTTTTGCAAAGGAGGGTCATAGTGTCTCTTTTCACTGACGTTAGCCATTCAGTGGCTTTCAGAAGGGTTCCCCGCTCAGAAAGGCAAATCCCTGCCATGGCCTGCCGGGCCCAACAGGCCCAGCCAGAAACCCGTCCAGAACTGGCCCGCTGCTGCCAGAAAGAGCTGTTGTTGAATGTGAGGGGATTTGCATCCTCCCAAAAAAGAGACTTTAACGCTTTTGTAGAGTGAATATCTTTGCCTGCTCATCAAATTCTCTCTGTTAACAGCCACCCATACACCGACAGCAATGCAGTGACGATCAGCGCTAAGGCCCGCAGAGACCAGAGTCCAACTGTCTCATGGTTGTCAGACTGAAATAAAACTCTCCACAACAGAGCTGACTGTCACACATGTCACATGACAAACTGTCCTAGATACAGAGGGATATGGAGAAGAAAACTCAGAATGAATAAGAGATTCAGTGTATGACCCATTGCTATATATAGCAGCCATGATAAGGACATGATCGCTTTCACTTAATCGCATTTACAGCGCATTAATCTGAGCCATGAGAGGAATGATTGACAGGTTGAGGCTGAACAGTTATGCACATACAGGCATGAATACAAAAAACAGTTTGTGCGCTTTCTATTTTTTAGGCTATTAGCACATTTAATGTTTTATTGTCCGATAACTTCGTGTTTTTCTGGTCTGTCTTAAAACAATATTAACACGCCCATATGGACATTGAAAGTGTGGGAGTTTTGCATGAAAAAGAATGTAACTTTGGGAGATAGCCACTTGATTTGGTTAACTTGGACTGCTGAAGTTTTAAATTAGCTTCAGCTGGATTTTGCAGATTTGGTCCCCCATCACTTAAACTGGAATTGTTTGAGAATGGATCTCTTGGCAGCTAGTAAAGACAAGAGGAACAATTGCAGCAATCACTAACAATTTAAATGTACATGGGCATGTGAGTGCTTTTTTAAGTAAGACTTGACAAAATGTGAACCTATCCTTTAAAGTCTTCCGATGAAAATTTATGTTCAACATGGCTCTGATGCAGGAATGTGACACTATTGGACAGCTACTTGAGTGAGGCGCTCACCATTTCTGGCATTTAAAGATACATTTGCATCTTGTTACAGTGTGTCAGATGAGAACATTTTCTCATCTCTCATCTTTTATGTAGTAGCGAATATACAGTACCTTTTGCATTATCATATTTGCAAGCTAGCCATCAGGGGCAGCACTGAGTGTAATACTGCTGCAAAGTAATCAGGAAAGATGTTATGTGCCATGTTGGATTTTGCGTGAACAGTTTTATGGAACTTACCCTTACATCATCAGAGTACGTCCCGTTCAACAGCTGTGGATGTGTTAACATTTTCACTCAAATGTATGATTTAAAGCTGCTCTAATCAATATTTTTATATTAAAAATGGATCAAATTAATATGTTTAAATTGAAGGACGTCACTTGTACTGAATCCACAGTGAATTATTAACTGACACAGTTTTCCTCAGCTACAGTTTTTTTTAGCATCTTTCAGCTAATTGTTTTGGTTTAATAGCTTGCAACTTTACAGGAATACTTATTTGCTTACGATCGATGTTTTGTACCTGCTTGTGCTTCTAGTCTTCTAGTTTTAATTTCAAGAATGACTTTAGTTAATCTCTTTTTAAAAACCTTCTCATTTGTGGTTTGCCCTGAAGAAGTCAGATTGATGTGAGAACGGCGCCAAGGGGCCTAAATCTCAGTTCCTTAATTGGAGATGCAGCATAAAAGAAAATAGCCCTCTTAATTTGAGGGAGCTGCGATGTTAAAGTTTTAAGGGAGCTGTGAAAGACTCCAGTCTTACCATACTGAGATGCATGTGAGAGCTAGCTGGCAGAGGACGAGAGCTAAAGCAGATCACAGAATGAATCCAGAAAAATGTGCCAGTGAATTACATTTTAATTATTTATGAATTGTTTACCTTTGAATAAAAGGGATAGTTGCATAGCTTAGACACTTGTCATTCATCCTCCAGTTCCCTATTGCTCCTGGTCATCTGAGGGCTCGGCTGCTCTCTAATGGCTTTTCCACTGCAAGGATTGGAGAGGGGCCGGCATCATGGGATTTCTCTCCGTTTTTCCTCTCGATTGCTGTGAAGAATTTTTTCCAGTTGAAAGTTTTTATGGAATAAGAGGGAACCGTTTGGAGGGTGGTTTAACCAAACTGACTGGCGGTGTCGGCCCGGTTCAGAGTCAAGTCCGCTGGTGTGGGGTTGCGACGGCGCCCAAGCTAACGCACCGATTCGATTTACAATGTGGCTCAGTCTTTGAAAATCCCAGTAATAAGAACATTTCAGCATCGTATTTTTTCACCCTTTTAAGGAGTGTGGGATAACAGTGAGCAGACAGCATGAGAGCAGAGCTCCCCCACCCCCTCACCCCCACATCAAGCCCGGCTTGTAAACAAATTCCAGAGGGGTGAGTTTGTACAAACAGTAAGGAAACATTCATCATGCATGTTAACAGGCATTGGGGAGATAAAGAGTTACAGTGAAAGTCAGCTGCAGGTCACAGACAGTTACTGTTCTTAATAAAACAACATGGACTGGGCCTCTACTGTCACCACGCCCCAAACCAACAACCTGCTTCAAACATTTCCCTGACAACCTGCTTACATCAGCACATACATCACATTACTATTAGACTCTTACAGCTGACTTAGACTGATATATCTGTCTGACATGGGTGGCCAGAATTTCTCATGAGCCTCAGAAGCCTTTCAGAATTGATTTTGCATGAAAATTGTCGACTGTAAAGACAGCATGTCAGCATAAGATATTAGCTATCATTCACTCAATACTGACCTTGTTTCAGCCTTAAAGTCACATAACATTGATGTCACCTGCTTGACCATATGACCATTTTCCTTTAGGCTGTGAAATCAAATAGCTACAACAGATGGCCTCTAATGCCCTGTTAAAGCTGCACCAATCTTTTTTTTGAATTAACAATGGCTCAATGACTATAAGTAATGTGACAGGTGTTACTTGTAGTGACAAACAGATGATTATCATCAGACACTGCAGTTCCCCGCAGCTCTACAGAGTGTTTTAGCTCCTTTGGGCTCATTGTTTTGATTTTTTTGACCAGCGACATTACTGTTTTGGCTCACTTTCACCAACCTCATTTGCTATTTTTAGTGAAAAAGTTAATAAAGATAAACAAATATATGCTAACAGATAGTTTAGCGACTAGCCGGTGAACATAGTGGAACATTTAACAGTTGGAGTTGGAGGAGACCAAAACAGAGCTAAAAGGAGAGTAAATCTGAGTGTACATTCATGTGATGGCCAATAAGCATGGCTCCAAATAAATGCTAATGTTGTTCTGTGGATGTGTAAACAGACAACTGCTAACATGTTAGATGTCATTTTTACAGTTTGTGCCGCTACAATTAATGAAGCTTTAATTTCACTGCAATAGCTGTCACCTGTTTGACCATAAGGACCGTTTGTCTTTATGCTGTGAAAATACATCCAACATTCACTGGTAGGAAAAGTAATAAAATGTCTTGTAAAATTAATGTCATTTGAGTGACATTATACTGAAGCTGGAAAGCACTGTTGCATAAAGCTGCTTAACCAGTATCAAATGTACTTGGAAATTTACTCAGAATTGAAGTTACTGAGTAACTTATACATGATCTCTACCATGTCTTGTTTTTTTGATTAGGAAAACTGAAAATTATAAAATAGTGGGTGATCAAAATCGTTCTTTTCCACTACAGCAAATGTTAATTGGAAATACCTCAGACTTCCTCAGTTTCCCTTGCTTATGGAAAGATGTATTTAATAACGTATTTGATTTTATTAACTTACTTGAGCAACATGATACGAAGACCTTTTAATTTTTTTTTTTTTTAAAGTAGGCCACACTATAAAGAAGCTCTATTACAGTTCTAGGAGTAAATGTTAAATTGCTTCCACATCTGAAAACAATTAACTTAACAGTGATTACAATTATCATATTTGCTGACATTTGTTCTGTTGTATGATTCCACATTTGCTGTGGTGACATGTTGTAACAACATCATGTTGTCCAGCAGATTTGGAGCAGATATGAGTGAGCTGAGCTGGGAAAATCATAGTCTTGTGAAGTAAAAGGTGTGTCAAACAAAAGGTAATGCAACTCCAGTTTTTACACTAGTTTAGTCATGACCTGTAGTCTGCTACTTACGGGGAACACAAAGGAAACTAGACACTGGAAGAGAGGTCAACAGCAGGTGTTGGTAGGACCAACGGGGAGCTGATGGCTGTTGTTGCTGATGTTTGAGGATTTATCGACTCCTGTAAAAGTACACCTCAGCTGACCGTATCAACTGGGAGGAAATAAAAAGCTGAAACGACTGAATGGAGCTGAGTGATTCATGGCTACTGGATGAGGTTATAGGTGGGGAATGAGGTGGAAAAAGGAAAAAAGATTGGAAGGAGTAGACACAAAGACTAGAGACGTGTGTGTGTGTGTGTGTTTGTGTGCGTGTGCGTGTGTGTATGTGTGTCACAAAGGTGAGGGAGGGCAGAGAGGGAAGGTGATCCTCTCGTCTCAGAGATTAGTGTCATCGAGGTGAGCAGGTTTATCTTATATAAGTCTCAGAACCTGCAGGACAGATGAGCGTCCTCTCTCCCTCAGCAAGAGAGAGATGGAGAGAGAGAGAAGAGAGAAAGAAGTCTTTTGTCAATCTTAATAAACAGTGTGTGATAAATATTTGATAAGCAATATACTTTTTCACAGAACAAACTAAGAGTTGCATCATTGTGAAATGACTACATTTACTGTGAATTTTCACACCTCAGCTGCAATTGTTTTCTCACTAAATCTTGTTTGTATGGAAATGTGACCTGATGATGTGACATGTCTGGGGAACTGGGGATCTGATATACCACAGAAACTAATTCCTACATGCACATGAACGTCATCAGCTGCTAGATGATTACTGTAAGACTGGTAGTAGAACCCGAGTTTAAGAATTGTGAACACTTCTGTATTCTCTAAAAGGGATCTGCAAAGGTCAGACTTGTGTATTAATTGGAAACGCCAAAGCCACAGTTTGTATTGTAGTGAATGGAAGCGAGGCTGAATTTTGAGTTTATTGTATATGCTGAACAACTACATGTTTCAGTTTTTATTAAATATATGGATAGATATAAGTTATATAAGTTATATAAATGTGTGTATATGTGTATATATGTGTATATAAATATTAAAATATAATTCAAATGTATTCTAAATGCATAGAGTGAAACATTCAGTACAATAACTTTTTATCTTTTACTGATTTCGCTCATTTAAAGAAACATTTATAAAAAATAATGAATAGTTCTAATTTTCACACTTTTCACTGTGTGCAAAAAAAATATATATATATATATAACAAACATTTTACAAAAATATGGCAAGAATACATTTAGAATAGACATGGATGGACGAATATATTCATAATAGAAGTAAAATAATTAATATTTTGCTGTGATGCAGCCGCTAATGCTGCTAGTAATTTTTATATTACTAGTAACTTTTATATTCTCAACAGAGGAGGCAATGGCTATTACATGAGCTAAATTACATTGCCATAATTATGCCTTGGATCTGTACAGAACCTGCACACACATAAAGCAAATGAGGAAGTGTACCTGTGTGGTGTAAGATCAGTTCAGTTTCATTTCTTGTGTAAATAAATGTAACATGCAGATGATTTAATATCACAAAAATACATTAAACATGTAAACATTTATGGAACAAATAGAATCTCAAATTGACAATTTCAGCAGTTTTAGCAAATACAACATTAAAGACATTCTTTTTGATAAAAATGAGACTAATTTTGATCAGGCATGTATGTCTGTTTTAGCAGAGTTGGTTGTGAGGAGTTTTACTTTACAGTATGTTCACAGCACATGTTAGTGTGCTTTGTGAGTGTTGTGGCTTTGAAGAGCAGGCGGTTGCCACTGCATGGGTGTCTCATATGATGTCTACATGTGTACGGTGGTTTCTGTTAACCACTCCTGACAAGTGAGAATAAAATGTATCCCTGTTACATGGCCAGAGTAAACAACATTACAGCCATATCAGCACAATACACTGTGGCTATGCATGGACAAGGCTGCATCTCTGCATGTTTGTGTGCTCATTTGAAACAGAATTAGGGAGAGAAACCACAGCAGAGATCGGATGTGAGCAACCTAATGTGATTGTGATGTGTCCCTCTGATTATTATATTCTCAGTTATATATTCCTTGTTTCATGTCTGTCTTGCGGTAAGTCATCATTGAGCTAAAATAAAACTGACATACCATCATCCTGCATTGTGATGTTTTGGAAGATGTTCTGCTGACAGCGAGTTGATTGACTGTCTTAGTCAGCAGAAGACCTCCAGACATTATGAAGCTGCTTGAATGGAGGGAACTCATTCATTAAAAATCCCCCAGAGTGCACACGAACAACTCGCCGTTAAAAACTAGTCTAAAAGTTGAAATCAATACCTACAGTTTGAACTGAAATGGCTCTTCAGATCAGGTAATGCTGAGATATTACAGTAAATGTTTATCTTTAGTCTTTTATTGTCATTGCACTGTTTTGGTTCTTGTGGACCCTTAACGACGGGCCAAGAAAAGCCTTTTTGACTGGCTGTCACGTATCATCCTGCTTGTTGCTGTGGCTCTTTGACCCCCCTTTGAAACTGTCTTTCCCATGAAACAGATGACGTCCGTAGTCCTGACGTAAGTCACTGCTTCAAATATACCAGCTGCTCTATTTGAATATACATTCTTCAGACTTTTTATAGTAACTTTAAAACCATCACACTGCGACTGCAAATTCTCAAATACTGAGATAAAATATATCATATTCTCCTCATCAAAACATGTCGGTGATTTGAAAGACATTTTAGGCTTCTGCTTCTTATCTGGACCTCCATGATGTACTGTATAACATGGAATACCATAATTTCATTATCATCTCTAGTATTAACATAGGTCTCAAAATAGCTTTACATTTACAACAGGAGCAAATACAACTGAATGGGATCCAAGCAATTTGGTGTGCATTTAGGCCGGCCCCATATAACAAACATAACCTTTGCTGGTAAACCGCAATATTCTTCTCTCAGAGACAAATGAAACCATTTTAGGCTTGCTCATCAGTTGCTGAGGTAATAGGACCCAGATGGTAGGGCTGATATAAAAGCCAGGTAATTTCATACAAGGGCATTGTGAAAGGACCAGACACTTCTCGTTTGAATTGGAGCAGACTGGTGCAGACTCTACCTTCACGTAAAACCAAACCGAGATAAGGCTATCCTGTGTCTCCCCAACGAGATGATCCTCATAAAACGTGTATCATTTCCTTAAAAAGAAATGTCATTACTTTCCAATTAAATCTGATTGGTAGGAGAGTCTTACGGGTGAGGAGAAATGCTGAGAACCCCCTGGCAGGAGATATTGATTTTCTTTTGAAAGCTGCACAATGCAACTAGATGAGGTTGGCTGAGATTGAGTGCTGATTTGATTATTACAGTTGAATGCAATTCTTACACGCAGGCACACAGAAATGCAAAACACACACACACACACAGATGGAGCAGAGCGTCTGAAGACTAGATTAGCTTGATTATGAGGAGGAAAATTCCTTTTTCTTTGAATCCCTCTGTCATACTTGCAAAACCACACAGATGAAAATGGCTTCAATTAATATAGTTTTTGAAGGCCCCAGTGATACATTTGAATTAAACTGTGCATGTGTGTCAGTATTCTGAACCTCTAAAGGATCAGTTCAAAATTTGGGGAAATAAACTTCATTGCCATCTTGAGTGAGCAGAGAATGTTTATAAATTTGTCATATCTGTGTATTTAGAATGGCGCTGGAGTGGTGTTTAGCTTAGCTTAGCATAAAGACTGAAAACAAGGAGAAACAGCCTAGTTCTGTCCAAAGTTAAAAAAACACACTTACAAACAACTCTAAAGCTTATTTAGATGATGTGCTTGTTTAATTTACACTTAAACATAAAATTGAAGGAAAATGTTTTTAGGCAGTGTTTAATGTACTGCAGTCTGTTAGCAAGGACAGGGGAGGACACTACAAGGTTTCAAGGTGTGAAAACCATTACATGCATGGCTAGGCTACTAGTTTAAAGGGTAACTAAACACAAATTTTTTTTACAGTGCACACATTATCATATAATCATATAGGACGACTCGAGGGAAGCCTCACTCATAACCCTGGCAGAGATCTCTGAGGCAGTCAAAAAAGCTGTCATGACTGGCACGCCTCTTCAGTATCGCATGGAGGTCGGGGACAGTGCCTGTGGACTGGCAGACCGGGGTGGTGGATCCCATTGTCAAAAACAGGGACCCGAGGGTGTGCTCCAACTGTCGGGGGATCACACTATTCAGCCTCCCAGGGAAAGCCTATGCCAGGGTGTTAGAGAGGAGGCTCCAGCCAATTGTCGAACCTTTGATTCAGGAAGAACAATGCAGATTTTGTCCTGGCCGTGGAACAGTGGACCAGCTCTTCACCCTCGAGAGGATACTTGAGGGGTCATGGGAGTTCGGGTTGTCCCTTGTCACCAATTCTGTTTGTGATTTTCATGGACAGAATCTCAAGACACAGCTGGGGGGAGGAGAGTGTCCAGTTTGGGGACCTCAGAATTGCCTCTCTGCTTTTTGCAGATGATGTGGTTCTGTTGGCTTCAACACACTGTGACCTCCAGCAGGCACTTGCAGCCGAATGTGAAGTGGCTGGGATGAGAGTCAGCACCTCCAAATCTGAGGCCATGGTGCTATGCCGGAAACAGATGGACTACTGCCTCTGGGCTGGGAGTGAGGAGGAGTTCAATTCAGTATCTCAGGATCTTGTTCATGAGTTATGGTAAGATGGAGTGTGAAATTGACAGGTGGATCGGTCAATCACTGATGGCTACATACTGACACTTCCCCACAGATGCATACAAACCGGAGAGCCTCTCATACTAGAACCGCAAGCCCAGCTACAACACACAAATTTTTACAAAGGGCTAAAAATGTGCTACTGGTGACTGTCAAAGCTCCATTGGACTTTATAACTTTCCAGCATAGACATGGGAGAGAGTCTGATAGCAGAGTCTCCTGGCTTGTTAGCTGGACTTTAACTACCAGCTCTACAGTGCTACTCATGCTAGATGCTGAGCGGTGATCAGTCATTGTCCCCTGACACCCCCCCCCCCCCCCCCCAAATTCTGCAAGCCCCCCCCCCAGGAAGGAGGGGGCTTGCAGAATTTGAGTGTGTTGTTACCCTTTAAGGCATGCTATCACAAACTAGAGGGACTGCAATTCATCTGTCAAAGTAAGACTAAACAGGTGCTGCAATTCTTAACAATATGTCATCTGCTTAAAGTGAAAACCATATGAGTGTCCCTGCGGTCTGCAGTTAGATCTCTGAGCTGCCCCCCCTCAACACACTATTAAAACATGGCTAAAGCACATAAACATACATATAACGAATAGTATAAGATATGTTCCTGACTCCTGCGACGGCATAGACAGGACTTGGTCAGGTGTCAGCATCATACAAGACGCAACACAAGGAACGTGGCAGCCACTGCACTCTACTACAGCGCTGGCCCGACTGTCTACAGGAGGCAGCAGACCTCCACTCCAAACACTGAAACAAACTAACCCTCTTCTTTAGCTGTCTTTGTTGCCGGCAGCCCTAAAAAGCTGCAAACAACACCCTTCCTCCCAAAAGAGTGCTGAGCTGCAGCAACAAGATGCTCCACCCACGAATGGGGCATCTTCTCTGTCTTTTGTCTCTGATCCAGAGTTTCTTGTATCGCTTGCAATCAGTCACTATTTAATACAGTTATTGGGTCAGTGCCATGTTCATGCACATCATTCAGTCTATCAGCGAGTCCAGCATCTCATCTCATCACAGTTTTTTCAAGAGCTAATATTTCTTAAATATGACCAAGACACTTTTGTTGACACTTAAAGTCCCCCTCCACTCAAAAATGTATTTTTCTTCTTGTTCCTTCAGTAGGATGTTTGAGCTTCACTGTGCAGAATGATGTATGTGCAGAGTTTGTCACTAGAAGGCTGTTTTCACATCCATCTGCTGAAGATGGAAACTTTCTGTGTGCTCACCTTAAATGTCAGTTAAAGTATCTACAAACGTGATTCTGTGACATCACAACTAGCTTTGAGGCCATTGTCATCCAAAATGCAACTTACACAAGTGTGATGTGGAAACCTGAATCCTCCAGTGCACATATACCGACAGTGGACTTTACAGTGAAGTAGGAGACATTTTGTATCCTGCAGTTAAACCTTTTAAACAACAAATATTTGAATATTCACAGATTCCGAAATTTTCAATGAGGGACAAGGAGTAGGTGTCATTTTAAGAATTTTTGACAAGGTGGTTGAATATTTTTTTTGTTGAAAAAACATAGCAGATATAAATTATGATTCCAAGCAGATTATTTTTATATATCTTAAAATGTCCAAAGGGGACCTTTAAAAAGGTTTTGACACATTTGTCAGACAGTGTCTATTTAAACATGATGACATCAATTTGCACTATATTCATTGCATTGTCCAAAATATCACATAGAGATAAAGAAAATCCTGTGGTGAATCCATGTTGTATTACACACTTTTACAGATAAATACATATCACTCAAACTGTATAATAACTAGATCTGGCTGACATTTAGGCCCATATTTGGACAGTCTGTTTAACTCTACTTCACACACACACACACACACACACACACACACACACACACACCCACACACACACACACACACACACACACACACACACACATTAAACACTGAGCCCTCCAACCAAGCTCTAAGAGGCTCTTCTGTGCCATGAGGCAGTTGAGCCTCAGTCACTCAGTGCTGTGTGAGACTGAGGCTGCATTGAGACCTGCAGGCTCTGGGGTCGTTGTGTGGAGCCGCCGGCTCGGTTCACAGGGGTCAGTCTGAGGATGTGTGCTGTTTGTATTGCAAAGCCACGCTGCTGCCAAAGTGAGCCGTGCAGACCTTTTAGAGCCCGCACCAGAGAAAGAACAGCATTTTTGGAAAGTCTAAGATTTCTTTCTTCTCCTTTCAGGATCTCACTATAGCTCTGAACATGTGGATGTTTATATACAGTGGGAGAAGTCTATTAGATTTGTTATATTGGCTGTGTACAGTAGGAAATATTTGACATAGTAATTAATAATAAAATATTACAGGTTTTCACAGATTCAGTCCAGATAAGAAAAGTGGTTCAACTTGTAATTAGTTTTTCTGATGTGTGTGACCTCAGCAGGTATTCAAACAATATGTGTGTATGTGGGCACGTGAGAGTGTGTGTATCCATGTGTGTGATTCTTGACGCACTCCCAGCTTCCTCATTCACTCCTCAGAAAAGCACTTGTCTGGTCACAGAACAGTAATTCATTGTCTGACAGCTGTTTTCTTTTCTGTGAGCCTGCCCTGCTTGGATCCTGGGGTGTAATTCCACACACAGGGCCAGCTGGAAGTTTTCCTAAAAAAAAAGGCAATGAGCCCAGCGCTGACACATCCGCCAGCAAATAGCACCAATAGAGCATCACTGGTCCAGAAATCAACACACGTCTCCTTGAGTTAGTTGTGTCCACCTGTTTCATGTCCAAGATGCATAAAACCAAACTCCAGTGGACCCATAATTGAATTGGACTTTTAATTCAATTATGGGTCAGTGAATATTTTTGTTTTATAGGTTGTTTTTTTTTTTTGTATCTTCACAAACACCTGCTTCATCCCTATAATTCTTAAAACAATTCATGGAGGAATGCTGCTGCAAGCTGGAACACATAAAGGCATATTGCTTGTGTTAACAAGGGTTCAATTAATAGATTAGTATTTTATATAGATGTATACAAGTTACATGTAGTGACACACTGAGATATTTTTTTTTCAAAGATCAAAGATCATGTATCAATGTAAAATATCAGCTACCAACCATTTCAGTCTATATAGAAATTGGTACTGGTTGTCAAAGTCCTTTTTTAGTTGGACTCACACATCTGCAAGCATATGCATGCACAGGAACAAATGCAAGGTTATATTTACACATGCAGCAAATGCTCACAAAAAAATTCAAAATCAAAAATTACAATTAATCCTTTGGGGAACATAAATTTCCGTACCACATTTCACGGTCATTACTGGTAATAATTGGTAACATGTTTCCATGATGTTAATTTCATGGTAACATTTTTCTGTGAATCAAAAATATCAATCTGCTCAAAGCACTAGAGGAAAAATCACTAGGATTCATCCTCTAGGGACCATGAATGTCCAAAATGTCATTCCAATCCATCAAATATCTGTCATGATATTTAGCCTGGTCCAAAGTGGTGGACCGAACAACCTTGCAATCCTTACAGCCACACTGCTTGTGAGGCTAAGCAAGACTAAGAAGAAGAGTTTTGTGAGGTTGAACTCAATAAACTCATACTTGCAGAGCAGTGCTTTGACCCACTGCAAATGCAAACATCACCATTCTAATGTACTCACAATGACAATGCTAACATGCTGATGTTAAGCAGGTATAATGTTTGTCATGTTCACCATCTTAGTTTATCATGTTAGCGTGCTAACATTTGCTAATTAGAATGAAACACAAAGTACAACTGGGGCTGATGGGAACATGTAATTAGTTTTGCAGGTATTTGGTCATAAACCCAAAGTACTTCTGATGATGGATGAAAATTGAAGGGATCATGAAGTGATTACAAGTCATCCTGAAGGGGATATGACTGTCTGTAACATACATCATGGCAGTCCATCCTGTAGTTGTTGAGAAATATTTCACTCAAAACCACAAATGTCAACCTTATGGCAATGCTAGAGGAAAATTTAGGGGTACATTAGAAATCGTCCTCTGGGGAAGATGATTGTCTGCACAAATTTCCTTGGCAATCCATAGTTTTTGAGATATTTCATTCTGGATCAAAGTGGTGGACAGACCGACCAACACTGCCATCCTAGAGCCACACTGCCAGCATGGCTAAAAACTGATGTTGATCATGAATTGAACTTCATCAGTATTTACGACTGTCACAATTTTTAAACTGTCACAGTTTAAAAATGAAATGTAATTTTTAAAGTTGACACTGCTACAGAGATCTCTAACAATATGACAACTTGACATTAGCCAAAGGAGCGCAATAAACATGGGAGGCTTTATATGATTTAGAGTTATTACACTGTCAAATGCTGTTTTGACATTATTATAGATCATTTAATTTAACTGAAGTAAAGAATAAAAAAGAGAGAGTGCTTTATTAAGTCTGGAACACGCTTCTCTGGGCAGCATGGAAGCACACATGCTCCCTTTATACTAGCACAGATTTTGAAGGCAACATTTACATGTTTTTTCTTTTCCATTTCAAAGCTGCTTCACACAAGAGATTTGGGAGGTTTGAGGTTTGTCTTTGGGAGGTTTGTCTGTGTGCCTCTGTGCCTTACTGTTCTTTACAGAGACCAGCAGAGACGTTTATATGCACCTTTAGAGAACCATAATTCCAGCCTGACATTGTTAAATGTAATAAGACTGTCAAAAACTGTCTTGTAATAACACAATTTGACAGTGTTATTACTGTTATTACTATGTGTTGTCACAACTTAGAATTTTATCAGTTATTATCAAAAGCAAACTCATCTGACATTTCACACATTCATCTTGTAACTTATGTAAAAGTGTAAAAGTGATGGAACCAGAAAAAAGTCCGGGTCAAAACAAGCTGCGGGAAGAGCTCCAGGCTGCTCCGTTCTGCGTGCCAGGTCTCTTGATGAGTCATGAACAGGACCCATTTTACAACCATTTTCCCTTTCATTTCCTGTCTGGATGACCCAAACCTCTCTGGAGGGTAGCTTGTAACATGGCCCCGGCTAGATTTGGACACCATCTCTGCCCTTCATTTGTAGACAGGATGTTTAACCGGACTGTCTGGAGAGGTCATCGGGTGGGCTTAGGGTGATTTTGCCGAGATGGTGTAACAATATCAATGTATTCACCTGAGTGTTGATGGTGATGAAAACTGCTTACCATTACAGCACAATGCCTATCACTGACTGTGTAAAAAACAAAGAAAAATCACAAAAAAAGATTTTCATGGTTCCGCTACAGCTGAAGGATTATATGATTCTCTATGGGTTGAACAAACTCTCCGGCCTCTCAGCCATGAAACACTGATCTGACCCATGGGGGGAATAAAAAATGCATTAAAAACTGCTGTTTATCTCTATTATTTTGGAGATACAAGGTTTTTAGCCAACAGTGATGTTACATAAGACTCGCGGTGTCTTTGCTCTGATAAACCTTTAGTTTCTCAATTTGATCAGTTAACACTGGTCCACCCTTTTCTTTTTCTTTTAATCCAATTTTTAAATTCAGCAGCGCTTTACAGGAGGTGTAGACACTCCGAACATTGTAAAAACAAATTGAATTACATTCAATACAAGGCACTGACAGTCAAACAAAAACACTGGTTATCCACACAGTTCTTCATTATTAGGTCTTGCTGCACATTTTCCTCAAAGTCTGACAACATCTAACAAATTTTACAGCCAGGTCTTCACCTTTAATTCCTCTCCATGCCTACATGCCGAAAAGTTTTTGAACTTGTGGTTTATTTGCCTTTTTAAATGTTTGTTACCTGCTATGTCTCTCACAGCACAGAAAGAAATCAGTTTCTGTCTGAGTTATCTAACGGAATGAAACCATTTTTCAGTTTTTCAACTTAATATCATGTTCTGTAGGTGCTAAACAACAGGCATGTTAGGAGGCGTAAATGTTCAGTTACAGGACAGTGAATACTGCCACCCACAATATTGCTCTCTATAGTACATTTGCAGCTACCACAGTGAAGGAATTACACTAAACGCCTACAAGTGGAGCAATGACGGTGACTTTGAAAGATAAGGGTTGCCAGGAGCTTCGTTTTAATGTTTTATTGGCACAGAGTACCAATTTTCAACATACCTCTCTCCTCAAGTGCTCATTAAAGCTAAAATTACACCAGTTAAAGGCTTATAAAGCGCCGTATTGCAGCAGCTTGACGGTGAAAGCGCAGCTCCTGAAAGCCATTCCTGTTTCCCTGGACAAGCTACTGTGCTCAAGCAATGGAGCAACACTCAGATCCAGAACCTCTGAGCCACAGCTATACTTACCTGGGATAAAGATGACAGTAATTATCAGGTTTTCCATCGTCATACCTGTGCTAGTGGAATCCCTACCACACCATACACACCTGCCCCAGCACAGGTAAATACAGCCCTCCTGCAGTGCAACAGTTCTTCAACTCAAATGACAGATGCTTCCACTCCATAAACGGGTTTGGAAATAGATGACCACCGGGTAGGGAAATGGTTTTAACTGTTAGGAATGAGTGAACTTCCAGGAACTACACTGGTCGTTCTCTACATGAAGATTACACTATTGTGTAGAGAGCCTCCATAAAAGAGCAAATATCCACCTTTCAAGTCTACAGGGGCCTGTGTTTTATACTCAAAAGATACATTTTTGTTTGGTGTGTCATTTTCACTATATCAAAAATGTAGATAACCTGAAAATCTCTCTCCTCAAAGGATTTGACATTTTGTTAAATTCACTTATTCTCTTTCATGCCAAGAGGGTTAGGGTTAGCTAGAGTTCTGTTCTCTTGTCTGTGTGCTAGATACAGAGCTGGAGCTAGGAGGTGATTAGCTTAGCTAAACAGATAGACTGGAATCAGAGCGAAACTGCTAGCTGGTTCTGTCATTTTTACATTTCTGTTTGTGCACAGATTAGACAAACAAGATGCAATATGTTAATTTGTGAGCTTTATGTTGAACCAAAGTCCAGATCTCACATCTGAGATGTCTGTGTTCCACTGACGTCAGCTTCTATACCTCACCTCAATCTGTCATTTAGCATTTCTTTCATCAGTCTTTCTTTTAAAACATGAAGCCTGTTCCTGGTTTTACTACACATATTCTAAGACAAAATGCATCTACTACAGCAATTAGTCTTAGAAATGTTTTGAAACTTTGTGAATTTAACAAAGCTAAATACCATTACTTTAGCATAGGCTACACAAAAACTACAGCTGCCATGAAAATGCTGGTATTTTCATCATTGTAACTTTGTTGTGTCTTTATCCATGATATCCTCCAGCAATATCTTCTAATGTAATTTTTCCAACCCTCTAGTTGTAATCTCTGCTATGTTTTCTATCCTCTCTGTTCTGCTGTTATTACAGACATGTCTGAACTAGCCGTGACTTGCCCATGGAATCAACTCTTTTATCAACCTATGACATTCAACCTGTGATGGACTAGGGCTTATGGGAAATGGCATTGGTTAAAGTTTAAAGAAATATTAAATAATTATAAATAAATATTAAATAAACAACAATATTAGATGTTTAAAAAAGTCAAGACATACTGAATGAACATACTAGTGAACCATTCAGTATACTGTTACTAAGTAAAGCCAGAGCCAAGGTCATTTTAAAAAAGGATTTAATATCTTTGTTTTGTCAATATTGTATTATATGTTTTTAGTGGCCTTTAAAGAACACCATTTCCCATAAGCCCATTACTTTTGAGTAATAGTGTTGGTGAATATTGTTGGTGGATATGGATGAAACCAAGTTACCCTGATAAGTATCCATGCTTCCACTATAGTAAATTTTGATGGGAGCTGTAGTTTTCTGCATGCTAAAAAATAAATAATTGTTTAACTCTTAATGTTAAGTTAAACAAACTGCTTCCTGGCTCCAGCTCCATACTTACCACACAGAGAGACAACAGAGAGTAAGCATATTTCCCAAAATGAACAAAAAAACTATTCCTTTAAACCCAACAGGCTGACAGTTGATCTATTATCACATAAACCACACATTTTCAGTTATTGAGCATGTCTCTAATACAGACTGACATACTTGATCCTCAATGGCTTATCTGAGCAGAATAGAAGATTGATTTGATTGCTATAAAAACAGCATCAAGCAGTGCGTCAGTACACTTCCAGTTAATGTATTTAAAGCTATTTTCAGATGATATACTTTTCTCTAGTTTCTCTAGTGCTTCATGAGGTCATTGTATCTGAGTTACAGTCTCTCTCCAGGTCACGGGCCAGTCCAGTTCACGCTGAGGCCCTCATGTGACTGTTGCTGTTGTTCTGGGATCCAGCCGTGCTGGTCCTCCACTGCTTACATGTTGACAACTCCAGAGAAAAATCTGGAAAGCAAAAAACGGGGAGTGGGAGGGGGGACAGAGATTACAGAGGACTCTACATAGGGGGAAAAAAGGGTGAGTGCATAGTGAGAGAGAGCCAGTGGTGTCTAAATCTTGTCCAGTTGTGGTTGCCATGCCAAGAGCTAAACAAGCATTTTATCAGTTTCTGGGGTTCAGATTTATTCTGATGTTGTGAGTTTCTGCCTCATAAATCAGTTCTCGATCGATTCAGTCTGTGAATAGGGTTATAGTGTGTGGAGCATCTGCCAGCTAACAGGCACATTCATTCCAGTAAACTCTGAATAATTTCTGTCTCTGAAAATGACTTCAGTGTAAACTCAGATGTTAACAACACATGAATGTACTTCCAGTATCTTAGAACCAAAGAAAGTATTGAACGATGAAGCGATGACAAAAGGCAATATTTGGCCTTTTGAGGTATTAGGCTGCACCTTTTCCTTTGGAACAAACTGTCTTCATTTTGGCTGCACCATGCCCTAAGTTCACAAACTCACCCCACACACATATATTTTGAAATGGCGCTGCTGGACACCTGTCCCTCTGCTCTGACCACTCTGGATTGAGAACAGGCGTCGACTGACTGCTTCTTGCGCAGTGATAATACCTGCAATAACCACAGAGACATAAAACTGACAGAAGATGGATGCTGCACTGTATTCATCTCTCCTGACATGTGTAACCATGCATACAGTCCTCGCCTCTTTTATGATATGGTGCTATAATTGTAGACACTTAGCCCCACCGCAGAGCTTTTTGTCTTCCTGGCTGCGGACGCTCCTCAGCTGAAACAATAAAGGGATCGATGCCTCGTTTTTCTTCTTCCTCTTCATGCCAATATTTGTACTGACCTGTTTTATTTTACCACCCCCCTCTCCTCCTCCTCCTTCACCTCTGTTGTATGACTCCCTCATGCGCTCTGTTTCCAGACATATGAAGAATATTATTCTGCTTCTTATTAGGCGTGACCACTCTGACCCTGCGTTGTGATGGAGCCAGCTTGTCCATTCCCACAACAGGAAACACCATCACCTACAATTAGCCAACCAATACAGAATCTCTGGCTCCAATCACAAACTTTTAGCCTTACAGATCGAATTCTATTCAACATTGCAGCCGACTCGTGAATGGGCCCATGGAGACAACACAAAACATGGGGATTGCCTAATGCTATGGAGTGTCTTAGTAAGTTTATAACACTATGTATCCCAGTGGCCAGGCGGGTCTGACAGTGAGACCCAGCCAACAGGACACTTCCAAACCGAGGAACATTATTGCTTGCAAATAGTCAATCAAGACAGATTCTTGGTTCTCCGTCAGGTACTTTCAGGCTGTAAGATTGTGTAATGTGAATCCTGGCACCAAAAACAGAAGCTTTTAGATGGAACTTAGAATATCAGAGTGCTCCAGAGCAGCAGGGAGTTGGGGTTTTATGGGAAAGTCAATCACTACATTTTTTTTCACTGCCTATCACTTGTCTATTCACTCAGGGATACTTCCCAGAGGAATGGTGGATGCATGGGTCCACAAGTACAGTACACCTAACCTGTCAGTGAACACTTCTGTTTGTAGAGAAAATGATGTTCTGTACTGCAAATTAGTGACTCTAGAGAAAGGGTCTCACTCTTTGACACCAAAGCCTGATGTTTAATGATAATGAAACAACCATATTCGTAAACCCATAAATCCTACTGTACTATCTATTAAGGAACCCTCTTTGAAAAGGTTTTTTTTTAAAACTGCACTAATCAATATTTTATATTAACAAAGCATAAAAGTGTATAATGGGAAAGGGGTCACTCGTAATGAAGAACCCAAAAAGAATTATAATCAAGTTTGCAGTTCCTCTCAGCTCTACAGGTCACTGTAGTGTCTTTCAGCTCAATGTTTTGGTTTTATGGCCCACCATCAACTTTGGTGTTCTAGTGAAGCCTTTATGTTTTTATATGTCTATGCTGTATTTACAGCTTGTTCCATTTCCCAGTTCACTTCAGAAATTGCTGATACCACATGTGTCTACATGCACATGCAGCTATACATGCCTTCACACATACTGTATGATATCACTTGCCCATGTGCGCATGAATGCATATCATATACTATACATTGCATACTTATTCAAGTGGATACCTGTCTGCTTTGGCTGAGTTACAAATATGTGAAACCGGGACAGGCAGTGTACTGTAAATCAAACTTGTGAATATCAGGAAAGGAATGATTTAATGTATCATCTGTCACAGAAAAATATGAGGGCAGAAAAAAAGATGGCAGAAATGATGAAAAAAAACAACAACTTTGAGTGTTTCAGATCTATACAGTTGCTTCGTGAAAGTGTGTGGCTTCTGTAAATCTTACAGCTTAGCCAAAAACCCTCTCACACATTTTGAAGTTGGAGCTGCACTCCTAGTTTTCACACCTTCCTTGTCAGGTTACATTATTTACATATTCCTGCACACAGTACTTATTTGGATGGTGACCATGGAAAACACACAGTGCATGCAGTGGCTACAATCTTCTTTCATACCATGTGTGAACTTTCTGTCAGCAATAACATGACATCTCCCAGTAGCACAGGCAAAACTAAACAAATGTTACAAGATGAATAATCTAATTTCTTCCATAGTGTAATCACACTTAACCTTCGCACTGCTGAGATGATAGAGTGGGTGAGGGAAGAGGGACACCCATTCACATGAGTGCAGTTTCATGTGGACACCTGGAAAACAGGAATATGAATGGTGACTTACTAAGGTCACTCCCTAAGGTTAGCGTGAATTACTTGGGCTGACAGAGTTGCAGGGATTCCATGTGGCCCCTGCCAGAAAACAAGATAGATGGTGGCGGTTATTCTGGCCAAAGGTGTTTGACTACCAGAGCTTGACTGGGACTCTAAAGGAAAAGCTATAAATGCACATTACTTTTGAGCATCATGAAACATTTTCTTTCCAAAACATTACTTTAGACACAAAACAAGATTATTTCCAGCTCATAAAACATAAATCTTTGTAAGAGCTGCACCTGATTCCGCTCTTGTTTGAGTTAGAATGAGCCAGTTGCAGCTTGCACAGGCCTTCTTTGGAAACCTCTGTAAGTCCCTCAGTGACACTGTAACTCACTGTTTTTAGGTCGTGGAATAGCTCATCCATAGATTTTAGCTGCCTGAAAAAGACATAAGTGGTGTCAATTGTTGAAGGAAGGGCCTACTCAGGGGGTTTAAGGGCCAAACTTGAGCTCAAACCCCGAGGTGCAGAAGTGCAGCTGTCTGTCCACATTTTAAGGGGAAATCAGGAAGAAAAAAGGGAGGGAATGAGATTCTTTTCCATCACACAGTAAATACGGCAGAGTCAAAGTAATTCTTGAACAGAACAGCCAGATTGATGATGCAGAGGTCAGTTTGTCTGCACAGAAACTCTCGTTTTCTTTTCCCCATTGGCCTAGCTGATCTCTTTGTACTTACTTAGCCACCTGTCCCCGGTGTGCCATTTGCATTATTGTCAAGAAAGGTCACTACATTTACTGTCACATGGCGTTACATAAAAGTTCCCTCTGTTAATTTGCCTGCACACAATAACAAATCCAGTCCAGACGTAAATGGTTTGATTGTTCCTCTTTATAGAGGGATACCAGTCTTCTTTTGTGTTCTTTCTCTCAGTAATAAAAGAAGACATTCAGACACTTTTGCCAGAAATAAAAACTGCGGTAGATTAGAGACATGTCATAAAGATACTTGTTTTTGTGTTTGTCTGCCAAGAGAATATAATACTGCTCCCCAAACTGCAAAATCTTAGAGTTAGGATTATGTAAAACACGTACTTGATATGTCCCCCTTTCGAAGGAAAGAGGCAGAAGGCAGAATCAAAGGTTTTTCATAAGAAGAGAAATTATTTGCTATTAGACAAATAGCTGGCGCACAACAGTGAGCGAGAGCAGACCCGCTATGGGAGAGCTGTGGGAATGGAAGAGCAAATGGCTGTCCAGGAAAAACTGTAATGGCTGCTCTTCCAACCAATCCTTGTGTTACCACATGACACAGATTTCTACTACAATAGAATGAAACCTTAATGATCAGTGATGGGGTGCCTGGGTCAGATCAGCATCATATAGAAAAACGATGCATCAAAAGAAAAAGAAAAATATAGTTTAAATATTGAGTTACATTATACATAGGATGTGCAAAATAACATTCCAGCATATTGGATACTGAAAAACATTCACACAGACTGTGTACAGTTAATATGAGTTCTAAGCTGTATGAATATAAGCTCTAAAAATGAATTAAAATTAAAGTGTTCAGGTACATACAGTAAATACACAGAATAAGCAATACTCAATTTGAGAAGTACAGTATAGACAAGATGGAAAGTCTGCAAAAAGCCACAGCTATGTACATAAAGCATCTTAGCATGCAGATGTATGTTGGCATTGTGTCAGCTTTTTGGATGCCAGCTAGATGAAGCACTCTCTGTTATTAAATTGTTCCAGTATGACAGATGAACTGCTAGGTTTTAGATTTCAGAAAATTAAAGGATACGTCTGGTGATATTCTATATTTTTTATTATAGTCAACAAATCTCATGAAGAAAAACAAAACCAGCAATGAATTTATCAAACTACAGTGGAAACCGCTTATAGTGATCATGTCTGTCCGGGTCAAAATGATCACTATAAGCGGATGATTATTATAACAGAATTTGTTTTCTTTTTCTTTATTTCTCATGCAGATTACCATCTAATTGACATTTGTATATTTATTACATGATTATAAAGTAATGAAAAAGACAGCTTTGCTATTTCCTGAATTTTATCGAGTGTTTCAAAATACAAAACAGCTGTTTCAAATGCTTGTTTTTTTGCTGCTGCATCTTTTTGGCAAATTTTTGGCAGTTTGTCATAAGCTTTGAGAAGACTATGTTTTTCATTGAGAGAAAATGACTTTTTTCTTCCCATCATGATTTCAATGTCTCCACAGCGCCAGCCTCAGGTCACCCTTTTAAATTTTTTTCATATGTTATGTATGAAAAGACCCACAATGAACACTGTAAGTAGACTACTTGACAACTACTCAGGACAACTGTCCTGAGCTTTTTGATCCATATAAGCAGTTGATCACTGTAATTTAAATATTGTCTTTGTAGCCAAAGCCTGATACATCTTAATTGTCTGTGTTAATGGAGGGTTTGGTCTTTTTTCATGGCAAAAATATAGAATATCAGGGTTAAAGGAATAGCTTGACATTTTGGGAAATACACTTATTTGCTTTTTTTAAGACGAGAAGATAACACTCTCATGTCTTTACGCTAAATATGAACCTGCAGGATAGGTAAAGACTAGCTGTTTCCAGTCTGTGTTAATCTAAGCTAACCAGATGCTAGCAGTGGCTTCATATTACAGTATTGACTTCTTTAAGTAAGAAAGTAAATATGTTAAAAAAAATGCTCATACTATTCCTTAAACCTTAAAACCTGAGTGATCTGCACAGGGAGAGTGAAACAATAAAATGAAAAAAGAATGAGGATAGAGCACATAAGATGTACATATATACATATTAATTGTATGTCTTATATATGCAGTATTTTATTTTACACAAAATTATAAAAACATCTATAATTTTAATATATTTTTTAAAAGTCAGTTCAGTAGTTACATTTACTAGAAGTAAATGTAGTTGTGTAAGGAGAAGGTACAACCTGCTGTATTAACGGTTTTATAACCTGCTGCGTTAACAGGTTATAAAAACACAAAGCAGTAGTCAGTAGTAGCAGAATATAGGTGACAGCGGACATTCAAAATCTTTGCAGGGATTTCAAGGATTTTTTCTGACCATGCTTTCCCAGAAGCTGATTGATGAGGTGATGGTAAGAGTGAGGACCCATTAGCGGCTCAGCAGACACGCTCGCTGGGCTCTAAGGACCTGGTATTAAGAGTCCAGCTGAGGACTGCTCCACTGACAGATCTGCCTCTTTAGAGTTGTGCCAGGCCAAAGTTTAGTCCAAATAGCCAAAGCCCTAGCAACAAACCTGGGAGTCAACCCCCACCAGATAAATCTTGTTATTAAAACCAGTCTCTTGCAGTTGCACAATCCATGTGCATAATTTATCACTGAAGCTGTAAAAATAAGTCGTTCCAGTGACTACTTTTATACAAGCCTCAACCTTGAAATCCTTGGCTAAATGATGTAAAAAATTTGATTTATTTATTTGATTTGGTTTCAATCAGCTCCTAGGAGGTCGTGTTATGCTGATCAAAAGCAAATTGGAATTGTCTATTGCACAAGAGAGTAACAAACTAAACTTATTATCATAGAAACAGGAAATCAGCATCTACAGTGTGTCACAGGATCAAAGGAACCATTTCATCTCACATATAAATATGAAATGACACCTGTGCTTCCCACATTGGCCAGAAATACAGTCACTGTAGAAAACTCAGAAAAAATTGATTGAATATAAAAGGCGTTAAATTATACAGCAATGTTCAGGTGTGTACCATACTGTCCTCATATGTGTCTACATAAAGTTGTTCTTTGGTCATCACAGGAACATGGAAACCCCTCTGGGCACAACGCCAGTCAACAGGAAGAAAGAGTTTCCCAGGATTCCTTATGGCCTACCAGCTCTCTGTCTGTGTGTGTGTGTGTGTGTGTGTTTAGTCTGGGTGATGTGTGGGACGTGAAGCAGGAATCACTTATGAGTCACTGGTGAAGTTTAGTTGTTATCTACGTCTGATTTGCGACAGTGTATCCACTCTGAGGGTTCAATTCATCAGTCCCTGTGGACGGAGAGGCAGCAGACGCAACTGGGTTCTTAATGGATGATTGATGGTAAACAGTAAAGGACATGCCGTACCATTGGCAGACCGAGAAAGGAGGGTGAGTACACAGAGTTAAAAATAAAAAAGAGAGGGAAGGATAGACAGAAAGAAAGAAAGAGAGGGTGGGGAGAAGACTGAAGTTGACAATGTTGAGAGGAGATATAGAAAAAGGAAAGGTGGTGGAGGATAAAGAGCAATAGGACAGAAAGAGGGGTGGAGAGAGAAAAGGGAAGAGTAAAAGGGAAGAGAGGTAGAAAGAAAGATGTAGTGTTTGAGAGAGGAGACAAAAAAGAAGGGAAGGCATGAGAAAGAGAGAGAGACTGATGATCTACAAGGTTTTTCATTGTAGGAGAGTCTCTCTGTTAGAGGTACAAACATGCCTGTTTGTGCCTCTAATAGATAACAAATGTCTCACCTTCTGGTGCATCAGTCACAACACAGTGAAGTGATTTAATGTGACAAGCGCTAAAGTGAAATGAAATATATGTCGAACAGTGGCCACCGCCTGAAAGACATTTAAATTACCAGGCGGTTTTGCACAGCATACCACTGGATGTTAGACTGATTTTCCATCTTCTTAATAACCATTGATTTCCACTGATTTAATTTGAAAATGACACTCAAAATCTTTTCCTTGTTCTTCAGTGGAAACTACTTAGTATGTCATTAAAAAGTGTTAATGATAGCTAGAGGATGACATGGAAGTTTGATGAAAACAGCAAAAACAAGAAAACTTGTGTTCATATGTAATATTTTTATGAATTATCATGAATTCATTTTATTTATAGTGTGTTACTTGATAGATAGTGACATCTATATTACATACTGAACACACCATACTAGAGATTGTTACAAGGGTGGAATTTTCCTTTAAAGATATTCAGTGTCAAAAACCAAACTGTTACATTCTTATGGCTTGTTGCAGACTCCTAAAACTGAACAAACAACCATAAAAAGATTGTAGTAAGACAAAAAGCCAAGATTTAAACCATGCACGAATTATAGAGTTTCTCACATGGACAAGCTTTTGCCAGTGATGCACTCAGTGCATGCCAGCAGAAAAATGTATAAAATTAGAAAGGCTAGAGAGTTCAGCATCCACAGACTTTCAGCTCTATATGGATTCAGTCAAACCACTTTCATTTGACCAGAAACTGCCACAGCAAACCCCAAACCTCCCTTTAAAAGACTCCAGAGTCTCCCGGAACAGCAGGGAGTATGGGAAACTTTCTCTCTCTATAGTTACTGTGATTTCACTCAATCAGCATTTCTATGATAGCAGAAGAAGAGATGGATGAACTCACAGGGGTATGTGTGTGTAAGAGATAAAGTATAACATAAATCTTGAACATTAAGATAACAGATGGAACAACTGAGTCACATAGGAGGCCTCATGTCGCCTCGACAATATTTCTACACTATTCGACTAAAATTCAACACCACCAAACCTCTAAAGTTGACTACAAGATTCAAGATTCAGAAAGCTTTAATGTCCCTGAGCGGCAATTTGCTTTACAGACAGTAGTCCAACACAAATACATAAATACATCATACACAACACAGCACTAGATCTATATCTTCTACCCTGTCACCATGAATCATGGGAAAAAGAAAGAGAGACGCAATCACATCCGGGGTTATAGTTTGTTTATAGTTTGTTGTATAATGTACTGTAAATGACCGTTCACTAAACCTCTCCCAAGAACAGCAATTTGATCAATTGCTTCTTATCAAACATAACTAGGCACAGCAGGCCTGCTTTGGATTTCTCTCTGCATGTATTAAGAAGGCACGCATGGGCCTCATATTAAAGGTGCAGTGTGTAGAATTTAGTGGCATCTAGCAGAACAGACTTGGCAGAAATGGAATGTAATATTCATAAGTATGTTTAAATTAGTGTATAATCACCTGAAAATAAGAATCGTTGTGTTTACATTATCTTAGAATGAGCCCTTTGTATCTTCATAGGGAGCAGGTCCTCTTCCACAGAACCCACCATGTTGCATGTTTCTACAGTAGCTCAGAATGGACAAACCAAACACTGACTCTAGAGAGGGCCTTTCAAGTTTTCTGCAAGTTTCAAGCCATCGTAGGTTCACATACATGCTTGAAAGGGGAAGCGGAGGGGAAGGGGAGAGGTATTCATTTGGTTGCAGTCTGCAACCTCACTGCAAGATTCTACTAAATCTTACAAAGTGGTCCTTTAAGAGTGAAACTCTGTAGATAGAGTTTGGAGGGCAGTATCTCATTTTTGGCATTTCCAAAACCAGAAGCACAAAGCACAAAGCACAAAGCGTAAGGAACAGATTAAACAGTGTCTTTTCTAACATTAGCTGCAGACGTTAGTATGTCTGACTACATTACAATAGTATCCTAACCCTGCATTACTTCTAAGGCCAAGGATACTTTACAAGTTTACCTAATAAAAAAACTACGTATTATCACAGTGCAAGTTGTAATCCCACAGTTTGGCAACTATGTTGAACTGGCTGCAAAGCCCAGTGCACTTCTGGGGGCTTGGATCATAGAGGCCCTGCAGGAATTACGTTTAGTAGTGTGTTGATCTCAAATGATTAAAAAAATAATAATTACCACTTTCTGGTGAAAACCATGTATCTCCAAGTGAAAATATCATGTGCAGCTTTATTTGAAGAAAATGATTCCATCTCCTTAGGCTCCCTAAAGCACTCTCACACTTACACTGCCATCAAGCTTAGAAGAAGGCTATTTTTCTTGAGAGCTCACATTTTAGAAATGTGTTGGTTTCACCAGACAGCAATGTTAGTATTATCTAACAAGGTGAGGGGGTGGGGGTGGTCTCAAAAATCACAATAACGCATCACTACAACCTCCACATTCCAAAATGTCCATCAAATTGAATCAGCACCTGGCAACGTCTTTAAAAACTGAGCATTACAAGCTTCACGCATTTGACAAGTTGGTATTCGCTGCAGGGATATTATTTTGTTTTGTTAAGTGTTCTTTTTTTATACCCCCTGTAGATGAGTAGAGAGGGAGAGCTGTCACCTTCAATAGCCTGACAGTAGATGCATTTTGCAATCTTACCAATGATGTCACTTGAAGGAACTAAACAGGAACAAGGGAGCAGGAGGTCTGATCTACAGTATAACATAATAGTATGAGTGAATATCAGCAAAATAAAGTTACAAAAACCCCACTGGCTCACTCTGCCAGCACAGTCCTGTCATCAATAATGTAACACAACAGAGAGTTTCAGCAGCAAAGTAAGAATTCGTTCTCCTAATAATCAGCATATAAACAAAGCCTCTGTGGTAAATGGATGTTTATGGCTGTGTGTCTCACACTTTATCTGAGGATGTGAAATATGAACGTGTGTGTGTGTGTGTAAGTGGCTTTGTGTGTTTCTATTTCTGCATGCTCGTGTTTAAGCATCACTGTAACACCCTACATGGCTGGTGGCAGCGTGTGTTTTACTCTCTTGGCATGTTGGCGTGGCCTCGCACACATGCAGTAGCATTTTTCAGATTCATGGACTCCATCACTGTTGGCTAGGACAGACACTTCACACAGCAGTAAACACACCCAGACCCAAGGTCAGCTGCTTGACGTCAGCCTCCGCTTCGCTTCTCCGCTGCTTGAAAACAAAGACGCGTGCACACACGTAAGCACAACTACACACACACATGCATAGAAATCAGAATTAGGATATATATGTGTATAAACACTACACACTGTAAAAATGTTCTCTAATCCTCCCTCCCTCCCTGTCTTTCTCTTTCACGTAAACACATATTATCTCCCTCTCCTCCTTATACTTCTGTCTGTTGTCTATGGTTAATGTGAGCGAGCAGGTTGCCATAGAAATCAATACAGACAGCTTTGATAGATTAACCAGAGTAACAGGCCAGAAATCAAAGCCATGCATTACTGTGAAACTGCAGCCAGTCAGAAAAAGGGAACTGAGTCCAGTGATAGGAAATGATTTGCTCTGAAATGGATTAAAGCAATGCTACTTTAAGTTGAAGATTTATTGCAGGTTCCAGGTTTAATTACTGCATGAGTCCAGATACTTTGAATTGAGTGGGCTGTTGTGCCTTTAAATTAGTACTGCACCCAAAATCTCTGTCTTTTAAGTATGAAACTCTAACCCTTCATAGACTTGAAAGGTGGTTGTAAATGTTTGTGGTGGAGAACCAAGATTGTGCAAGCTTGGATTCACACCAGTTATAATGGATTGACCCAGTTTCATGGAGAAAAAACCCCCCATCAAAACATCAATAGAAACTTCTTGTATAATCCACTTCTCTGCTGTCCATCCATCCAGTATCTCTCAAATATTAAAATACACAGCTTGCGTTTCTGTCTTCATACACAACGTTCTTGAGGTTTTAAGCAGGCATGTTGACAATCATGAATTGGCCTCCAGCTTGTTTGTTTGTCAAAATTTCTATTGTAGTTTACTGACCGGCTCCAGCTGTGGACTACTAGTGGACAGACTAAGAAAAGGAAAGCAAGAAGTAAATAGTTACAGGATTGTTACTTGTGTTAAATAAAGCTAATACAACAAACAAGACTGAAACAAGACTAATAGTCTATAGCCACACTAACAGCTAGTACGATACTAGCAGCTCCCCACAGAGCTGCTAGAGCCACACTTAGTCGTATTCATATCATATCAGCATTACCGCAATAAATTAGAGTTTCTGTCTTGTAAATAGTGTTCATGTTAACCTCCAAGCTGTAATTACAACTGGGAAAATTAGATTTTTCTGAAAGCTCCAATATATCCAACTTTGATAACCAAGCAAACACGGATGCTTCTTATCAGCCAAAGTCTGTCGTTCAATGTAATTAAACCCAAGTTTAATGGTTAGAATGTAATTTTGTCAATGGGCAGCATTTTAACACCAACTCAGTTATCATACAAATTTCCTGAGTTTCAGAAGACGTGAATGCTTGTAAGTCCGTAAAATTGGAATTTTTCTGACCCTTCCCATCCATGTGATATAGTGTGAATGCAGCAGTCGGCACAGCTGCACTTTGAACTTAATGTTAATATCAACATGCTAACATGCTCATAATTAAAATGTCAACATGCTGATATTTAGCAGTTTACCATGTTCACTATCCTAGTTGTAAACCAAAGTACAGGACAAACTAAAATTTTAACCTGATGATAGCAGAAGATGAAAAGTCTGGAGATCACAGAGGTTATAAGGATTCACCATCTGGGAACCATCAATGTCTGCACAAAGTGTGTGCCAATACATTAAGTTGATGTTGAGATGTTTCACTGGGTAAGTGAAAACTCAGGGCAGCATGAATACCTTTACCATACTTCACAGTAGTTCATCTAAGAGACAGAGACATTTTGCTAAAGAGCAAAGTTGTCAACCTCATTGTGGCAATAGAGTAAAAGTCAGGGGATCACTGAAGTCCATAGGTTTCATCCTCTGCGGACAATGGAAACCTGTACAACATTTCATGGCAATCCATTCCATTCAATTCCAATACTTGTCAAGATATTTTAGTCAGGATCTAATAAGTGGACCAACTGATCAATAGGCCAACATTGCCACCTCCAGCGACATCCCTAATGAATCTTTGTCGGACACAATTAGCTCTTTCGTAAACTAGTCAGACTTTTTGTCCCATTTGTGGAGATCTTAGTTTAATCATCATTAATCATATCTCCACATCGCCAAACCTCAACTTGTAAATTCAGCATTTACACAACAGTATGTAAGCTGCTTATGTGACCTGAACCAGCTAGGCCTGACAGTTCTGGCTCAGCAAACCATTTCAAATTTCATATCTTCCCATGGAACGATATTTAATTTATGAAAAATATCCATCTTGGCAGATGTGATTGTGTTGACAGGTTGAGGCAGACAAAAGCACAAATTCTGATCAGTGCTCACAAAAGCAGTTTTGTGCTTAGGAGGGGATAAAGCAGTGTGAATTTGTATACAAAATAGTACAAGTGTAAATTTCGAAAAGTTTGCTGTTAACAAATCTTTGATCACAAGTGTTTTTCGGTCACTTTACAAAATGATTTTCACAATTGTCACTGCGTAAATATTATTTGACTCCATACGAATCTTCCCATTTACAGATCTGTGGCTACTATATATATCTGAAGGTTTATATATATATTTTCTACACATTTATTTATATAAACAATAAAGATATTACTCACAGACAACATAAGGCAAAGGCTTTTCATGGAAGCTGTTCCAGATTGTGTGACGAGCTTTGACACGAAATTATTTGTTTGATTGTGAACGATTGCACACATCGTTTCCAGTAACAATCTAGGTAAAGAAAAGAACCTTTGAGCTGACTGGAAACATTCTTTATAATGTTACAGTAATGATGAACACTGGTTAAAGCTGTAATTGTTTCCTATCGTGGTTTTTCCTCCTTCGCCATCATCTGTTTGCCAGGTCAGATAATAAACAGCAATTTATACTCTCCAGCCCTCTTAAAGTATGAATATTTTTATTTACTCATAAATGTTCTGAGACTGCTGGAATGAGACCAAACTACTTTGTGATATTTTCTCGGTAAATAAACACAAGATTAAAGATTGCAGGCTTGCTGAGCATCTTAATCATTTTCAGACATTGTCAGTTGTTATGTAAGTGATCTGAGCAGTGGGGTCATTCAGTCACTTCTCAGCCACACTGAGAAGATTGCCTTTTCCTGGGGTCTGTTGTTTGTTGCTCTTACCATTTGGCTGATATGTTGTGGAAAAAATGCAAAGTGGTAATAAGGAATAATAGCATTTGTAGTGGCAAAGAACATCCAGTCCAGCGCAGTATTTGGTGGAGGCAGTTCAAAGTCATTGTGCTTGCTGACAAACTTGCCCTTCTTTCTCTACTAGCTCTCCAAGAGACATGGGAACCAGATGAGTAGTCTCACTGCTGCCATTCAATCCAAGAATTCATCTGTGTGGCATCCATGTCCACTGATTCACCCCTGCTCAGTGCTGAATATTAAAAAACACACATTCAGGCAGTAAATCACAGGCTTTAGTGTCATGTTGTTAAGTCAAGATTTATCTCTCTTACAGTATTACAAATAGCTGATCATCTCTCCTCTAATCAGACTGTTTATTGCATTCACAATCCACTGTGCTTGTGAAAGGCAAGCCTTTTTTGAGAGAGATCATGAGCTCCATGGCTCATTGGTTTTTACTTAGATGTCCTAGCTGAGAGTATTGATGAGATCTGGCAGAGTGCAAATCCACCAAGACACAAACATTTTTTCCATTGGGCTTTACCAAATAAAATAGTTATAAACAAGACCCCAGCTTTCCTACCATTCCAGCATCCAAAAGCAAAACAAGATGCTGAAGCTGCAGAAACACTTCCCAGATGTTTGTCATGAAGTGTAGGACACTGGCTGGTATGATCACTCGGCTGCTCATGCTGAGGACAAGGATCATAAAAACCTGTATGTAATACTCATCGGCTTCTGATGATTCTGTTTTCAAAATCTCATGTACGAAACAAAATAATGACATACCAATCATGGCATCTATCGGGTTTCCACTGGTGTAAGTACATGTAACACACCACAGAGTGTACCCTAACACATGCTAAATGACTTAGCCATTACAAATAATTTCCATGTGAACACAGTTTTCACTTAGGCAACACTTTCTCCTATTCCAGTGTGTGTGTTTGTACATTTTGAGGGCAATAGTGCATGTATTATTTTGCAGCCCCGTTTGACTTTTCAAAAATAAAAAAAATAAATAAAATAAAAAAACTTGTGTGCAATGGTAGCAGCAGATGGAACTTATTTCTGTCTTGTAACACAGTGTCCAGGGACTTAGCAGGAGTGCTGGAAGTCATACTGGTTTCCAGTTCTGATTCCTGCAAAAGGCACCTCTCTCCATTTCTCTTGGAGGTGGAGAAAATGACAGAATGTGCCAACCGTACATCATGTAAAAGTGTCCCAGGTAGGGAATGTTCAGACTGTCGCTCTCTCACGGCCATTTGCTGATGCTAAACAGGGTCTTGTACGTCATGAGGTATCCGCGAAAACCTTGAGCGGTTTTACTACACTGGTCTCTCGCTGCTGTGTGATGGTTGTGCAGGAATAAACCAAATTCTGAGAGAAATGAATATTTAGGCACACAGGGATGTGAGGACAGCTGCTGAAAAGCCGCTCCGACTGCTGGGGAGGCCAAAGAAAACAAAACAACAAACGACATGCAATGACAACAATCCACATGCAAGAGAGAGTTTGAGAGCTTTTATGAAATATGATCAGATGACAGGAAGAGATTTCTCACTATCGTATTTTAGATTGATTAACAGGGCTCAGTGGTAAAAATGTGGCCATAACTGAAAGCACATTCTACTCAGTTTAGACCCTGCACAGCATGTCATCCTTTGAAGCGCAGCTGTGAACCAAGTCTTTCAAAGACTGAGGAGGGAAGTTCGCCCTGAGCCATGAGGTCCATCTTGGGGTTCCACATTTACTGTATATGAAACGTCCACTGCCAAGGTCTACAGTATGTTTACCGTATGGCCGCCCAAACACGCTACATGAATATATCACGCAGTTTATGTGGACGTGGAAAATTCTTCCGACAATATACGCATACACACAGAGGAGCAGGTGCGAGTAGACTCACACACACTCATGTACACACACGCTTGCCAATAAAATAACATTTCAGTTTTTGGAGAAACAGTTGGGTCTCTGTATTTAGGTGTGGCGTTAACAGATTGCTTCTTGTGGACCCGCACATCAAACATTCCCATAAAGGCAGAATCTGGGGAATGCTCCATGGAACATCGACAGCACGTTTCCAAGTCTGTTTGAACCTGCCTGTGGTGGGGAGAGGATGACAGGATGCAGGCTTAGCAGGGCTAGCTCGAGGCTGAGGTTTACTGTAAGGTTTATGTGAGTGTGAGTGTGTGTGTGTGTGTGTTAATGTTGCAAGGTGTGGGACACTAATACATACCTTTGCTGAGTGTAAATGTTTTAGAGGCATGTTGAGAAGTAGGCTGAAAGCATCTTTGACATAATTACATAGTCTGTAAAAGCTAAAGAGGAGGCTTCCTATGAGACGAGGACTGGCCGGTCAGTGTGAGGAGTGGAAACCAGACTGCCAAAAATGGGAAGTTGTTGAGTAAACAGCTGTGTATGTGTGTGTGTGTGTGTGTGTGTGCTGGCATGTTTGCATGTTTCGGCAAAGTGTTTACTACAGTAAGCAGACAGTGCTTGATCAGAGTTGATGATTGATGAGGTGATGGAATTTTTTGTAAATCTAAGTGCAAAATTTGAACTGTGCTAGTTCAGAACCAAAACCTCTCTCCCCCTTTTCCTGTTTATAAGAAACATATTGTTTCACATTATGATCACATGCTATATGTACATTGAGAGAGTTATTGGTCGGTCACATGAGGTGACAGAGAAGGCATGCTAGACACTGGAAAAAGCTCTTTTTGTTTCACAATTCATCTTGGATTGATCCAGTTTGGATTAGATTGCTGAACAGTGGTATTTGATTGATGGTCATCTGGGAATGACTAAATCAAGTTGAAGTACCAACAGCAGCCGGAAGAAAAACGACCCAAACAAACCGGGTTTAACTGACACTGTAGCGACCAGTAACTCTATTTTTGACTCCATTCATGAGCAGCATCATCATCAGCCAATTCCAGCGGGCTCTTCAATGGGCTAGAATGATTTTTAAACATATCAGAGAGGATGGATGGAAGATAAGAGCATCACAGAAACAATTTATAGAGATTATTAGAGACTAGACTAGACTAAAAAAAACAATCAGTGGTTTGGCTGTCCAGTATATCCAATCCAATCAGACCTCTCAGTTTGATCAGGAGGTGGTTTTCTTGCAGGACCTTGAATAAGATTCAGATCTAATGAGGATGCTTTGAGCTCTTAGATCTGTTGTAGCTGTGTATACATGTATACTCAAATAAAAACAAAAAAATCTTTAAGCCTTATGGTCAGTAATGTACAGGAAACACTACTGCTTATAAGTCCCAAAATATTAGGAACACCATTCTATATAATGCACTCTAGTACACCACCACCACCCACTACAACCTCAATAATAAACATAAAGTAGAATTATCGTCTTTCTGACAATGTCAACAAAAACTGAAAATGTCTGAGCTTCGTAAATGTAGAATTTATGGCACAGCTGTTGTGTTGGACTGCATTAGATTGCACGAGTGCAGCTAATAAAGTGGCCAGCGAGCATATATAGCAGTGTCTGTACTTTTTCTTTTAATATAATAGATACATACAATAGTAGCTGTATAGCACACCAGCATCCTGTTGGTGTGCTAGAGGAGAAAACAACGTCACCTTCATGACTCAAGAGTAGAAGTCTAGTGGATCTAGCAGAAGCACAGTGAATCTGCACGCAAGCAGGGGCTATTTAAGTGCGGGGGCAGGGTTTTGAGGGAAAGAATTACAAAATCTCAACGTGAAATCAATAATTCATGCTCTCAAATTGAAAGCCCACGCTCTTGAATAAAGATAAGAAAAAAGCCCCATGTCAGACTTGGCTCACACCTGCAGTGGGGCTGCCCTTGAGGATGGGGAAGCAAATCAATTTCAATTTCTCATGTTACTCTGTGAGCTTGGGCAGAAGTCCATGAGTTCATGCCCCATGGCAATGTTTAATGAAATGTCTGTTTAGTGCAGACTCTTAGATGATCTTATAGTTCAACTGGCCATATCAGTGCACTGGAACTGTCAGGATTAGTATGTACAGTATTGTAAAGGTGAAAAGGAAAAATACATCCATCACATGAAATATACAGGTATGTTTGGAGACATTTATACATTTTTGTGTCAATTTAAAGTGTTTATTTTAGGTTCCTATCAAAAATCGGACATGACGTGTTCTCTGAAGGAGTGATGACTCGCATTTCAGCATCCTGTCAACAAAACACCACAGTACATCAGAACCAGCAGCATTCTGATGGCACGCTGTGGGCGTACGTCATAAATGTTCCTTCATGTAATGCCAAACTGAGGGGCAACTCAATAGATGTTTCCCTTTAGTAAAATCTCCACCACATTGTTGTGATGTTTAATAAATTTGAGGTTTTATGCTCTGCTGGTGTGTTCTTGATTGAGGTTTCATGGCGCATATAAGGATATGGGAAACAGCATCAATGTTTTATTTCAACCGCAACCTAGTCAGCCAGGGCTTGGAACTGTTTGCGACAGATTGTGTGTAAACATATCATGTGGGAGAGATTTCTGTATGCCCAAAGGCACTTAGATTTGGCTTGCTTTGTTTTTAGCTATTTCCTATCTTGTGCATTGTTCTGGCTTATGTATTTGTGTTCCAGAGCTGATTAGTAGATCTTAAAACTTTAGTTAACCCATGATAAAATAAGGATCTCACAGATTTGTTTTGTCTATTATTGTCATTTAATTAGATGTTCACAACTAGGAACTCCTCCCTAAACCTCTCCATTCATATACTTATACTGTACATATTGTCATTCACCCATTGGGATTTACACATGCATATACACACATTATATGAGATACCATATTCGAATAAAAATATTTGCCTCAATCATAATTTTCTGTAACATCCCGACAGTCTTATTCTTTATTTGCTTACATTATACTGATTTATTGGCACTAGAAGACGGTGACATGTTTATCACACAAATTATGCAAAAAAAGCAAAAATGAAACATAAATGAAGATTAATGACCTTCTGAAGAGACTTGCATTGTATTGACTCATGTAGCATAATGAATACAACAGAGGATGAGAGTATCCTGTTATTGTTTGAGATGAGTCACAATTAAATTTCTCATGAAATGCTACTGGAAATCCATCCCTGCTAAACCAATCAGCTAAATTTGACGCTACATTGAGCTGTAGCAGTAGTTGTAATACTGGCATCAGAACAGCAGTCACTGTTGCTACTTGATACACACACACCTGGTGAGAGATGCATGACACCCAGTACGAAAAAACTTGAAATACTCGATACATTTAGAAGTCCAGACTTGCGTGTATTGACACAACTCAACCACTCGAACTTCCCAACACTAAGTGGAAGACATAGTAATGAATGGAGGAACGTTTGGCATGCGGACAGAGAAGTGAGAAGATAGTAATTATCCTAGATACAGCTGACTCTCAAAAACTCTGCCTGATGCAGCTCTTCAAACTTGACACACAAGCATGCACACACCAAGAAGCTTGTAACTAATAGAGAATCTTTAGTAGAAACCACTGACTGTATATAAATATGGACCTCATGACAGCTCCCCAAAAGTGAAGCTAAAACATTTTGATCGCCCCCTGGTAGCCACCATAGAACTTCTGTATTCCTATGCATGCCGCGCACTGTTTTATGCTGCAGCAGCACTTTCTGACTACAACAGCTGATCTGTGGCGTAATACAGTGTATACAGAATACAGAAGTTCTATAGTTGAGAAAATGTAGTGCCAAAGGAAAGGGCTGTCTGACAGCAAGGTAAAGTGATTAAATATTCTAAATATAGTGCACATTTAAACTGATACTGATATTGTTAAAAGAATTTCTTCGTAATGATTATTAAACAATAGAGACTGGAGCCGAAGTATCAAAATTTAACAGAATTTATTTTCTTGTACAGGAAGGAGCGTTTTGCAGTGCAACACAGGATGAGGTTACAAAGAAAAAGGCTTCCAGTGGAGCGCTTATAACAGGGTTTTATACACCTTAAGTGGGCGTTACAGTTCTTTACAGTTCTTGCCCAACTGACCCCCAGATGACATGTCTCACCCTGTCCCCAACGAATTTTAATTTCTACATCTTCCACTTTACAAATATAATGCTGAACTTCCTTAAATCTTAGCTGATGAGTCTGCTGATGTTGCAGAGTTTCAGTACAAGACAGGTACAATTCATCATGATCTAAATAAAATAGTAACACACATACACAGTGTAATCATAATTTTCATAATAGATTTTTTTAGGTGGGCTTTTTTTTAGGTGGCTAAAATACATTTAGCTGCTGGCCCCGTCCACAGCAGTACATTGCTTAGCTTCCGTGCATATACTCCTGTCTGCTTTTCCAAACCGGAAAAGCAGACCGGATAACTACCTCACACAACCCCATTTAAACAAATGTGAACTATCCCTTTAAGATGGACAAATGGACATATTCTGGACAACTAAATACTGTTTTACCTATATGTGTGGAATCACACATTGTATGCTCCTGGTTTGTAAAAATAACCTCTTCATTTCATCAAAGGCCTCAAGGATGAGGAAGTAGTTGGATTTAAATGTGTATTGGGTTAACTTTCCCACTTCTGACTGTGTGTTCAGACCATGGATATTTAAAGAGAACTGGATATAGCGCCAGGCTTTGAAGCAAATTTGACAATGCGGCAAAACCGTGTAATTGCAACGTCATGTTATGCAGACTGGCCCAAAAAGACTTTTTCCCATAGACTTACATTGTGAGAGAGACGTCTGTCTGCACTATATAAATGCAGACCATTTGCCATTTACCCTTGAATAGAACAGAGTCAGTAACACCTGTGCTTTTCTTACTGTGACAAGTTAAAACGTCAGCTGTAAAAAAGGACAAAGGGAAGAATCAAAGACAGTCTTTTTTTGCCACAAAAATGAGATCAAACCTTTGAAAATGAAAACTATGATGATATTTACTACAATTTTTGTCAACAAAGACAAACAACATGGTTATTTGAAAGATGGACAAATGGACATATGAGTAAATCACTGTTTTGATTTAATCTCATTTAATGACCTGCATGTGTGGAATCAAACGTATTCTCCTAATTTGTAAAACATTATCTTTGCCCCTCAAAAAGTATCACTCAGTTGATTTAGTTTGACCTTTGGTACTAATAAACAACATCTTGCATTTCGGTAACGTTATGTCTGGGGGTAAGGTAAATTAGACAGGAGCAGTCAACAGAACAGCTGGGACACACCATGAAAAAAGGCAAGCCAGCAAGTTAACATTTACAATACCAGTCAAAAGTTTGGACACACTTTCTCATTCACCTGAATGGGAAAGTGTGTCCAAACTCTTGACTGGTACTGTATATAAATTTAAGCTAATGTTAACATTATTAAGGCCTGCAGATGTAATGTTAACGTTACTGTCAGTGGACTATCTTCATGTTTTAGGAATGAGTCCAGGATTAATGTAGGCTCTCAACCATCTAAATCTTTTCTTAAATGTCAGTAAACAGTTCTACTTTATCTGATGTTTTAGTAGCTCAGTTCAAGCTAAATCCAGACAGTGAGTAGTGCAGTATTTTAGCGAACAAGTGAGTTAAGACAGTTTCTGAATGAGTGACATGGACACTGTGTGTGTGTGTGTGTGTGTGTGTGTGTATGTTTGAACAATTGATTAATTGATTGACTTTACTGTCCACCTCAGTGGAAATTTGTCTTTGGTTTTCCCCCAGATACAGCAAAAGTACATACGCTACACATAGCACAGCACACCATTAAAAACATACAAAATATACAACATATAATAGTGCAAATAGTAAAAAGTTGCAAAAAAGTTACAGCAGATAGGTTATATAAAGAAATCATACCAGAGAGCTAATCTTATAAAATAACAAGCGTTCTCTGATGCAGTCATTCTGTGTTTGATGCCTGTACGGCATGGGGAATAAAAGACTTCTTGTATATGTTCCGGCTGACCCTTGGGGCCCTGAATCAACGGCCAGACGGGAGCAGCTCAAACTCTGAGTTTAGCAGGTGTGAGATATCTGCAGTTATATGTTTAGCATTTCTTTGTACAGCACAGTCAAATATAGTGCAAAGTTGTCTTAATGGCCTGCCAATCACTTTCCCTGCAATGTTAACAATTTTGTAGAACTTGTTTTTGCTCTTAACACTCAGGTTGCCAAGATGTTTGTTAAATGATAAAATGCTCTCAACCAGACTCCTGTATGCCATTTCAAGTATGTGCTGGCTAACACCAAAGCTCCTCAGCTTCCTGATTAAAAACAATCGCTGGTTGGTTCTCTTAAAAATGCTCTCCGAGTTCTCATTAAAAGTTAGAGTCTGATTAATGATTGTGCCAAAGTGCTTAAAATGTTCTACTTCTTGTACAGGCTGGTTATTGAGTATGACAGGGAGGATGTTACTGGTTCCACTTGGTTTTGTTTGTATTATAAATTCTTTTGTTTTGGCCACATTCATTTCCAGTTCACTTGCCTGACACCAATGCTGCAGTACAGTGACCTGTCTGAAGTAATATGGGGCCAGAACAGTGACAGTTAAATTTTGGCTTTGAAAATAAAATTTGGCATCGAAACATTGACATTGAAACACTTGTATTGGAAAAAGTTGTATTGGCACTGAAACAATAGTTGGCACTGAAAAATAAAACACAGGCATAAAAAAAATGATCTTACAATGTTATCTTATTTTATGCTGATATTTTTGCATTATGATGTGTTTTTCAATGTCAATCTTTAGACTTTTTCTTCATGTCTGTCTTTTTTCAGTGACGGTTTTGTTGTTTTTTTTTTCCAGTGTCACTGGTTTCCAGTTTCAGCTTTAGAGAGGGGGACCCTTGCTTGGCCTACATTACCCAGCATGCCTTGCGGTCCAATTAAGATATCCCAGAGCGATGGCATCATGGCAGAGATTTTGAGCCAGACTGTTGTAATTTGACTGTTAATATGTCACTTTATTAAGATTTAATATTTTTTCTGGTGAGAAAGTAACCATGTAGATTCCCAACATGTGGTCAGTTTATCCAAATAATGCCTGTTTGTAAATCTGCTGTGATGTTTTTGGAGATGTGAGGAGCCGCTGACCGGGTGAGACCCGCCGGTCATCTTGCAGCAGCAGCCCAAGTCCTGCGTCATCATCCCCCGGAGAAAAAGATCTGATAAATCGATCTGTGCAGCTCTTTGGTAATTTACCACTGGAAAATGTTCCTTTTCAAAAACAAAAAAAGAATTTGCAAGGCTGTTGTATTGGTCTGCCTTTGTTTTAGCTAAGTGAACCAAAGAAACTGGAACCGTAGTATACACTATAACCTACTTCAAACTTTTTGACATCTATCAAGGAAACATGAGCCAATATAGAAGGAGAATTATTTGCTCTCATCTCATAAAATTAGTAAGATTGATGTGTCATCTGATTTGCCAAAAGGAAGCCTGTTTCTTATACTCCACCTCCTCCTTTTCATCTCTCCCCACAACAGATTGAGCTGACATGACTTATAAGATGATGGCCTGCTCCGTCTGAATGCACGGCCCTGTTTGTTTCTTGGAGCTGTTGTGATTCTGTTAACTCCACATCTACTATTAGACAACTCTACCAGAAATGCAACACGTCACCACAGGAGGGAACAGAGGTCTGAAAACTTTATCGTCCAATTACTCCAGGCAGGCACCCTGAGTTTTGGTCCAGTGGAGATTTTACAGACAGGCGTGTCCGCCACTGCACTGTCATCAGGATAAGGATGTCAAAATTTGAGATGAAAAGTGAGGCTTGAAAAAGGTATGGGTAGAGATCTAGCTGCTACAGTCTTTTGTCTTGAGTTCAACCCTATCTAAGCTGACATCACTGTGATAAGGTTAAGCCTGGATATGTAAGTGGAAAAGTATGAGGAATGCACATGTGTGTCTATTCAGGCACACTGCTCTGTAGCATGCATTAAAGCCCACTGAATGCTTCAGTATGAACATTATGTGAATGCTATGACCTTTACAGTCACCACATTTCAAGCCAATTGAACGCCTATGGGAGATTTTGGAGTGATGTTTTTGTGGTTCTTAAGTACAATTTAAAGTACTCGTCTCCTTTTTATGCTACTTTATACTTTCATAACTCCACTACATTCCAGAGGGAACTACTGTACTTTTTACTCAACTGCATGTATGACTGATAAGTATAGTTTCTAGTTACTTTCCGGATTAAAATTTTACAGACAAAACCTGTGATGAGCACATAACATATGACACATAGCTACTGATCAAATTACAGACAGTAAGAGTTGCGTGTGCTGTTGTTTTATTATTATATTGCATGTTCTTTTTGTGCTCCATACTGTGTGATCATGGTCTTGAGTCAAAATGAATGAAATGACAATGAAATGAGAGGTTAATCATGGACTGTCCCTTTCTCCCTGAGGTCCCCGAGTTAATTTGGTTAAAATTTGTGTAAATGCAACTTTATTTAAGAATATACAACATGTTAGCATAATATCAACTGGAATAGTTAAGGTATTAGACATTTTACTAGATTTTGACACAGGGTCCTTCTGAGTGACAATAAGTTGGTAACGTTGTTGAGGAGTTGAAGGTGTGCAGACTGTCGCTTTCAATTCTTAATCTAAATGCTCATGTTGCTCCTTTTTGTCCCATTACTCCCTGCAATAATTAGAACTGATGTGCTGTCAAAGATAGTTTCCTTGTTTTTGTAGATGCATTTCTAATGAAAAATTGCAGTAACCACTAACCACGTTGACAAATACATTGTGTTTCCTGTGGCTTCTCCACATGTGTTTCACAAGTTGAACACATTCTATGTGACAGTTGGATTTTCTGCAGTAGACTTTTTGTTTGCAGGAGCAGGAACTTAACACAGCTCTGATACAATGTAAAGAGAGTGAACAGTAAACAGTATGGCTATTATCATACAGATAAAATTATGCTGGATTTCATGTATGTCCTGTACCCTGTGAATCACTCCTGCATGTGAAGGCAATTTGGATCCAGAGTGGAAATGGCAGACTAACTTATAATGGAGTGTTTATGCTGTGGTATTGCTACTTTTACTTCAGTAAATGAGTAGAATACTTCTTGTACCACTATTCACCACCATCATCAAATCACCCAATCACCAAATGAGATGGAATATCTTTTTGGAAAAACCATCATCCTTCCAGTAGCCCTGCAGAAACGTGTATAATAATATAATATATAATAATATAATAAAGATTTGCATGTAGGATCAAAACATTTGACTGTGGTTTTAAGTCCTGAGTCAGACAATATATGATACATATGGTGGACAGCCTGGTCTGCTTTTACTTAAGTCATGTGTGTGAAATGTGCATGATACACGTTAAAGCACACTCTGCTTATCTCCATAATGTCCTGCAGTTTCTGTTACTGATCTGCTGTCAGTGAACAATACCAACAAAATGTTCTGCAGGTAACAAAATTTAACAGTTGCCTCTGTTTTTTACTGCATCCTGCTGCTGTCTGCTTCACTGTTCAGGTCTTTTGCCTGCTTTCTACTGTACACGCTCCAACTGTTACACATTTATTGCTGCCTATCTGAGCTTGATTAGCACTGTGCTGATTGGAGACAGAGTGGATAGACATAGCTATTTTATTGCCATATTACGAGCTGTGTGTCTGCTGTCGACTCTTCGCTGCTCTGGCCTCAATGCGGGACACACATTGGTCAGCATCTAACCAGAACAAGCTGTTTTCCATTGCCTCTGCCCAGGCCAGCACATCATTATTTTGATTGGATGCTGGCCCTGTCACATGTGTGTCACACACTCTGGATGTTTCATCACTGTAGCTGGTGGTGCTCTTTCTTCCACTGCCGAGAGAGTTCGTTATTTGTGACTAAGTGCTCCCATTATACAAAGGGGGTCATTATGTGTATGAATAATAAAATACTAGACTGTTTTTCTGTGATCACCACCATCAAATATGTATTAAGTGCATTAAGGCTAGAGATATTTTTGCAGCAAATATCTCATTAGATCTGAGGCGCAGGAGCTGGTATATGAGGTTGGATATGGGGATCTTATCTGGTCTGGATCAACCAGCTGCCATGCTGGCTCATCTGAAAGGCCTGAGTCACCTGACATCAGATTGAAAGGTTTGAATAGACAAAATTCAATATCATCACACTGTGGGAGCATCACTAGTCACTTAACATGGAATGTCAACATCAAAAAGCAGACAAGAACAAAAAAAACCAAAACACAACCTTACCTTGAGGACACAAAGACAACACATTGGTTTGAATCAGAGAAACATTTTCTACTATGCAACAGGGTGAAGTGGTTACAACAACAGGATTAGACAGCTGTTAATGCAGCAGGGAGTATGAAATCCATGTAGTCAAAACCAAGACCATGTGCATGCATGCATATGGATGATGAGACGACTTGAACATTTTTTTACGAGATGGAAAATGTGTGTGTTTCCACAGTCAAACAATGTGCTGATGTCATATTTTAATCAGCGAACAATCTCAGAATCATGCTTTTCCATATTCTTTTATTATCATAGAGGAAATTACATGTGTTAAAAATAAATCACAGGGAAGAGATAAAAGCAAAAGATAAAGCAAACTTTAATCAATCAGTTTTACCACATTATAATCATTTAATCTTAATCATTATATGAATAATCCACCGTTCTGCCTTCAATACAACAGCATCTGATTATATCTAAATCCAAGCGATGCTCAAGTCTTTGCATGTCACAAGGGGCTAAATGTCCTCGCTCCTGTGACTCACTTCCTCACATTGTCACAAATTCATGACGTTGATAACATTAGTCAACACTCGAGCACTGCCGGCGATACGAGACGTCACTCAGGGAGTCAAAGGTCGAGGGACAGGAATTAATAAGTGCTGGCTTGTATCAGAGACATGCAGCCCGTGGCTCGACACCATCAGCCAAAGATCACCCCTTATGACGTCTGCTTATGAGCATGAATCACAGCCAGTGGCATATCATACACAGTAGAAACGCACAGTCTGCCCTCTGGAAAGCCTGAAATCCTCTTCAACTCTGGGAACATGAGGAGAACAGTTCAGTCCTCTGAATGCGTACAGTACATTAAAGACCCAAAGCTTACATGATATTAAGATGATTAAAGCTGCAAGAAGCCCTGTGATGAGATGAGAGAGGCGAATGATCTAACATTGGAGAGTCTAGGTTTCTCCCAGACCTCAGCTGTTCTGAGAGATTTGAAAGAGAGATTTTTGCCCTGAATAGAGTCTCGGTGTTTTCTCCCAGGCTGTGTACCACCACAAACAAGGTCAACCAATCAAATGCTGAAGGTTATCAGTTAGTTTAAGGGCCTTGGTTGATGCTGGGGTCTGGCGAAGATTCAAGCAAAAAGTGTTTTGTTTAACTTCATCTAAACGTCTTGTTTTTTGTTCTTATTGATGTGATTTGATCTGTTGCTTCATATGAAGGAAAAGATACCCAAATTAAGGTTGTTACATTATGTCTGTTTCACCCCAAGTTTCTTCACACAAACTAAAGTCCATTCATTTTAATGAAACTTGTTCTGTTTAGACAGGTAAAAACAGATTAGTGCTTCTTGTTGTGAATCATTAAAATAGCTTAAAGCAGCATGAAATGATTTTTGGGGGCAGCAGAAAAAAAACTGTAAACACAGCACTGACATTCTGACCTCATTAAGCTGATATGGCGAACATGTTAGCAAACAATCATCTGTTAACACTTTGAGCAGACAAAGAGCAACATTAGGGGTCAATTGGGATCTTGTGTCTGACTTCCTGATGAATGTCCAGTTTTCACTCTCCTTTTAGCTCTGTTGTGGAGCCCACCAACCCCTGAGGGAAATATCTGGCTCTGTAGCTGCTAAATGCTCTGTTATGTTCACCAGCTAGTTGCTAATGTTGTCTGTCATTTGGTGCTGGGCCCGTATGTACAGTTGGTTTATCAGAGCTTTTGCTGAAACAGCTACCTGATGCTGCTGGACATGAGGTTGATGAGAGCAGTGAGAATTGATCAAAACAGTAAAGTTTCAGGCTGTGAAACCAAAAAAAAAAAAGAGCTGAAAGATGCTAAAATGCTGCATAGGGCTGGAAACAGAGCTGAGCTGGGTGATTTTCTGTGCATTCATCAGTATGAGCGACAACTTTAACATTATGCAGGGTCATTAACCCATTGTTATTTAAAAATAATGTTATGAGTAATTTAATTAGTAACGTAATCAGTGCAGCTTTAAATAAATTACAAGACAGTACAAAACAGTAAATTAATATATTGAAAAAAAAGTATTTTTCAGAATGAAAACTGATGACTTCAAGCTTTGTGACTTCTCTCAGAGAAAGATTTCAGATATGTTTTGGACAGGCACAGACTTGATAATCCACTACAACAACAGAAAAAGTGAACACAGGCTGATACCAGTGCTGTAGGGTCACATTAAAATCAAGTCTGGTACATAGACGATTGTGAGCAATCAGAATTGTATAATCTAATGGAGCTGCATTTGTACTGAAAATCCCATTAGAAGATTGGAAGACATTTGCGGTGACGAAAATTGTCATTGCCTTCCACATACTGTCCATCTGTAAAGTCTGCACTGAACATTTTGGTCTGAATCCATGGAAAAACATCAATTGTAATGAGGGGTTACATCAGCACAGGGTGGATGTTTTTTTCCCTTCACATGGGAACCCAATTTATGGTTGAATTCTGAGGTTGAAATCACAGAGAAAGTGAAGGCGCAGCTGTCAGTCTAGTTCAGACAGGACGACATGGATGGGACGAGGAACACACAGGGTGGTATGGCACTTGAGGTCTAGCTATAGCGTTGTCTTGGGCTGCTGCCTGCATACTTTATCATACCCAGAGGGCCGAGCAGTTCAAGGTCCATTTTCAACACTGTGTGTGGGAAAAGCTACTGTAGGCACCGTTCACGTCAGTTTAGGCCAGGTTATTATGAGGAAATTAGGGTTCATCTTGTTGGACCTGCATGCCCCATAACACAAGAATAATATACAGCGGATGTAGCACATAGTTGTTGCATATACTACAATGCAAAACAGGAAAGCACGCTATATACAGTGGCATATGATATAATCAACGGGATCTTGGGAATAGGGTCAAATGATAGGGTGTACTCCTCTATAGAGGAGGGAAGTTGACCCCAAAGCCTCTCACGATATAATACAATTAAGTTTCCACTCATCCACCCATGGTAAAAACTGATGAGCCAAAGAGGACAGGCAGATGTATCCTTACTCCATCTCTGGAGGTAAATAAAGTACAGTAGAGCTTGGGGGTGTGGTAGGCTGTGTGTGGACTGCTGTCCACACCATCAACACTGTGATTATGACTGACCTGAGTAAATATTTTACATGGTAAAAAAGGAAATTAAGGATGAAAAGAGGGTGAAAACCAACAGATGTGTAATTACCTCAGTGCCTTGCCTTTTTGAAGCCATATCGCCCGGTACGGCTGAGGTCACATAAGGACACGTACTGTACAAATACAAGCACAGCATGGTGCTATTCAAGGCCCCATAATGGGAAACACACAATAATTTAGCAGGAGTGAGCAATCCACAGAGTCCAAAGGCAAACACAGTGTGGTAGTAATAGCTGGTGTTCATCTCCATCTGTAAAATTAACAACCAGGGCCTACAGTGCAACATCCACTAAAATAACACCAATATGAAGTACTATTTTCATATCTTTCTTCAATTGATCTTGTGGTGAAACTCTTCCTGCGGGATGCGAAAGCAAAAAACGATGCTGTGTCTCACAGGCCGTCTGGTGAGTAATAGGAATGAATGATACAGAGTGAGTCAGGGTACCTGCTGCAACTGTGTTTGCCTGTTGTTACCATGCATTGACTCCAAAAACATATACCATCTAATAAAAATTGATTAATTTTGAAAACATGGCCTTCATAAAATACTGCAGACTGATTTGATGCAAGGGATTGCCAATTTATGAAGGCAATTATGATAATTTGATAATAATAAATTGGGGCCGAAGAATGCTTCAGACATTCAGGGATTTGTCATCTGTGGTCTCAAATTTTCCTGTGTTGCTGTCTTTAATTTGTGACCTAACAGGTTGATCATCTCCACCGAGATTTTATGTTGAATTGTAGGTTTTTCTCAGCTGATACTGTATGATCCTCTGCCGCTCCAGCTGGAAGATTAAGTATACTGATCCAAATATTATCTTTAAAGTCTCACAAACCTACAGTGTTGGCGTGTTTCCTGGATCTTACCTGTGCTCTTAATCAGATCGGCTTGGAGTGCCATTTGCAGGAATATAGTGAGAGTGAGTTAAGGGAAACTTGCAGAGTGTTCTGTATTTCCAGTTCTGACTAAGGAGGCACACTCAGTTCTGTGGGAAGGTTGGGGAAAAAAACTATAAAACTAAATCATACGGTATGTTAAAAAATACTTCACATTATCTTCTCAGTTGGTGGCAAAGACTGAGTTCTGAGAATATATGAAAGCTGTATTTTTCTTTCCCTTCTTTAATGAATAAAGTATTTTGGGTTATCAGGTTCTCTGAAGAGGCCGAAGAGATTATCACTGGGAAAGTGCTAGTGTCATCAACTATCAGTGTGAATGTACATTTATTTTGAGTGTACGTGCAGGGTTCGACATAACCCGTGGCCCGATGGCCCGGGGCCAGTAAAAGTTTATGCATTGAAATGCATTGTGATTCGCTGAGATACACATGGGGAAAGCTGCACTTTACCCGATAGCCTCTTACTGGTGAATCTTATGGGTCACCAAATACGGTGTAATGCCAGTACTCGAAACAAATATCAGCAAAAGAAACTTATGAGGCCACGAAAAGAAAGAAGGGCTTTCCACTTTTGTGAAAACAACAATACTCCTGGGAGTAAAACAGCGACTTTGGTATGTTTTGTAGAGTTTGCTGCGTAGTTATGTGCATGTCTTCTGTGTGACTTTGACAGCAGGAGCCTCTGCAGGAGACACACAGCTCTCTGTGTAAGTGTTAATCACATGGATTTATAAATGACATATGCAGGAGTGTTTTTTAATGACATTATCGAGGTGTAGCCTTCATCTGTGTGGCTCCTGCCAGCTTTGTCAACATCTACCACAGAAATCTCTCCTAAAGTACAGATATTACAGCTGTTGCTCTGTCTCTGTTTGTTTAACTGTGGTTAGCGTAGGTTTAAACCTAAAGTAACTAACCTGAGGTTTTACCCAGAGTGAACACAAACAAATGCCCTTATGTTCTTCCTCTCGCTGTTCTCTGTTAGTACATTTCTGCACAACTCTCAGGATTTATTTAATTGTTAATTATTGAAATGTTATCATAAATTATGTTCTCCTCTCTCTGTGTATTCGATACTTTCTGGCTTCATACAAAATATGGAGAAACCTTTGTTCACCATTCATTTACTGATCCAACATGTGACTTATTTTATATTTTGCATATTTGTGTAATATAATAACATTACATATCAATAACTAAATGAAAACAACCAAATCTAAAGGGAACTTCACTGTTGTACATATTATGTATAATAATTCTCCAAAATTATGGAAAAAAAGAGTTATTTTTATTTTTTGGCTGCTAGGCCATTGAAAATATACAAGTGGCCAGTAAAACTCTGATCTATTGGCCAAGTTGGCCAGTGGGGAAAAATGTTACTTTGAACCCTGATGTGTGGTCCCTGCTTATGAACAGTATGTGAAAGTATGTGTGAACGTCAAAAGTGTGTCCTCATGTAAATATTATTGGGTATCATAAAATCTTAAAAGAGCAACCAACACTCAAGTTCTGGCAAATACAGAAATGAAAAGAAACCTGCAGTCTCTCATCTAGTCTTCCTTTTTCCCATTTGGCATAATTTCCTTTGATCAAAATAACTTGTATTTTCATGACAGTCCTGTAAGATAAGATACACCCAAAGGAAGTTTTAAGACAAACAAAAGATAGAGGAGAGAGTAAATAGACAAAGCACTGAGTTAAAAAAAACAGTGGCTCAGCTGTATTTAGTGATGTGTCAAACAGGGTACGTGGAGATGAGACACAGCCCTCAATGCAAGAAACCCTGGAGAGTGGATGGATAAACACACAAATACAAAGACAAACATAAATAAATTGAAAGTCAGACACAGCGAACAAACAGAAGTTACAAAAAAGAAAGAAATCAATGGGTTTCTTTCATGAAACGTAGTAAACGAATGAGTGTACTTAGAAGTGACCTTAATTACTGTGAATAAAAAATAATGGCACCACTTAAGAAAAACCATATTAGGCACAGGGGAACATTTATTGATTCACAGACCAGATTGATGATGAATAAAGGTGAAAAACAGGAGTTTAAGTGATGCAAAATATGAGCTATAGTGCAGCTGTTCTGCAGCAGAAGCTACAGCCTCTAAAAAAGATGACACATGGAAGAAGGTCAAGCAGCATGTAATATTCGTAACTTCCACAAAGATATTAAATATTAGCAGCTTTGTAATAAATGTAGACTTACTTTACTTTCATTAGCACCGTTCATGAAATTCTAAAACTGGAATACCAACACGTTGCATCCACTGAACTTGTGCAGAGTAAAAGTAAGACATTAGTTTCCAACCACCTGTTATTATTCGCATTTTCACTTTGTGCATAAAAAATCTGAGTGGAAATGCTGAAAATTCAAAAAATAAATAAATAAAAAGGGGAAAAAAACCTGAAATATTGCACTTTTTTATGCTTAAACACTTTTTATGCTGGCCAAAGGGGAAATAAAAGTAAAATACAACAAAGTGCAATAGAAACAGATTTTGTGATTAAATCATGACATACATGAAGCATGTCCACTTACGTTTCATCTCCTCTGAACAGATGAAAAATAGCAACAGACAGTATTTTTAACTGTTTGAGGTTTGACTGGTGCTCATTTAATTATGTCCTTTAATTGTGCCTACTTTTTCTGCAGTAGTTAAATGGGCCTGACTAGAAAAATAGCCCCACCAGCTGTTTATAGTACATGAACCAACTCCAAATATTTGCCAAATAACTGGCAGTGGATGGAAATGTGCAATGATTCCAATTTTCTTTTGCTGATATTTTGGAGATTCCGTTAAAATTTGCACTAAATTGGGATGGATACCAAGCTAATGTGATTTAATAAGCGGCCATTCTACTGTTAGGATATACATATATACTGACCAGCACCACCTAGCGTCCTCATAGTGACACCAGCGGTTTCACACACCCTCCACCTTCCTGAAGGTATGCTACCAGTGGCTAACATTGGCAAGCTAGCCATGAAGACATGACGAGTAAAGAACACTTTAGAGATACCAGGAGACACTGTTCTCCTGTTTTGACTAAGGTTAGCTGCCAGACACCTGTAGCTCTGTGCAACACACTAACATGTCACAGACCAGCTTCTCCACTGAGTGTCCTGAGACGAAACTGATACAAACTTTTCAACCTATGGTAAGACAGCAAACAAGCAACCCCCCAACACGTCCTAAGTGTTACAAGGATTAGTATCTGTATTGTAATTACAGAATTTCAAATTGTAATCCCTTACATATTATACATTACTAAAAAAGTAATTACTGAAACTCATTAATAAGTGTGTTAATGTGAATTTCATAACAACCCATTCTTGATACGGCTGGAGTTTCTGAAGGGATGCTAACTACACAGTTGTCTTTTACTTATTTGAACACAAGTGTAACTAATACCATTATTACTTGTCACTTCGTTAAGGTTATTAGGTCCATGTCTAATAGCAAAGGTCTAACCTTAGTGCCCTAATGCTAGCAAGGCTATCACGATTCAGGTTAGCAAGATTTATTCAGAAAGCAATATTACATACAAGTAGATAATGGATAGACTTTTGTCTCTGAAGAAAAGCTTGTGTTGATCATCAAGCAATTTTTTAGCTTCCACTAAATAACAGTTTGGAGACTACTTTTATAAGCAAACTGTTGGAGCATCAATTCCTGAGAACCAGTTGATTATTTTCCTGGAAAGGTACCAGCGCCAAATGTTTAGAGGAGCAAATTAACTGGCTATAAATGTAATCGCTACTGTGTTATATTGATTGGTAATACATAAATAGTGTTGATTTTATACACAAGGGACTTCATTCAAAATCTCAAATCTAAATGTCAGGTCAAAGACAGAGAGCAGCAAAATGGATACTTATTTTTTTTGGAAATGTCACACATCATTACTTTGAAGAAAAGGCATCGACACATGTTTGAGGAGTCAGAGCAAAACTTCTCCCTAACACAGAATTAACATAACGTTTTACCATATGATCTCATTCAGTCCAGTCAACATTTGTTAATATGGTCAGCTATCTTCAAATGCTGGGAACCGGAGACTTTCAACCACAGATGAAATCTGTGATGTCATGAAAAAATAAACAGACTTAAATGTTTGAGATTGGATAATTACAAATGAGCTTTATTTGATTGTGGTGTATGTGCCCATTCTTCTGTCAGATCAGGATTAACTTTCAGCGGGGATTTGTTGCTAATGTGATGACGATGCTTGGCTCTCATGCTTCAGCTTTGGAAGAAATAGTAACAGTGTTTATTAAGCATTGTAAGGTATTATAAGCACATTATAACTACATTGCAAGTGAGTGATCATTTTAATTATCATGCTATAGTGAACAGAACACGAAAAATTATATGGGGTTAATTCTTTATGGGAGAGATCTGATTAATGTTATGAATTAACTTTGAGTTTCCTGAATTTGAACATTTATGTATTTGGTAGTTTATTTAATAGGGACAATACACAAGAAAAGGAAATGCAACTTATGTAATGGGGCATATAGGTGAAGCTAATTTGCAGCTATTCTCATCTCATCTGGTTCTTTTTTAATTCTTTAAAGAGCTGGAGCCCCGCTTTGCCTTGTTCAAGCCAATTTCTTGTCTTCCATGTAGGATCCCTGACAAGCTTTTCCCATTCAAGTGGTATTAATACCAATCAGCCCAACTGGCAAGCATTTCTAGAGACTCTAAACAACGTCTTCTATGTTGTCTTTGTTAGGGAAATCACCCAAGGCATCATCGAATTCCATGATAATTCCCCATATTAAGGAGCTGGTGGTTGGGGACATATGTGTCCTTGTTCCTCATTCTTTACTGGTGGCATGTAGGGATTATAATTACTACGGCTAAGGTTAGAATTACACTTCAGTGTACATTACAGTACAGATATTACACCAAATACAAAAAGCCTGTCATGCTGACTGTTGCTGAGAATAGAGTAATCTTGCCAACATGTTACCACTGCTGTTTGCACATTAAGATGTTGTTAGCATCTTAACATGTTATGGTTTAGGTTGCAACATTTAGCATGTAATACATGTGTCACATAGTGTGTGTGTGTGTGTGTGTATATATATATATATATATATACACACACACATATATATATATATATGTGTGTGTGTGTATACATAGGCTAGACATTGCTTATAGAGAGTGGAGGATCACTTAAAGGTGCAGTATATGGATTTAATAGTAATTATCTTTTAACTTTTGATTCTAAAATCACCTCTACTATCAGAAAATCCTGTGGTTTATCAGTTTTGCTTCCTCATCACAAAAGAACTGCACCAGAGTTTGACTGGAAGCGGACAGAGAGCCCCTGAAATGGGGGGTCTCAGTCTGGTTGTTTGGTCTGCACCAGATTTCTATTGACAGCTTTCATTTCAAACCAAATAAACAAAACTAAATGGGCAAACGCACCAGAGTTAGGACCAAACAGGTTAGGTGTGAAAACGCCCTGAATCAAATCAGCTGTACTTTCTCCACTGCAGTTTGTAAGGCTTAGCAACTGGAGACACAGCTGTGCTTTGAGCTTAATGCTGACATTAGTGTGTTAACATGCGTGTAAGCTCATGAAAGACTGATGGCGTACGCGGCCAACACCATCCCTAGAGCATTCTCAGTATGTGGCCGGGCTGGAAAAAAGTAAATATGTGCAAAAATCTGGTAGTCAAATTTTTGGTTCTTATGATATATGGTCTAATACTCACTGAGGATCTTGCAAAGTATGATTCAATGGTTGCTTTTCTAATAGGCCATGGGTTAAGAGTCTGTTTGAGTTTTTGTTCAGTGAAGGACCAGTGGAAGGTTCCCACAAGTGCAGTAATACAAATGTAAGTGTGTACATTTGTGTGTTTATAACACAGAGTTCATTGCTATTTCCCCAAATATTTGCCTTGGGTGTAGGGCTGGTCAGTGGCTGGGTGTTGGGGGCCGTGGAGAGAGAGGGTGTGTCTGCAGCGAGTCACTGCCCTTAGAAGATCAGAGCAAGTTCTGGCCTAATTACCACCATGTTTATACCTACACATCTGGGCTGTACCACCGTCTGCTGAATGTGGAAGGATATCATGGGAGCAAGCCAACACGGACAAATTCACTCAGTCAGGGTTGAAAACACATGCAGACCAAGAGGTTTAAGTGAAGTTACTTAAAGGTACATTTATTGTTTTTTAATTGTAAACATTTTTGGTTCAGCAATGGAAACCTTTTCTAGGTTGTCTGAAACTGAAGATCAGTAGTGATCATCTTGTGCCACAGTTTGCCATAATAATTGATTTCTGAGCATTTCTTTTGACATATTAGATTAGTCTGACTGACTTTTGGGTCACTTCTGGATTGGGTCTCTTGTTTTTTGAACCATGTTGACTCTGTCTGACAAGTCTCCCTGATGCCTTAATAAAGGATCAAATTACATCAAATTGCTGCTGATTTCTTTAGAGTTGTTGCAAAAAAGGTTATAGACATTGATTGAGCTGAGCAACCATTGCTTTATTCCTGTCACTGGATCTTTTTTTGAACCAGTGTAGTACTGCTCCTATTTTCATAGTTGTTTATGTATTTTATATTATTATATTTCAGATTAGATCATATAGTATACTTGTTTCTTCATAGTTCATATAGATCCTAAGGAATCCCTGTCAGAAAATGTATGAGATAAATGAGCAATGACTGACATACAGTAATACTTTCTTGGTTTTATGAGCCAACCATTGGTGGAAACTCTTCTGAAACAGCTCAATGAAGAATTGTGTTGTCAAGCTGCCACCCACACATTCACACTTATTGTTATTTTGACACTTTTATTTAAGGGTGAAATCTAAGCTCTCACTTGGGGTATCATTTTCTGTGCAGCTGCCATACAGTTTTCATTAAAATTAAAACTGATGCGAATTAATTCCCTAAATATAGTGCAGTAGAAATGGAGTCCCCTACTGCTTACTAATTTGTGAACTGCAGACAAGTGAATGTGTAACGGCTTTGATTCAAGTTTCACTTTAAAAGGAGTCTCAGCGTGGAGCCAAGGGAAATGTCTGCCGGCCGCACCCACACTTCCTGCACAAGCCTGCCTCCACAGAGGACATAAACCCAAAACAGCTATCAGTATTAAGACACAGCTTCCTCTTATCAACACTGCCACAGGGAGATTAAAACAGTTTGTTCCCAAAATGTCTATTATTACGCCTGAAATCACCCTTGTCACCCATGATTAGGGGGAACAAACACGTGTCTTAATTACAAGCAGACACAATATTCATCGTTTAAGCTATGATTCATTATTATTTATGCAACAAATGTGCCAAAAACATTTGCTTAAACCAAATCCTTACCAGACATGGTACCATAGCTATTCATATTGTTTAAAACCCTGCTGCACAACAATCGACTCCCTGTCACTGAAGAAAATAAAATAGTTCTTAGCATCTGCAATGAGTGGGTTGTTTAACAGTATCTCAATTTGAACTGGGCCGACACATTGAAAAGATCTGCACCGAGCCAGTGCTGTGAAGACCTTGCCTGCTGCAGGCAGCCATTGTTTCCTCCATTGTTCTCCCTGGTGACTTAAATAAAGAGAGTCTCCAAAGCCACACAGCTCTAAATATGTATTTCTGCTGTACTAATTAGAGACCGTCTGTCAAGCGGGCACTGAGCCCAGAACGAGGGATGGCTATATATACCAAAACAAAAACAAAGCTTCCAAACGGAAAATTATAAACATTTAGACAGAAAGTCATGGACAAAATTGCAAATGTAACTGGAAAGGTGACTTTTTGTGTGAGTTTGTTTTATTGAAGAAGGAGTGCGGCAGTGACAGAGTCAGTGGTTTGGTCAAAAGCTTTCAGAAATGTGACTGTGGAGCAGGAGCTATTAGTGACTTTAAAAGGCAGGAAAGGTCATACTGTCACACTGAAGCAGTTCATGAAAATTAGGCACAAGAAACTGCAATTTCCCTTATTTTATAATGGCTTAATTTAAAGTTTAACATTTTATCTATACTGCAAACAATGTGACCTAATTCTGATTCACATGTTAACCTTTCAGATCACTTGGTGACACTGATGAAGTAGATCTTCAGAAGAAATGTGCAAGAAATATTTCAGCCTGTCAGTAAATTTAGATCACTTGTATAATTTTTAAAGCAGTATTGCTGTAATTGATTTCTTTTGTTTGGCCACTTGGGGGCAGTGGAACAAGCTGTGAACACAATGCTCACATATTATTACCTAAAGCACCTATAATTGATATTTTTCATAATCAAGTATAAATGTGTAATGTCAAAGGCATCACTCGTAGTGATGAACCTACAGAGAATTGTCACCCTTGTGCATTGTTTAGCTGTCTGCAACTTTACTGTTTTAGTTCAATCTCACCACTCTCATAGTGTAATTTTCGGCTACTGTGAAGACCTACTGTTTACTACTTGCTCAGCACCAAATAGCAAATAGACGCAGTTCGCTAATAAACATAGTAGAGCATTTAGAAGCTAAAGAGCCAATATTTGCCTCAGGAGTTGTTAGAAATCAGAAACAGAGCTAAAGAGAGTGAATATTGGACTTAAATTCAACAGGTGGACAGAAACACAACTTCTATATGACTGATAATGTCTCTCCGTAATTGCTGGATGTGTAAATAAGCAACTGGTGATGGCGATGATATGGCCTGGTGTGTTCACAACTTGTTTCTGCTGCCCCCAAGTGGAAAAAAATCAGTTAATGCAGGTTTAAGTTGTTCTGGAAAAACTTGTTAGGAAATAGTTCCCTAGTTCACATTCAGCAGACACAAAGCAACATTAGCATTAATTTCAAGTCCAACTGATGAATGTAAGTCCAACATTCAGGCAGGTAGTGTACAGTGGGTTTACCAGAGTTTTTTCATTGAAAACTGCTGCCTACTGCAACTGGAAACAAAGTTGTTGAGAGCCATGAGGGTGAACCAAAGACTTATGGTCCATAAAACCAAAAAATAAGCCGAAAATTCCCAGTACAGCTGAGGAGAACTGCAGTCAGGTGATAATTCTTTATGGGTTTGTCACTACAAGTGACTGCTTTCACATGACATATAGTTATCTGATCCCCAGTTAATATGAAAATATTAATTAGGGCAGTTTTGATGGCCTACTGCTCTAATGTATTTAGGATGGATATTTTTTGCAGTGTTCTTATATTGTATGCATTACATTTCCTGACAAAGAATTCTTATGCAATCATCTATGGTATTATGAGATATTACAATTTAGTAAATTATGAGGAAAAGTGTGTCTGAAATTCCTGTAAACCAGTGCCAAATTCAAATTCATATGACATGCCTCAGAAAACTGGTGCTGCGTGATTAAGAAATTTCTAAACTAACAAATTATTAAAATAAAACCCTGGGAATGCTTCAAATTTCAAACTAAATTATTTCTGCCAAAATTTGGCTGTTTTCTCACCTAAACAACAGCTATATGTGGATGTCCCCACTACACCCAAAATCCAACAATAATCCTGACATTTCAGACAGTGGGGCATGTTAGTTTCCAGTGCTTTTCAGTCTGTATGTAGTAGCAGAGGGGAATACTCTAATTCACTTCTTCAGTGTGATCTCAGCGGTGTCACAGGTCAGTTGCTTGCCATCACTTTTACTGTCTTTTCACCAGCCTCTCTCACTCCTGCCTTGCTCCCAGCTCAGATACAAGTGCTCTGACTCAGACTCCAGGAAGGTGAAATGATTTACTGTTCACACATTTCCCCCTCGCTGACCTCAAATGACTCCTCTCTTCCCTCCCTGCAAAATAACGTTCCTTGAGATCCTTCAGCACCGCCGTTCAACGGCACATCTGACACATCTGGGAACTAAGAGTGGATTAAGTGCTCTGTGTCTACACGTGTTTCTGAAAAATTAGAGTGTGTCAAGGGCTGAAGAATGGAAGCCATGCCATAAGCCTTGACTGGCATGTTCAAACTGTGGAAATATGTGACCAGCAAAAATTTAAAACGGCATATTTATGAGCTTGACTCGCAGGCTAACAAAGAGTCATGTGTTGATATCAAACTGTGTTAATGGTTTGGTAAAGCTGCCATTGCAGCTACTGATTGACGAAAATCACAACAACCTTACTAATGTATTTTCTGTAGTGATTAGTACGGGGCATCGTTAAAGGTACAATGTGTAAGATTTGGCCAGAATTTTAGTTTAAAACATTCAAAAATTAACTAAAATTATCAACAGAATGTGAAGAAATAACATTTTGACATTGCCATTATGTCAAAGACATCTATGTATTGTGTTGCAGAGATATCTACTGAAGTTAGCATGCTAACCAGCTAGCCCTGGCCCCGTACCTGTCATAATACCACTTTATACCTTGAGAGGCGATAGTGAGTCACTGTACCATCGAGTCTGCCCTCAGTCCAACATGAGAGGAAGAAGAAGTAGCACTGCCCTGAGCATGGATGTATAATAAGAGCTCAGCCTTGCAGCCAATTTTTCCCAGTGGCCACTCACGGTATTGCAGCAAAAAATCCTCCTGCAGCCCAAAAAGGATTTTCCTCATAGACCACCATTGTGAAAGAGATGCCTGTTAAACTGTTGACAGGACCCCTCGAACTGCAAACAACGTCAATTATGACTCTTTCTATTATGAACTTTTCATCCATGGAGGTTTTTATGTTTGTAAAACTTTCCTTGAGCCGAGAAAAGCGATTTAAAAATCTGTGATGTCATCACAATTTAAAGTTTATGAGCCAAGTGGGAGCTCACGGGCGGGGACAGCGGGGGAAACACTACTGCGCACATTCAGTCGGCCGCACAACGCGGAAGCAAACCTGGAAGCTAGAAACTTTTTTTGGCGTGTGCGCCAGGCGAGCAATTCCTATAGGACTGAATGGGCACCATTTTTAGTCCGGTATCCAGCTCTTGTAATACATCCATAGCCCTAAGCCACTGGCAGTAATCGTGGAGCCAGGCTGAAAGCTGCTGTAAGTTTCGCTGTAGGCTTGTCAATATGTCACTTTAATAAGTTTTAATGTTTTTTTCAGGTGAGAAAGCAACCATTTAGATTCCCAATATGTGGTCAGTTCTTCCAAGTAACGCCTATTTGGAAAATTGCACCAATGTTATCAAAGCAGCCAGCTGCTGCTGCAGACACTGGCTGGGTGAAAGATCAGCTGGTCATCTCAGCTGCATGATCTGACAAACTGCACTGGGTTGCACCAGCTATGTGAAAGCTGTCATGAGCCATTTGGCATTGCAACACATTGCAGTAGGCTAGATCGGTATTGAAATATCATATCAATTAATTAGGTCTCTACTGGGTTACTGTGTTGTAAAATGGCATGCAATTAATTAAAAAATGATGCTGTGTGACAGAAAAACTGCTATTTTACCATTCATGAGTTCTGTGACATTTTATGATTTGCACCTATCCTTGGGGCATGTATGTAACTATTTAGTTGTAACCCTCGAATTATGTTGTAACTTCTCTCTTTGGTGCAACCTCTTTCTGATCTGTGCAGCTCTTTCGTAATTTACTCTAATGTCTCAATAGCATTTTGATATCTTGACAATGCCATAGCACAGATTCACTGTAAACAGTAAGCTTTATGCTAATTTTCAGTGAGTGATAATGGTGGTGGGGTGATGCATTTGGGGGGAGGGGTGGGGGCAATATGCTCCCCCTATTTGTTTGGATCAGGTGGTCAGTTCTTACATATTGCACCTTTTAAGTTTTCTCATAAAAAATTACGTTGTGAGAGGACTGCTGTCTGGATCTGCTACAGCTGCAGATGAATTACAGACTCTGATAGTTTGAATCCAAATGTAAATTGAACTTTCCCACCCCGCCTTTTCCCCTTTTGTTGATGTCTGGACTGATTAACCCCACAGCCTGAAATGAGTCACTTTCCCCAAGGAAGCTCCAAGAATTTTCCCGGGGGGGAAAAAAAGATGCAGCTTTGCTCATCTGCAAATATAAATCTTGGACATGCATCTGAAATCAAAACAGCATTTTGTGAAGAGTGATACAAGTGGTTAACACTTGTCTTTGCCTGAGTGTGAGCATTACCACATGGACATCAAAGTGTTGGATGGAGATGAAGCGTAGTGGAACCAGTTGGTTGAGTACATCCACACTCTTCTACCTATCTTGAACCTCCTTACAGCCAGCTGCCGAGCAGAGTCGGCACCAGCTGACCACACACAGCAGATAGTGTACTGAAAGGGACTGTATACTAACATAAAAGATAATATACCTAAATCTTGGCAGCAGTTCATTCACAGACACACCTACATTCATACAGTAACGCATAATTTCCAAATGAAACCTCAAACCTAAGCATAAACCTAATAGTTCATACCCAATAGGGATTTTCACATTGGATGGGATACCCTGACTTTAATCATTTCATTGAATTCAACTCATCAGTCACCCTATGTGACCGAAGCTTGAACAGTGCAAAAGACAGCACAGTATGTTCTGGTGAAACCATTGTGTGCCTATTAAAATCAGTGGAAGCTGCCAGCAGGATGGGAGAGACAATGGAGAAAAAATGATTATAACAGGTTTAGATTTAAAGCCACTATTTGTAGAATTAAAATAACTTCAACTCTGTCTCCGCCCAGTGGTGGTATCTCAAAAAGGATCTGATCCGAGGCACTGAAATGAATTAGCTTAAAGGGGACCTATTATGCTTATTTCCAGCTCAATGTTTTTATTCTGGGACTCCACTAGAGTAGCTTTGCATGATTCACAGTTCAAAAAGCTCCTTATTTATCTTATACTGGCCCTTTATGCAGCTCTTCAGTTCAGTCTCTGCCTCTAACAGGCAGTCTTAGCTTCTGTCTCTTTAAGGCCCCCCTCCTGATGAGCCCACTCTGCTCTGATTGGCCAGCTTTCCGGAAGCCTGCTGAGGGACAGCTGTATCAGAGTCGTGTTAAGTTACCACTGATGCATACCAAACATTTCCTGCTTTATCGCTTCATGTTAAAAGTATTTAAATGACTCAATAATGGGACACTTTTAATGTGAAGAATTTACCTGGAACAAAATGTGTTTTTTTACTGAATTAGCAGAGCTTTGTTGGTGGCACTACAAGATATGGAGATATTTGGAGCTCAGTTAGAAATAATGCAGGGAGGAATAGTACAAGCAGAAACAGCCACAGTGATGATGATGTTTGATGAAGAGCTGCAGACGACCAGCACACCTCCAACAGGTAAACTACTTATTTTACTCTACCCTGTGTAATCGAAAAGCACTCACAGTGTGCCAGCTTGACTTGAGTCATAGCTCAAAATAATGGAATAATGCCATAATGTTGCCGGAGCAGATGACCATATATAGAAATCCATCACGAGCTGATGTCAGCTTGGGCTAAAAGTAGAAAAAACTGTTGGAAAGTTCAGAAGAGTCTGAAGCTGGTGCTTTTTGCTCACGGGAATTACTTCTACATTACGTTTACCTCATATTTTGACACTTTGGCCATGCTCAATATGAACATCTGACACCAACATTATGTATGTGACTGTAAATAAGGAAAAGCATAATAGGTCCCCTTTAAAGCAACACAGAGTGCACCAATTTCACTAGGATTGTCACATTTTTCTACAGATGTTATAATTACATAACATTTTAAAAATTGTGGCTTTAAATAGCATGATTTGCCTATTTTGCACAGTCAAAATGGTAGAAATATTTTGTCCTTAAAGCCTTTTGGGCATTTTATTGAATCTGAATCCAGTATTGAATCCGCCTACCAAATACACATCCTTTGGGAAAACTTTATTAATGTATTTAGGTTTAGGTTTCACCATTTGCAAATAACTACATTTATAAATAATGAAAGCTCAAAGATTTAATTTAGATATGCAAGATTTAGATTTTAGAGGTAACCTAATTAATGTTTGTAGCTGTACCTGAAATGAGATGAGCAGTTCCAAGAACTGAAATACTTACACATTCAAATACCTGCGTACTTTTGCACACATTATTTTCTCTAGCCACTTGCTCCAAATACAGGAGGTCCTGATTCAAGGACTGGCTTTTTTTCCCTCTCTCAATGATCCTTGGCTGAGTTCAGTCACCGTCTTGCAGAGAGCACATTAACCAAACAACAGCCAAAGTTTCCGTTAGCTTTTGGTCAAGTCACGTATGGAATTAATATGAATTAGCTACAATTGGTATAATCTGCTTGTCACTTCAATTGCTTAAAGTGATGGTCAGCTTCTGCTAGCAATTAGAAGCCTGCTAACGCAACCTGAATACTTTGTTTGATCCAACAAAAGAAGACTTCAAAAGTTTGATATGAGATTTGTTAACTCTGGCACTCAGTGAATCCTGGTATTTTGCCAACAAGAGCAAATGGAACTGGCTATAAGAGGACAACCTCACCCGTTACTGATTTGTGGTCCTTGATCTTCGTGAAGTGATTTGGAATGTTATATCCAATGCCACTGTAACTTCCACAGATGGTCAAAAGCCAGGTGAAAAATGGTGAGCAAATTGTGTCGTGTGTGTGAAAAGCCTCATTGACCTAAACCAAAGTTCTAATCCTGATTTAATAATCTACTGGTAAACATGAGGGCAGACAGGCTATGACCTTCTTGTTGAAAGTTTTCCTCATCTTTCTTTTATTGACTTTTGCTCCACAGAAACTCCATTCAATGAGTGCATTCAAAAGTTGGATCCAGTGAAAATATTGGGGAAAGAAAATTATATTAAGCTTGAGAATAACTTTAAGAAGAAATGCTTAAAAAGTTGTCTGATTTTCAAGTAGAAAGCAGTTAGAGGCTCTGTATGTTTTCTGTTGTATGTACAGAGTATCCTGGCAACTCATCTATCAGAGTTTTAATTATCCGCCCCAAAGAAGCCAATCTAAACATAGAACTAAATCTGTTTCCACTGCAACCAATGCTATGATGACATAACCTTACCAATAACTATGATGTTTCCTTCACCAAAAGCATTTTGGGTTTACAACAGTCAACTGTGAGCTGGAGCTTTACAAACATCATGTTCCCTTCATTGTTAGACTTGGACAGATGGTACGCATTTGTGTCCTATCAACTTTCACAGACAATAATGTGCTGCTCCCACCAAGCTGGAGAATAAAAATGCTGCTCTTGTTTAAGAGAGCGACGACAACGTATCATCCCTGACTTGGTAACAGACACCCTGTTTGCCGTGGAGGGTGTAAGCGTGTGAGCTTCACATGCAACGCTCCTTCAATTAGGGCTGGAAATTATTTCGTTGCCACACAAATTAGCACCACTTACGTCAGATGAGACTGAACTACCCTCTGTGTCTAACAGGATGTCATTGGTACACAAACACCCCGTCAAGCCGACAGCCAGGCAAAATTACCTCTGTTGACCAAGAGTGTTTTTGTCTCTGCCCCCACCCTTGCCTTAGCAACCATTTGTCGGCCCCAACAGCCAGAATTAAAACCAACTCTGGCCTGATTTTTTTTTTAAAGACACGGATACTGTTGATGAGTTTAGAGAAATTCTTAATATCCAGCTCATTTGTGTGTGAGGGAAAGTTCTGAGTGTCAGACAGTACAAGTGCAGATGTACATGTGTTTTGTGTTTTAGCACTGTTGTGAATGCTCTGTTTGGGTTTAAAGAGGCAGCAGACCACAGCTTGGAAACCTAAAGAGTAAATGCTGTGCAGTGAACTCTTTCAATCTTATGGCATCAGTGAACTCATGTACAGTACATACTTTGTGTGTGTGTGTGTGTGTTTGTGTGTGTGTGTATGCAGGTAAATGTTTGATGGGGTAATGAAGCTTTGGATAAAGGGAACAAAAACAGCCGGTGTTCTCCATCCGTCCCTTGTGATTCCAGTCGGCAAACACTGGAGTCTGTGTTTCCAAAAGCAAATACTGTACACATATCAGATGCTAGCAGTAGTTTATAGGCAGTAAATTGAAGATATGCCTTAATACTCAACATGATGTAATCTTTGGAGGTTCAGAGAGGTTTAATTTCTGCCCTTGAGGTAAGGATTTGTGTAATTTACACACCATAATCTGCTTTTCTATGAAACACAATGCGAAGTGTTGGCTGCAATGCAAGGAACTGAACTCAAATGCATTTTTTCACAGTCCAACAAAGGCTTAGCATCGTATTGCTCCATCACAAGGAAGTAATAAAACATACATCCTGTCTGGCATTAGTAGGTCCTAACTCTGTGTTCCACGAACCTCGAAATTCAGTGATCCTGGTCAGATCTGAACTGGAATGGGAAAGATGGGAACTGAGATATGGTAGCCGCAAGTCTCTCCGGGAGGATAGACAATACAGTACTCTCTTGTTTCATCAATGCACCACAATTTCCGTATGAAAGAAAAAAAATCTGATTCCGTTAAGCCTGGGAACAGAAAATTGGGGCGCTATTAGAATGACAAAATTGTCTTTTTGTGGTCACTGTGGACCTGGATTCATAAATCCATAAGTTTTTGGATAAAGTCCTGCCTAAGTTCTTAGTAACTACTGTCTAAATTTAAACTAGTGATTCACTAACAATTATTGTAAATACAGCTATTATTGTGTTTTATTCATATATGCATATATTTGTGTTTCATAATGCTCATCAAGTTTAAAATTATAGTGGGAAATATTAGATTATGCTGACCTAGCTGACATTATGTCATTTAGCTAAATTCTATTGGTATATCGATTTGTAATTTGATGTATTTTGCGTCATTTTTATGAAAGGATATTTTTAAAATCTTCCTAGTTTATGTCAATAATAAACAGCATTTTAAGTGTTGGGTCAGATGTGTCAACCATATTCTACATCATCTCTTTACTGTAAATGGTCATATATTAGCAAGCTAACGTTAGTTTTGTCAGTTCAGTCAGTGAAGGTGCTTTCAGAGAGTGAGCGGTTGCTGCTGCTGCCTGAATAGTTTCCAATGTAAACACAATGGCAGGAGAGAGGGTAGCTGCCGCTCTCGTGAACGTGCGCGAATGTGCCAGTGCTGTCAGAGTTGATAATGGTTCAACTTTTTAACTTGCCACTGCAGCTCACCATGTGGTCATGGCAACCACAAGCAAAACAATATGATTTCACACATATTTGAGTTGAATTATACTCCACTTCACCAGCAGTGACGGTCTATGATATTGCTTACAATTTAATCTATTTTAAGCAACAACCTGCTCTATTTATCTGTGTGATGAGATTATAGTAGGAGGAGAGCAGCAGTCTGTGGTGTTTGGTTCTGTTTGTTGGTAGGTTTGGAGGTAGTTGACCACTCCAGGGTTGTTGCACCCTGCTGCCACCTGTTCAAATCGACAGACACATCAGTGACCACTTCCTGTCTGAAAGCACCTTTTACACCTGGCAGTTAATGAGAGGGAATATTAAGTAACAAATCTCTATGTAAGAACTGGTTTAATCTCCACTTAGTAAAAAGTCATGAATAGGCTAAGTTTGAACTCACAACTACAACAAGTTTGAACTTTGGAGGACTTCTCTGGAAGGCTGACTGAAGGTGACTTGATTTGAAATGACTGACAGAGCCGGCACCAGCGGTCATTACTGCAGGTGTTGAACACAAATTGTATTGCAAATCTGAACTGTCAAACGCTGTGGGAATGATATGGTGTACTGCTCATTTGCTCTTTTCAATAGAACCAGGAGTGTTTTTCTTATCAGGGAAAATGAACATGTTTCTCAGGAATGAGTTCCTAACTCAATTATTGTTACAATGTATAAAATAAAAAATAAAAAAAAGGGAAAAGGAAAAAGAAGGGACAAACAAGCCTTCCTTACGTTTGAACTGAAACTCATCCATCGCATCCAACAATGTTATAAAAATTATGATTGCGCTGTGTATGTGTGTTACTGTTTTATCTAGATCATGATCAATTTTTGTACTGCAACTCTGCAACATCAGCAGACTCATCAGCTAAGGTTAAAGGAAGTTCAGTATTATTTTTGTAAAGAGGAAGAAATTAAAATACATTGGAGACAGGGTGAGACATGTCATCTGGGGGTCAGTTGGGCAAGATGGCTCCTGAACAGGAGAAGTGAAAACAGACATGACATTATCTACAAGTCTTAGAAGTCAAGATTAAGAAAAGAACTGTAACGCCCACTTAAGGTGTATAAAACCCTGTTGTAGGCGCTCCTCTGGGGGCCTTTTTCTTTGTAACCTAATCCTGCGTGTTGCATTGTAAAACGCTCCTTCTTGTACAAGAAAATAAATTCTGTTAAATTTGAATTTGATTTGACTTCGGCTCTGGTCTCTATTGTTTAATGGTCATTAAGAAGAAATTTTTTAACAAACAAGAAATTTTTTTAACTCATTTTTTATTCCCAAATTTAGGATCAGACTTGAAGCATACAGCTACATCGTCACCATGAACACCCTCCACCGCCACCTCCTCCCTCACATACAGTCCCCCAACCCTCCCATTCACCACGCATCATTAAGTTTACCATCATCATTATCATTTTCCACTTTAACCACAGGACAGACTATCCCAGGCAGTATCTATTATAATTAACAATCAAAATAAAATATCCGATGCTCGTTGGATAAACACAATCACAGCAATCCCATCAGTGTGTAATGATGCTGTAAAACATGTATAACATGACCCAGCAACCATTAAAATGCAGAGCGGGGCACATTACAGGCTAAGTGGTTCTATAATCTGGTTGTACGGTTCAACATGCATCAGAGCATCTTCACCCCCCGTAGCTCTAGTTGTGACCTACCACCCCTGGGTTTTGCGTTTTATGTAAATATAGTGTGTAATGACACACTGTCAGAGCACAGATGCTATTATGGCCTTCCTACCAAGCAGAGGTCATCTTTGCCACCCCGCCCAAAGGAGGGGCCGCCTCACCACCATGGTTAAAGGCACTGCTTTCACCCTGACCAAAATGACAGACGTGATTTTATCTTTACATTTTGACCAAGGGTTTGTGGTGGAGAGTGCTGAGAATCCTATCTGAAACTTTACAAGGCTTTAGTAGATACTCGCTGATTAGAGGAATTCTTTCCATCATTTTCTTTTGTTTTTTTTTTAACATCAGGTAAACCATTTAAATCTTTGCTCTCTTTCATCTGTGAGTTGCTTCTGGGTGCTGTAAATATTATGATGGGTGTCACAGTGGCAAGCTGAGAGGGAGTCTCAACGCATCTCTTTGATTAAAAGAAACAGGGAGAGAGCATTTTACGCAGAAGAAAGTATCTGTTACATTCCACCTTTGAGCCAATGCAAGAAGACATTTACAAATGTTTCCCTTTGAAGGTTCAAGATGGTGATTGGCTGTGTATGTACTGTGGAAAGGGTCTGGTCATCATTACCATGAAATTCAACAGTTCACTTCTCTCGCAATCATTCCAAATGTATCTATTTTTACATGCCACAATTTGAAAAAAACAAATCCTGCCAACTGGTTTTATTTAGCAGTACAGTTGATTACTTGGATACCCCAAAAAACATCAGTGATGCAGTTTTCTTCTACTGTGCACAAACCCGTTCCAGTCACTTTCATAAACTGTTTATAAAGTGACATATTGGAAGCAGTTGCTCCAAAAGACCTGGCTAGTCAAGTGGATGACACATTTTGATCTCTGGACTCTACAAACATTTTCAAAAAATACAAATAAATAGCCAAAAGTACAAACTGACTAATGATCATGACTTTATCAGAAGATTTTCCAGATAGCTGTGTTATATTAAAACCATAGGATGTTCTCTTGTGTCCAGATTTGTCAAGACATTTGAGCTATACTTTACTTTCAAAGGTCTGGTCCGTGCCATGGGGAAAACATCACTATTCATTTATTAGTCGCACTTTGAAGTCGGTCTCACCTTTCTCCTTAACTGTGCTGATGGGTTGAGTTCAGCACTTCAGAGGGAAATTAAAAGCAAAGACCTTGAGGCATGGGGCCATCTGGTCTAGGTGCTCCATCTTCACTGTAAACGTTTCATTAGCAGGCTGATTATTCTTTCCCCACAGGCTTAAACTGCATGAGGAGTAGATGGTCATAAGGCAGTAATACTGTACACAGTGAGGACAAGCAATTAGAAAGCTGCCAAAACTACATCATGAAAAACTAGCATGCTTTGCTTGTATGTGGATTGTAAACTGAACATATGGAAAAAAAAACTACCACATGAGAAAAATATGCAACACTACATATAATAAAAAATAAGTAATTTTAGGTTTCATTTCACTAAAAAGCAGTTTCCAAATGTTGATGTTTTCTTGTATACTCCCTGTGTGCACTTAAGTATCATTAAGTACCTGCAGATTTGTGAGCATTAAAGAATCTGTCAAAATGTGGTATTGGTATTAATTTCTTGTAACAATCATTTTAAGACTAAATTATAAAATGCTATGTGGAAACAAACTCATTTCAGTCAGTTGAAGGGAAAATGTGTCTTTCCTTAAGCTGAAGAGCAGAGTGACAGACTGTAGTGCTGATGTAGTCCAGAGAGAAATGCTGCAGCTCCTCTGTAGTGAGTGAATAATTGAACAACACCTGGTAGACTATGACAGTGGTAGTTTAATTGGGATATGGGAACATTTTCAGATTAACAGCTGTAAGGCCAACATTCAAATCAAACTAATGTGGATGTAATTGTCATTTGATGCCAATGCAACGCAATTAAACCAAAACTAATCATTATTTTCATATTAACAATGGAACAAGTGACTAAGCATAATGTGAAGGATGTTGTTTTCTCTCAGTCTCGTGGTGATGAACCCACAGAGCATTATCACCGAACTCTGCAGTTCCCCTCAGCTCTACAGGGAATTTTAGTGTCTTTTAGCTCATTGTTTTGTTTTTTTATGGCCTGCAACTTTAGGGCCAAGTTATGCTAGAAAACAATTAGTTCGTACGTGTTGTCCAACCATGTCGGGTGGCAAAAGTGTTGATAGTTGTTCCAAACAGCCACAATGAAAAGGGAGGGTGAAAAAGCCGGCTGTCAGAAAGGAACGAGACGCAATAATCACTTGAGGTTTTCAGAGTCTCTCCTGGAATAGATTCAGTGTTGCACTCGGTTGTGCACACAGAAAGACAGAAATAGTTGTTTAAAGAACGAAAAAAGGGAGCTTGAGAGAGAAATTCAAACCCTGCTTATGTTCTCACCTCTGGCCAGTCACTGCTTAAACATGGTATGTTGGAAAGTTACAGAAATTGTCAGATGAAATTGTCAAAATGAGCATTTTTATCCCTATATTTCCATGACACTGCATCTTCCTCCTCTCTATGACAATCAGCTTTTCACTCTGCCTTTGAGTGTGGCCATTTGGAACAATTATCACAGTTGATTCCCAACAAGATCAGACAACATGTCGTTTAAGCATAACCTGGCCCGTACCGTTTTTGGTTCGCCTTCACTGCTCTCATCAACAACATCATTTCCAGCTGCAGCAAGAAGCTGGTTCCAGCAAAAAAGTGCCTATTAACCAACTGTACGATACCTGCCCAGCACCAAACGAAGAAGTTAGCAATTAATTAGTGAACATAGTGTAGCATTTAGAAGCTAGCCAAATGTTTCTCTCAGGTGTTTATAGAGACTGAAACCAAGCAAAAAGGACAGTGAATATTACTTTCATTTGCAATGTGTAAATAAACATGTAATCAGGCAACAGTTTGTTAACACATTACCATAACAACTTTATAAGGTGATAATACAACAGTGCATTTACAGCTTGTTCAGCTGCACTCAAGTTGTGAAAAAAAAAAAAAAATCAACATAACACTGATTTAATCAAATTTGCACACAAAATGTATAATAGCTTGGTTAAAAATTGTTGTGGGTATTTATGGATAAACCCTGCTTATTGTGGTGACGCCATGTCATCATCACTCTCTGGCCTTAATTTCTGCTTATACATGCCACAAAGTTTATTGGGCAAATTACAATGAGTTTTGCTCTACACTTTTAATGCTCCCCAGACTTTCAATATCATACAACTACTTTATGGCTGGTTTATAATGGCGGGTTTAGCTTCAACTGCTGGAAAAGATAATGATCCAAAAAGGATGAAACTTACTGATTCCAGCATTTTTGGTATCACACTTGGATCAAAATTTCCACATGTACACAGAGAATTGTCCAGTCCAACAGGCATGTCAAGACATTTGCTTAGTCCCTTTGAATTAGTTGATTCTGTGACCTGGTTTCTAATGCCACCCTGAGGTCAAACTTTACATTTCTAGCCCTCCTTTGAGAATAACATACTCTCAGTCACTCCATCTAACTGTCATAATGTGATGAACAGTCCAGCATCTAGAGGCCAGCAACCTTTACACTTTTCCTCTTGCTTTTCGTAACACACTTGTGTTCCCTGCAGACACTACCTGTCAGAGTGGGGGAGCAGTCGAGGACACCATTGTTTCTTGCCAGCATCTTCTAATGGAGGCATGGGCAGGAATCCAACTCCTGTCGGGCAGTTTTCATAGTTGTTTATGTTATAGTTTACCTATGATTCAAGATTTCTCAGAAACACATTCAGTATAAGGACACAGGGTTCAAGCGATGGCCCAGATTGATTCCATGATGGTAAGAGATGAACAAGAAGTTTAACAAGGAAAGAATTTTCTCATGGAAGCACTGATAAAATGGAAAGGTCTTTAAAATTTTACAGCAGGACAAAAGTCTGCACAGTGATCGTGATGTAAAATTCTATGACTTTTCCACAATTTACCATTAAATACAAGTGTTATTGCAGTCTTTCTCCTATATGCTTTCAACAGCAGCGCAGTGCCGCTGCTAAATGATGAATGCCACTGCTGAATTTCATATTGTACATAATACTGTATTCACAATGAACGCAAACACCACACGCACTTTCTCCGCTTCAAGCATTTGACTGGAGCCGATAGTGAGAGAATGGAATCGGTGTCATGTATGGTCGCGCTGCAGCCTCTCCTCTCTGTCCTCTTCTCTGCTCTCTGTGTGTGACGGAGGGCTGGGCTCAGCTCCTTCACCACACGCACAAACACGCACACACACAAATTCTTGTAAACTGCTACTGGCTGAGACAGCAGCCCCTCCTCCCTCTACCAGCAGTACCTGCAGCAGTGAATCACATCAGCAGCAGGGGGAGGAGAACAGACGACAGGAGGAATGACTGATACTGACTGATGTCTGTGTTCTTCATTCTCTCGAAACTTCAGTCAGTATTTTCATGTCAGGAATATTATTTATTTTTATTGACATGTTATTTTTGTTTCCAGTGAAACATTATTGAGTTTATATAGTGACTTGGCTGTTGTAAACATTACTGTTGCTGCTCTAGAAACAATATTTAGTTATATTTAAAATATAAATCAATTCTTATCCTGTTCTGAATTAGGATTAATTCAGGACACAGTGCTTACTTTATTGGTGAGCATATTTGTTTTACTTTTCTTCTTGCTAATGTCTGAGTGTACTGTGAAAAACTATAATGTGTTTTTTATAAATACTGTAATGATAATAGTCCAAAATTATGTGAAAATGCATAGTTTTTAGTCAAATAACATCACATTTTCTTGGGAGAGGATCCCCAACTCACCCGATTGTGTTGACACATTTAATTTTTTGACATTTGTTACAGTGAAACTTATCTGGACTTCCAGAGCCCTTCTGGTGTCAAAAGCTACACATGAATCTGTGGACATGGATGAACCTATCTGGAACAAATCTAAAGCTAGTTTTAAGTTATTCCACTGCCGGTGTCCGCAAATATGGATCCTGGCGTCGTGGGATCTGCGTGAGCACAACAGCTATGCTGCTGAAAAAAATCCTAGGGGAAAAACTGGCTAATGTAACTGAAATATGTTAGTTTTTCTTCTATTTTTTCCCTAAGGGTTGAATAGGATGAGCAGCTGCGGGGCTAAAACAAAAAAAAAAAATCACAATTTAATGCAATAAATGTGCTGGATAAGTTGTAAAATACATCCTGGCGTTGTAAAATTCCCAGAGGTCATCGGAAGATTAATCAAATTCGCAGACTTTGCCAGTCTGGTATACATTCCTCTAAATTCCCTGGCCACTGGGAACCCTGTAGCACAGGGAAGTTGTTTTCATGTCCTGCCAAAATGACACCTAGAGCACGCAATGAAATGGGACAATGAAATCTCAACAAATTCAAAGCAAAGGAAATCACCCAACCATGTGTTTTCACCAGTTCTGATTATTTTATTTTCCTTAAAAACCACAGGTCCATTATATTAGTATAATAAGGTTCAGTCCATGTCAAACTAAATAAAGATTAGAGCAGAGTTGGACACATTCAATCAAAAGTAACAGCACAGAAAGGCAAATGGTCACAAATTCAACCAAATACTGTTTCCAAAAGGTTCCAACTTTTGTCTGTGAGGAAATTAAATGATGTGCCTTATGTTGACAGCTGAAGCCAAAGTAGTTTCATCATATAGAATGGATTACGTCTTCACCACATTTGTTATTTTCCCCTTGCAACAGAAAACGGTTCCCTAATCCAGAGGTAATGTAACAGTCTTTTGGCTGGAGGACACAGAGGGACATGGAGCCCATCTGGATACTGCTTCCTGATTGGATGGTCAACAAAGTGTCTTTTCCTGGCTGCTCTCCACCGATTGGATGAATGAAGAGGAAAAGGGAGAACGCGGAGTTCAGGGCTACCAGAAGTTGGCTCTGGAAGAGGAGAGAGGTTGAAAAAGTGAATAACTTGGCGATCAACAGTGGATGGCAGATGAGGAGGAAAAGTAGAGCTGGAGATGCGATGGAGAGCAGAGAGGATGAGGAGTGACATGTGTTGACATGTTGATTCAATTAAGTATGTTATTAATGGCTCCTTCCCCCTTATCAATCTAAGCCAACATTTTAATGGGTTTAACTCAAGATGACACTGACAATTAAAAAGGGATTACGAAAGAGTGTGGAAGATTGATGGCATCCCATCTCACAGGATTATTGAACACTTCTGCAACTAATGAAAAACAATAGCATAACCTACAGTATGAGATAGCAGCATGAGGTTACGCAACTAGTTGGGGAACATCCATAATGTGAAGGCCCTATCAACACCTTCTAAAAACAGTCCTGGGTGGTCTGATTATAAGTCAGCAGCTCTAAATACAGGTGTGAGTGTGCCCAAAACAGATGCTTTGGGTTCCCAATGCTCAAGCCACATTCAATGGCTGTCAGGGAAGCATTTCCACATCCAGATGGGTGACAAATTAAAGGAAAAACCAGTACAGGTTTGAATGCTTGACCCCTACAGTGAGGGGATCCGGTTTGGGTCCACTTGTCCCTGCAAATCAATACAAAGTTGTTCTGAGTGATCACCTTTATCCTATGATGAAACATTTCTATCCTGATGGGAGTGGTCTCTTCCAGGATGACAAGCCCCGATTCACAGGGCATAAGGGGTCACTGAATGGTTTGAAATGATGTGAATCATATGCTGTGGCCTTCACAGTCACCAGATCTCAACCAAACTGAACACTTATGGGAGATTTTGGACTGACGTGTTAGACAGCGCTCTCCACCACCATCATCAAATCAACAAATGAGGGAATATCTTTTGGAAGAATGGTGTTCATCCCTCCAGTAGAGTTCAGACACTTGTAGAATCAATGCCAAGGTGTATTGAAGCTGTTCTGGCGCGAGTGGTGGCCCAACACTTTATTAAGACACTTTATGTTTGTTTTCCTTTAATTTGTCACCCGTCTGTATGTAAACACATCCCTGACCACACCGAAGGCCTTGTAGGGTTGAGTGTTAAAATTTTGCTGTTGGCCTCTTTCATCCTTTCTATCAGCAAGGGTGATAGAAAGGGTGAATTTTACAAGGGTATTCTGATATGGCGAGGGTGCCGTCCACTGCCTTAGCACTCAACAAGGCACAGACAATATGCATGTTAGGACAAAACAGGCTTGTGTCATATTTATTTCCATTCATAAAGCTGGTCAGTGGTTTGTTCAAAGGACTGGCAGTGGAAAAACAATAGGAAAGCATTTGGAAATTAAGTATGACACATGAAATTTGCTCTAAAACTCTTCCTTATTGAGAAGAACTGACTGATTGTTCAGCAAACCAATTTCCACTCAGTGAGCAAGGTAACAAGGCAAGGTAAGCATGCTAAGCTAAACTAAGCCAATTATGCTGTGCAGAAATAAACTGGAAACACATGGTAGATGGATTTTATTTGAATATATGAAGCTTTAAAGGGGCATTCCATTGATTTTACACATCAAGACTAGTTTACTTGTAATTGGGAGTACTATGATGATGATGATCATTGGCTTGAGTTTGAAGACTACAATTTTTTCAGAAGGCTGGAGTTAAAAATTGGCATTGTGGAGTTCGAAAGACATCTGCATTTACCAGTCAGGGCGGGTCTAATCTCTATAAACAGATATCTGCATATGAATGCAGAATCTGTAGGCAATGGGACAAGATTTTGGTACCTGAAACATTCTGGTTTCCATTTGTAGTCCGAGAAGTACTAACCAATCACGTTTGAGCAGGCTTTGGTTAGATGCAGGCAAACAGTCCCTGTGGCAAAAGAGGTGGAAGCATTGGCCGAAATGCAATCTCTGAACCCCTTGGCTATCATCTGACGACGATTTGACTTTTTCTTAGCTTTTTAAAATGTATCTGCATTCATATGCATATATCTGTTTATTGAGATTAGCTGAAATGTCATCTAGACCGTCTCAAGTTGCTAATGGGACTATAAACCGTTATCTGTTATCCGGATATCTGCTGGCCACACCGGAACCCCCGAAATATGGGCCCCCAGAGGCTAAATCGTTGTCAGACAGATAGCTGATGGGTTTCGAGATTGAGGAGGGTCTAATGAAAAATGCTATAAAGATGCATTATGGGAAGTGTAGGCTTGACCCATACTAGGGACTAGAAGTTAGGATATCCCAACCTGTGTTTTATCAATCCACTGACTTCATACAAGTGCAATGTGAAATTTCTGAACTGCCCCATTCAATAACCACATTACTAAAATAATACTACCAGGGTTTGTAGATGAGATGGACTTAGTTAAGTCTATGATAGTAATTATTGTTAAAAACATACTTAGCAGTGCAGGCACAATGTTTATGTATTTTGTTTTGTTTTGCCTTAATTGCCTTGCTTGGTTTTATAATTGTATTTGATTCATTTATCTTGCATAAAGCCCTTACTGTTGGCTTCTGGACAACATGTTGTGAGACTCTCTATCATCCATCATTGCGAGTGGCTAAAAGGAACGTCAGTAAGTTGTCTGAGGAAGCAACAGCACCCTCTACCCCAACCTGAGGTACACGTGTAAATTTGCATTTTGACTATTTAGCAGTCATACCTTTGGGACATAAAATGCAATCTCATAGACACCTGAGGTTCATTTAAGATTTCAGTACTCTGATGGCAGGTGTGAACAGCGATCCTTCTCAGTTGGGTTTCTAAATAATCAAATGGAGTATACCATGTCTGAAAAGGGCCCTGGAATGCAGATTAGTATGTGATGTCTGGATAGAAATAAAATATATGTCTAGTGGTGGGATACATTAAACAGATGAGTGAAAGAGTGTTCGGGAAAAAAAATACAAAATGATGGTTGTTTGTTACTGATGGCAGGTTAGACACCGTTTCACCACTACATTACTGGAATAAATAATGTAGATTATAGGGTAGATGCACAGTAAGTGTATGAAAATTACATAATGCCACTTCATAAATTTACTTCAAAGGAAGCTGTCAGGTCTTCCCTTACCTGACTGGAGTTCAGTAGTTGATCATCCTCTTGATTGCGTCAAAGCACTTCCACTTGTCTGGGATGTAGAAGGGTTCAAAGATGTGAGGGAAGGGGGTGTCATAACCACAGACCCTACTGATGGGAGCCTCCAGGTTAAGGAAGCACTCCTCCTGGAATAAAAAAAGAAAAAAAAATGTTGAAGACAAATACTCTCCGTGTGGTTTGAATGCTGTCAGTGTGCAAACATTCTTTATTCAAGCTAAGCCTAAAGCCAAGGCATTGGGGTGCAATGCCTCGCATCTCATGCCTCTCCCACACATACTCACCCATCTATGCCATGTTGCACCCTACATTGTCTTGTAATAAATGAGTATGTGACTGTGTGAGACCAGCTGGGTATTGTTCTGGATATGAAGAGAAAAATGGTGGAAATAGAAATGTTCAGTGAGAAGAGAGGAAAATTAATAGTTAAGAACTGATCATTTGTCAAAATTTGTAGGATTGTGCTGTTTGTTTGTATTGCAGTTATCTGCCTCTGAAATGAAAGGTCTGCAGCCTCTGCTTTGATCAGTTGAGGGGTTTCACAATTTTTTACCAGACTATCATGGTTTTGGTCTGAGGGATTTGTTCCGAACTAACAAAACCTTCTTTTTGGAGCTACCCAGGACCAACCCTCTCCACACACTCTCACTCACAGAACTATAGTCACCTAGTTTCCCCTTTTTCAATGCTTGGGCATATCCCCATTTTCCAAAGCTAGCAAGAGGGGATATGTAATATTGAAACAAGTATGTAATGGTCCTTTTAGAACCAATGAAACAACTTAATTCTACATTTTTTTATTACCATATCTGACTTGTATGATACAAGCCAAAAAGGCTCATTCAGGCCCCTCAGAGCAGGCAATTTGGTCAGAGTGCAAAACAAGCCATCATTCATGTCTCTAAACTGGCTTTTGACCTCTTCCCATGGAGACAAAGCAGAATGAAGTTGGCCAAAACACTCCAAATGGGACAAACCCCCTGATGAGTTGAATGAACACACTTGGACGCATGCACACAGACTTGCAGAAACAGACCTGAAGTACCCTCTGTCAGATTACACTGACCAGCAAACAACTCAAGCAATCAAAACAAAAGCGTAATAGTTTACTCCTAAGAAGTTGCATAGCACCCTTCCTGTGCATGGCCTGTTTGACACCGAATGTATTTTAACCTGTTTCTTGTGACACTGACAGCATCGCAAACCTAGCCATCCATGTAATCCCACAATTATGAACCCACCAATTGGCTGCCATGGAGCAGCTTGGCGTTTGGCAGGGCAGGACTTGTATGTTTCACACTATGTTTTTCATTTCTTATAAAACATCTGGCATAGTCGAGAGCAAAGTCAGACTTGATGAGGAGCCTTTTGTGCTTTGGTACTTTTACAGCCTGTTAAAATACAACACAGAAACAGAGGGAGAGATTGCAGCAGAAGCTTGCTGCTCTGTGTGCCTGTGGAGTTGACATGGTACAGTGGGAGGGTTTCAGTCTGGATGTATTCATACATTCAAAGGACTGCCAAATAATAAAAAAAAAGTACAACCATAAAGTTTGAATGCAAGAGGTAATTAATTTAACAGTAGAGCAGTAAAAATATCGAGTCTATCAATCTCAGCTTGAGACAGAGTGAAGGACATGTGGCAGAGTGGGACACTTGTGGCATCTCTGACAGGGTGTTCACACACTATTGACTATTGTCAATGAAGCTGATTGGATGACCAATTTTGATACAAACCAAACAATCTTTTGCAATACAAATGGATCACTTAACGTGTTTAAGGGTGTTTTCAAACCTGTGCTTTTTAGTCCGGTTGAACCGGACTATGATTCATATTCGTCCTTGGTGCAATTCGTTTAGGCAGGTCAGACCAAAGGCATTGTATAGTCTGACCACAGGAATCGTACTTGGGTGCAGACCAAAACAAGAGAGACCCTTTAGAGGAGGTGGTCCGGTCCCAAAAGAACTCTGGGGTGGTTCATTATTGGTGGGAACGTGATCTGACCTCGATCCGACCCAACTACTAGCTGTATGCTACAAGTTTGAGCTAAACAGTTCCTATAACCAGGTGTGCTTTGCATACTGGGATGCAGATCAGTGAAATCAACAGTTGCTTGTAGCTAGTTGGGGAATGAATTGAGATCCGACCTGGGCTAGCACAACAAAGTGCATTGCATTTTTGATATTTAGGCAGACAGGACCCTCTTCCTGTGTTTACGCTTTTGCTTCTGCCCCAGACACATCTGACTAATTAGTAGAGTGAAGGCTCTCATGTGGCTTGTAGTGATGCATTTCGGTCTGCTTGGATTTTTCTATGTGTCAAAGGAAACCAAGGGACCATGGAGGAAATGCACCAAGTTTACCAACTCATCAGCTGATTCAGACCGGAGCAAACAAACTATAGGTTTGCAAATGCCCTGAAGATCTGCGATCAATCTTTTGATGCACTGGAAGCCAGTGAAGACAGGCCAACACAGGGCTGATGTGGTCTCACATTTTGGTGGCAGTAAGAATGAAAACCAAAACCCAGACAGAGCTCCAGACACCTGATCTGCTGTGCAGGGCTCTTTGCTGGCACTGCTATCTGCCTAGCAACTGGACTCCCGCACCCTAGGACTGGCAGTCTGCTCCACCCGGCTAATTAACAGTGATTAGGTTTAATGAATGTACAATGAATGGAGACAACCAGTTCAACAAACCCTCCTTTCCTCTTTATCGCTGCTCCCTCCTTCTTTGTGGACTTGAACAACCTGAGACTGATTCTCTCCAACAGGCTGTGGCAGATCCTGACAACAGCCACTATACTAATTATGATGTGAAACCTTAACTCTAATCTTGGTTTTTTCCCTTTTTTCCCCCTTTACATTTACTTAAGCACATTGCTTTCGTGTGCTGACAAATGTCGACTGCCCCAGGGTCTGAAGTGCATTTTAACTCAGTTGCATATTAAAAAAGGGTAAAAAAAACAAAAGCAGTGGTTCTGAATTCTGAAAAGCTTTGAAAATGTTAGGCTTTTCTTGAAAGCTGCAGTATGCAGACTACAGGCATGTTCTCCGTTTCTTTCTTATAGCTGCCAGGAGGCTACGTCAGGACTATGTCATAGATTTATTTGAGTCATGTTATGTTCAGAAGTGTGTCTTAATTAAAAGACGGATTCTATACCTATGAGCTCACTGTAACAGTTATGTCTTGTTTTAGATCATTTAAACAATATTAATGCATGCCATAACAGACAAAAACAGATAACCGGTGTTTTCTTGGGCAAAGTTCAATGTAATTCACTGGAAACATACAAACTTGGGAAATGTCAAGTTGAACAGGAGTATACTTGAATAGAGTGGGCCTGGAGCAAACCAGGATGTGGTTGTCATACTCTAAGAATTGACAGGCAGATGGGAGGCCCACACAACATTACACTAATAAGAGGATTTTGTCTTGTCAGGTTGACGTCGAGAGTCAGAGCACTTTCATAAATTTGCTTCTGTGCAGGCTGGAATCATAACAGTGTTTTTTTTTTTTTACAGCATTAACTTGACAACATAATAGGTAGTGAATGAGCCTTTGTCCAAGGTATTCAGAAGCAGTGGTGAAAAAACTTTTTTCCTACCAATGACCCAGAATAATAAAACACCACAAACTACCTTGCTTTCTTTTCATCTCAGCGTATTAATGGAAGTGGCAGTGTGATTATCCATGTCCATCGAGATTACAACCTCTAGAGCTATTCTCTGCCCTACTACAGACAACCAGTCAGACAGTACCAGGGAGTTTGCTCTTTGGTCTGGATCACATCTGCAATCTCCTCTAAATACATTTACTGGAAGTGGGAGCAAAGTACAGTAGTATGCCTGCCTGCCACCACAGCTGGACCAAGAATGGCCACACAACTCAGATTTCATTCAAATCGGTGTTTATCTTTTGGGAAGTGCATCATTATATGTAATATGCTTAAATGTTGGAATAAAAATACGTCAACATGGCATTACCAAAAAGCTTGCATCCTGCAGTGGCGCAGGATTTAAAAATACTTCACAGCAGGGGCTTGCAGTTGCAGGGATGATATCCTAAGTCCTTTCACAAAACAATCAGTTTGTCTCAAACACCCACAGATTGGGGGTTGCAGTCAGACAGAGAAGTAACAGTATCATTTGCTGATGCCTGATTTCAACTGAGAACTGGTTGGGGATACAGGTACTGATTTCTAAAACCCTAAAATGTTACCAAACCTCTCTCTATCATATTTGGTAAAAAAAAAAAACAACAACAGACTGCATCACTTTAACTACTGTATAGACATTAACCTCTTAATCACACACCAACAGCAAAGCATTTGCATACCAACAGGCTAAACATTAGCAATTTACACTTACATAAATTACTTGTACCTGCTATAATGTTTTTAGTTTAAATATTTTACAGAAAACACAATGGCATCTTAATAAAACATAATCAAATATACTTGAAACTGGGAAAAATAAAAATAAAAAGGACTGTCTCCAACAATAGCGTATCTCAAATAAAACCTTGTTCTTTCATTCAGTTGCAGTAAATACAGGCCCTGAGCAGTATTTAAAAATTTACATTAAACTCTTTTGATTTAGTTAATATGGTATTTCCTCTCTAAACTAACTAAACCATTTATTTTCTTCCCCACCAAAGTTGTCTCAACATTTCTCATCCATTCATCTCAGTTTATGGTGTGCATTGAGTATACAGTGATTTTAGTTCATAAGTTGAGATAGTTCAGAAGCTGAAATTACTATATAACCCCCTGCAGTTATATGAAGGGAACAAATGTCTAATGAGTCAGTTGGCTTTAGGCTATTAAGCAATTGACAGGAACGAGCGGCAGCAGCATGAGCAGCAACAGCAGCAGCAGCAGCAATATACCGCCGTTATACAACTTTCTTATCCAACCTAGTGGTACCTGTGCCCAATTGTGGAGTCTTTTAAAGGAGCCTTCTTGTATAAACACTGTCCTTTGAAGGCAGTTTAGTGTTTCCCCTGATGGAGAAAGACGTGGGGCGACTGCCATGACTTTTACAGTAGGGCACCATGCCTGAAGCTTTGGGCCTATGCTTTCTCTCAGTCAGACAAGCCTAACAGGCAACTAGTAGTCTGATTCAGATTCAGAAGGCATTCATGGCAGAAAACATGCAAGCTTTCATCCTAAGCTAACACCAACTGAGCAAGAATAGAGTCTGTAGTCTTTGAACCATGTCCCAGAATAGTACCACAACTCAGTGGGATGTTATGGGCTGGATGTTGGATTCTGTTGGTTTAAATTACACACAAATAATGGAAAGCAACACAAGTGGAACTAAAACCAGAGAATTCAAGTGCCCAAAAGATAACAGTGAGACCCCCTGAGTGACACTGCTATGTGATTCAATGCAGTGTGGTGTATGGTTGTGTGGAGGATAAACTGTAGTTAAGACTACTTGAGAACATTTAATACTATAGTGTATATGGAGCATGTGATCTGCACTTATCTTGCAAAGAAGCCAAGAGTTCTTGTAATACACAACAGGTAACAATTATGCAGCATTTCATTGTTTTCTTTAACAACAAATGAGAAAAATATTTTCTTCTTCAAAAACCAAACTGATCGAGCCTTTAGAAAAATATCTCAACTCTGCAAACCATCAATTCTGTGATGGTTTGCAGAGTTGAGGAAAGAAGGGTGATTCACCACTTCTCTCTTTGCATCCCTGAGGTCCATGAAAGCATCGTCTTTGGCCGCAACTCATTCTGCCCCACTTTGTCCCATCCAGTCATCAGCCAAACATTCGGGAAAGGGTCAGCCAATGACACATTATTAAATCATGAGGGCTGCAGCCAAAGCCTGATGATGGAGACTTGCCAAGCCCTACCAAACTCTCCTCTGTTCTTAATACAAAAGGGAAAATCAAACCCATAAATGGATCTTTCTGTGAGGGCCCAGGAGCCTGAGGTGGATAGGTAGTAGTTGAAGCCACTCTCCAGAAATAATAGTCTACATTTTAAACAGAGCTTCCAGACATCGGTGCCCAGACTATACAAGGTTCACTGACAACTAGTGTCCCTTTATCTTGAGCCTGGGAGGGGTAAAAACCACTATAAATGCATAAACAGGGAGGTGTGGTACTGGTCCTGCTGTTGATCTGTACTAGTCCTCCTGCATCCTGAAACCCAACTGCTTTTTATTTATTATTACTGTTATTGTATCTGCTGATGACCAGACCTGTGACTCAATGTTTCTGCTTAAAGCTGTATTTTTGGTAGCTTTTCTGTTCCATCCCATTATCTAGGCTGAGTCAATCATATCAGCATCGGCATAGTGATTCATACCCCTTTTCAAATTCATTCATACATCACAACATTTCTGCTGAATTTGAGTTCGCAAACTCAAACTGCATCAATGGATGAGAAGACTGCATTACACCACATGACAAACTGTGCACTGGCTGAAACAAAAACACATCTTAACATCAGTGTAACACAATCAAGGAAACTCTTCTGATAATGGTTTAAGAAGAGGAAGCAATCTTATCAAAGTCTGTTATGACAAAATCATGAGAAAGGGTCACTTTTTGGCATGAGTACTAACAGGCAGTGGCTACAATATTGTGAGAGCAGCCTAATTTAATAACTGGAAGGCGTCAGTGTTTTGGCCACAAACTATATCTGACTGTAAGTGAGTTCCTTTTTAAAATCTTATTTAAAAAACAAAACAAAACATTTAGAGGTGCATGTTTTATTACGACATTTCACACCTATGTCTTTAACCATTTAATAAGATAAATAAAAATAAAAATAGAAATCCATGTGTAATCTAAAACTATACAATAGCAGTGTAACATATCGTATAAAACCTTTATAAAGCTCCTAAGATTATGGTTTTTTTTTTATGCTGGTTACATGTCAAACTTTTAGATAACATGATCATATTGTTGCAGTTCTATCCACACCAAGACAAAAAATAATCCAATAAATGTTTTCATTTTACAGAATGACCTTCTTAAGAAATAAGGATAACACAGGGCCAATAATAAGGAGTGAATTAAGATAAGAAATTCTGGGATCAATTCTGGTTGATCCTGTTTTTTAACCAAAAATGTGCAGTTCTAAACCACAGCCTACACCACATCCTGGTTATTTTACAATGAATCACTGCGGTTGCCACCTCACTCTGAATTGAAACAATGCTCCACCCAAAATCTTATCTCTCTGGGAGTCACTCAATCACTCCCTTTAGACTTGAAAAATGAACTTTAAAAGCTGGATTTAGGTTACCCCTATGCAGAGGGTGGCAGCTGTAGTCATCTTGGATTCACATGGTGACCCAGTTTCATGGTGAAGGAAAAACAATAAAAAGAGCCAAAAAAAACCCTCTTAAACCACTCAGAATAAGCCACTTCTCTTCTCTTTTTTATCCATATGCTCTGCAAACACCAAACATTTGTATGTTCATCTTAATATGGCTAAAACTTCAATTCTAGTCTTCACTCGCGACTCTGTCAAGCAAGATACACAAAAGACGGCTTTTGTGTGTTGGTTCTGATATTGCCAGCCATGTTCATCTGACTAGAATTGGCAAAAGGCAAAACTTGATGTTGTTCACTAGCTCATGCAGATGGTTCTTTATTTAGAGATAATAGTCTCATGTGCTGGTGACTGGCTGAAATTTGTATGATGTTGATCATCACCTCAGAGGAATGGCTTACTTGCTATTATAGCCTACTGTATAGCTAGTAACTACTAGTCTTATTATATGTAAGCCTAATATATACAGTATATTATGGTAGCTCTGTGGCAAGGTATCTTATTTCTGAGAAAGCCTATCTGGGTGTCCAAAGCAAGCACATCATGCTCTCTTTGAAGACATAACTATAATCTAATGTAGAGTTCAACAGTGTGACAGAGACCTGTAGGTCAAACTGCTCCCTTTTAAAGCACAGTTATCAACTGTTCCTAAAGTATTCTTTCCAAGAAGAGCATCCAACTCTGAAAAAACTGAAAATCAATGCAATCAGTGAATACACCAACAACTTACTTCACCCCGACACAATGCGAAAACATGGAAACATGGAAATGAGGAGGATGAGTCACTGACCATTTAAGCCCTCACTGACAGGGGAAGAGAACATCTGACTGACAGGATATGAGGAGAGGATCGATTGATTTTACAGCTTCAAATCTGAGTTCAGGCATAATAACAAGGAAACCATTTGCAGTAAGTGTTGTGCAGACAACTGGATGACTTTTGAGGAGGTGTCTATAAAGGGGAGAGTCGTCACTGTTGAGATACAAATTGCTCATTGAGAAGAGAGCGGTACTAACTGCTAAGAGCCTCACAAGGAGAAACACCCAACATACTAAAGATAATTATCTCACTACGCAGAAATAGATGTAATCAGGATGATGGGAAGGGGAGCTATTCATTTAGTCATGCATCACACTTAGCTCAGAATTTGCCAGCAGCGGTCTCTGGCATGTCTTAGTTACATTGTCCAGGCCTTTTGTATTGTCAGCAACAAGCAATATTTCGTAAACCTTATATGGGTAGTTAGACTCACTGTATTAACACTCTCAGATGAGTAGCATTAACTTACAAAAAAAAGTCCTTGCAGTTTTGTAGACAACTGTTGAGAATTAAGCTGCTCCTTAATATAAACCAATTACTCATCAAGGATTCATTAATCCTTTGAATTCTTTGCTCAGTTTTCACTTCCTTTTGTTTGCAGGCTTTTAGCAGAGTCACTTTTACTTTTCAGACTAAGTCGAGCTACTCAGAAATGCCACCAATTTGCATGTCAGTGGTATTTCACATGTTTTGTTACAGTGTTTGTGGGAAAAAATAGTTTTTAGAAATTCAAAATGATTAGTTTTATTGCCTGTATGCTCACAGATTTTCAACACATATGACATATAGAAATGGATAAAGGAGAGTGTCTTTTTGAGCCTGAGTCATGTAAAAAAAAATGTATCAATAAAGCAAAACAAAAAATATAATATTAGTGGATTTTGTCCATGCTATTATTTTTCTTCTACTAGGGATAATCATAATATAAGTTTTTGAACAGTTCCCATAATGCTCTGGGGGATGGAAGCAGGCAGTAGTTGCCATGGACTAAGTGAGTTAGCTGTGGTCAAATCCTTTAGCCTATTTTTTTTAGCTTACACTTGTTCACATTTTGTCTGGTTTGCACCATGAAAAGTCCTGCTGCATTAGCTATTAGCAGCTCCTGTTTGCACTGTAACCATGGATGTACAGATAAAAAAAATACTTGATTACTTTTGATAATAAAGAAAACCTTGCAATGTGTGAGTCATGTCATGTCTTTGTGTTCATATTTGAGCTCTGACTCCTAAAAGAGGGAGAGCAATTTTTGATACAAATTTTATCACTCACCTTTTTATGGGTTAATATAAATAGAAGTATACTTGTGTAATATTTTTAACTGCATATTAGGTGTTGTCAGCGTTTTCGTACCACAGTCCTTCCTAACACAGACCCTATTTGATAAATATTTAATCTTTAGGAAGCATATAAAAAGATGTTTTATGGGTTTGGGATTGTAGAATTGTTTATACTATTAAGAGGGAGATTATGCTAATGTGAATTTCATGCCAAATACCCCTCTAAACATGAAAATGTATGGCTAAATAAATGATTGCATATTTGCTAGTTTTTCTGGGGATCACTTGGATCTCCAGCGCTTGAGTGCCAACATTCTGCCTCTACAACACTCTTGTAGATGGCTAGAGACAGGCAGATGTGAGGGCTTCTTAGTGGGTAGTAACATAAAGTCTCTGTTGCTCTGGGGCATTCAGTGAAAGGCTATTTTAACTTTATTACAAAGTGGGACTTTTATTGACAAAACTATTGCAACCTATTAAGCCTAATACCTTTGAAGGCCACCTCCTACCCCAGGGAGCTACAAATCCCAATAAAATGTCATCAAATACAGTATGTTCTGGACACAAACAAACACATACATCTTATCCACCAGAGACATGGTTACACAGACCGCATACACTCACCTGTACTGTAGAGCTGATTTCAGCAGCAAAGCCTCCGGTTACTGGTGCCTCATGACTAATGAGCAAACGTCCAGTTTTCACCACTGACTGAAAAACAAAGACACATACAGATGATTACAGAAGGTTCTCAGTTTAGTTCCTTCACAGCAAACCAGCAGTATCTCTAAAAGATATGGTTGGCATTATCTGCTTCAAATAGGGATGCCAACTCATTCCTGCATCAGAGAACAGTCTGAATAGTGTTTGTAGTTTCTGCTAAAATAAATTGACTATATTCAGTGGAACCAAATATCAATCAAATCAAGTAAACCTTTTCATAATCTTTATATGGGTACAGGTTACTAGTTGCATAGTCAGCACATTGGTAAATAGGGTGATTATAACACTTCCAAGATGATTTTTTATATTCTCAAGCATCTCATTATATTCTTGTACATTCAGTAGTGGCAGCATGTATCCAAGTAATTTATAAACTCATCCAGGCAGTATAATATTTACAGGAGGGCTAATGGAAGAAGCATTAAAGATTTTGTCAAATTGTCAACATTCAAACAAATTTATCTACTTAGACACAAAGGTTTGGGTGCTTGTATGATGGATGTGTGTTTGTGTGAGAGAGAGACACTGTAAAGGTGAGAGCTTAATTACTGGAGGTGCCACTGTTGAGGCAGTATGTGGGCCGAGAGACGACGGGTGTTACCGAGTAAGGGTGGTTCACATGCTGCTTGCTGTGGTATGCTATATCTGTTTACCACCCTCAGGGTGCATGTGTGTCTGGCTGTGTCACTGTGTGTATAAAATGGATATGACACAACAGTATGAGCTGGAGGGTTGATTTAGGCTGGCACGCAGGGCCAACGGGACAATCATGGACATTAGAGGTCTCAGCCTCCCAGGCATTTGCATTTGGGTTTTCTATAACCTGACATTACTGCAGGATGCCTCTGCTCCACCCGTTATCTGCCACAGCATAAAACCAATACTATACTATAATCTCATCCACTTGCCACTGGTCCAGACCAAAGCTATGTCTGTTCTCTGCAACTTCAGCAAACATTTTCTCTCCTCTATCCAGTTGTTGTCTTTCTGTTTGTTTCCAACAATAAATTGAGTAAACACCTTGTTACAATTTATGTTAGTGAAGACAACAGAAGAACAAACTGATTGTTAAGTTGCAATCCTATATCTACATATTTTGATGAGGTTTCAGTAAGAATGAAACACAATTATATGGAGACTATTATGTTCAAGTGGAGTGGAATCCCTGGTCCATGCTTTGGCATGTGAGTGTATGTGCACTGAAATAACGACACTATACCATGCACCCTTCATTTAAACGCAGGGGGTAACTCTCACATACTTCTCCATCCCTCAAAACCACGGACCAAGCAAAGCATCCAACATAACTACATAACTCACTGAAAATAAGCATCACATGGCTATATGGCACTATAAATTAGGCCTGACAGTTTTTCCCCTGACAGGACCACATAGTATCAAACACAGGGGCATTCTGGGGCTTCATGCTGATGCTAAATGGGCAAATGTTTACATTGCTGAGGTCCTGGGTTTGGCTGTGATTGTGAAGCATTAAATAACTGTGGAAAGCTGTACCACTATCACACACTCGTATTAGGGGCTCAATGAGTCAGCACTGTGTCACTCTGAGACACTTGATGAGATGCCAACATGCCTCTTCCTGGTGGGGCACACTGGAAACATTGTATTGTGCGCTGAGCTATTTAGAAGCTGGAATGCAAAAAGTCTTAAAGTTTTTCATTCAACGTCAGCGTCGAAAAGCTAAATTCAAAGTTTATGCCAGTTTACCGAGCATGCATATTTAACAAACCATTGAGGTGAATGAGTTCAGTGTGCAAAAATCTCTGATTATATGACACCATGTTCAGGAATGTGGTAGTTAATAACAACACTGGAAGACAATAACAACAGTTGGCAATCTGCACAGTGAGGAGGAATCAATCGAGGGGTTGAGAGTAGGGCGATGTCTTGATATGACATGTTGTTGTTAGGTTCGCCTGAGCGCAATGACTCATACAGGTCTGGTGAATAAACAGTGCTGCTACCCGATCTTCTACCCCGCCCTGATGTTGAACCCATTCCTCATCTTACACATACACATACACAAAGACTGTGTTTACAAAACTTCCAATTTACACTGTGACACCAGCATCGCCCTGATCTCCCTATTGGTCATCACCCTGAGGGGATACGGGATACCCATCATAGTACTCGCTGCATCAGGAGTGCATTCTTCAGATGCTTTTGACACAAAAGGAGCCTGCCACTGTTTTTACAATATCGTGGGATAGAATGTCAGACACTGGGGGCTGGGGAAAACTCATGACCAGTTAATAGACTTGCCCCTAAACACTCCTGCTTAAACCCAATTGACAGTCACCGCCAAAGTTTCCACTAGCTGGCATAGGCAGGTTCAGTAGGCTACTCCAGAAGTAGTGGTGCATACCGTTGCATCATATGACAATATGTTTGAAAAATGGCAAAATGTAGTAATGTCTGGAGAAGTAAATTGGCAGTGGGTGCACTGGTACAGCAGGTAATGCAATTCATAAAATTAGTTTAAGTCACTGCATTTCAGTCACAGAGGAACAAGAAAAACAAAAATACACACTGTTATATGAAAAGACAGAAATGACATTTTCTTACTGTACTGCTGCTACATGTTGCTCCGTGAACACAGTTAATCCCTGCATCTTTTACTATAACAGCTGTCTATGCTGGACTTGTTAGATATGCATTGCACTGCTGGATCTCTATGTATAACAAGGCCAAAGCTGGATTTATATTTGATGCGAGAGAATCTTTGTTTTGATTTATAGTTCAGCATCAGATTTCTCCCGTTGATAAAACCACCACAGATCCCCCTTGTTTTGTTTATGAATATGGGACTATTCCGTGGGTCTGTTTCGTTCACTATGATACAGAGTGGGGTTCGCAGTGAGCCGATGCAGAGAAAATGGCTTTGCTAGAAGTATGTTAGTAAAGAGCAAACCTTTTTTTAAACTTGCTTCATGCTGTCTTCACTCTCAACAATCTGTACCAGCATTGGAAACTGGTGCGAGAAAACACAAGCGGACTAATCCCAGTTCTTGCGGTCAGTACGTGCCATTTCTGTAGTCAACTAAGTCCGACTTATAGCTGCATTCTTGAGAAGGTGCACTACAGCATAGGTACGGAGTCAACACATAGCCCCCATGGGTGCAGCGGTAAAGGAGCAATCCACTTAATTTAGAAGTAACTTAAGAGTCTACAGCCACGTTAGGAGCTCTGTGAAGCTGTTCAGTGGTGCTTTGAGTTAAAGTTAAAGTTAAGTATAACGTTAACCACGTTCACCATCATAGTTTACCATGTTACCACTAAGCACAAAGTACAGTTGAGGCAGATATGTGGTCATAAAGCAACATATTGGCCAAATACAATTTTGGACCTGATGATGGCATTAGAAGAAAAGTCTGATTCACCATTTGGGCTCTGTGAATGTTTGTACAAAAGTTCATGGCAATCCATCCAATGACTGTTGAGTCATTTCAGTCTGGTCCAAAGTGGTGGACCATCTGACCAACCGACCAACCCTTACCATCCCTAGAGCTGCTAGCATGGCTAAAGTCAATTCACACGAGAAAAAACCCCCACAAAAACTGTTACTTCTATATAAACTTCCACTACAAGCATTTTTTGGATACATATTTCTCTCTCTACTTTAATGTACCGCATTTAGTGTCTATATGGAAGGACACATATAATGGCTCCTGCTGTCAGAAAGCAACCTATTCGTGGCCTCAACATCCAACTCACCTCACTGTCTGAGGGTCCATTACACACAGTCTCAAGAGATGGAAACAAAATACACACACACATAGTCGTTTTTACATCTCTGACAGGAGACTGTGACAGAACTCTAGCGTCTACATAGTAATTGTGGCTGTAGCCTTTAACCCAGTTGCTTCCGGTTGCTGGATGGGTTTTCAGGAGACAGAATCATCCACTCTCATTGTGTGGTTTGACCCTTTTCTCAAAAGTCATCCAGTCCTCTTATTTGCCCATGACAGCCACCTTTCATGTCGGCAAAATTGGGACGGAATGGGGGCAAAGCCGTTACTTATAAGACAGTGGTGAAGCCACAGGAAGTACGTTTGGACAGTGCATGAAGATGATCAGTTAGACGAATCCAAGGGGAAAAATTATATGCCTAGAATAAAGACAGGACAGTTAAACATGTCATGAATCTTTCAACACAACCTCAGGAAGACGTGCCGGCTGGGGGATCTCTTTGTTATGGTTTTACACCGTGGACTCGTGCTTGATGAGTTTATTACTGAGTGGCTCATGTCCTGTGAATCAAAGAGCATCCTCTTACCAAAATGAGAGCAGTCAGAAGAGGTTGTTTAGACAGAATAGCTGACTCTACACCAATATTAAGGTGGATACTGACAGTGGAAAAGGGTAGATAATCTAAGAAAGGACGCAAAAAAGACACAAGTGCAGAAAGCAGAGAATCTGAGGTAAGGATTAGAGGCTGGATCTGAGTATGAAGCTGAACAGGTCCTGAATGTGGGTTTAGTTTGGAAATGACCCTGTTCTGCTAGTGAAGTGGAGCTCTTTCAAAGACTAACCAAAGTCATAAGGGATTTTTACTGTAAAACAAAGGCTGGAGGAGACTGAGTGCTGACAAATGGAAAAGGATGGAAATACTGGAATGAGGAAATTCATAGATGAAATGTATAAATAGAGAAAATGAGAAAAGTGGTACCAGAAAGTGGTGGAGTTGCTGTAGCGAATAATTTCAGTGTATAGAAAACTGATTTAACAATTTGTATCGTGAAAATGTATGACTTCTATTGTGTGTTTGAATTGTATTCAGAACTTTTTCACAGTTGGATGCTCTCTACATTTTATTTTGAATGTTTCTTTACACTGTCTGGCTTCTGAGAAAAGCCAACAATCTGTAAGGACGTTGGGCTATAAATTAGTAAACTTGTCATTTACTACTAAAATTTTCCCAGACAATAATTACATGACAAAACAAGGATACACACCCGCAGCCATGCTTGATTTAAGTGCTAGCTCGGATAACTGCGGCATCACCTCAATGACACCAGTTTCATTTCAGTGGAGGGTGAACACTTGTCAGTGTAAGGCTGGGTAGATAAACATGTAATTGCTTCACACAGCCTTTGACTTTGCTTGAAAAAAACTTGCCAAAAAAACTGTTTTTCTGAAAAGTTAGCAACTTCAATCTAAGAAAATATTTGGGGGTATACTTAAGCAGTTGGCTAGAACCCACACAAACATTACACTGTACCCTTTTTATAGTCAGTGGAATGCATTTAATCAATTACTGCACTGTGCTGTTTATTATCAACTCAGTATCTCACTTCTGTGAGTGCTTGATACATCCTGCTCCCTGCCTGGGCTCTGGCTCTGAGACAGAAAGAGGGCTCCTGGTTGGTGGCAGCTGGTGGTAGTTGGGCAGGGCGACAGCTCTGGTGGCTGCAGCTTTACTACTCATTGTGCTGCAGGGCTGTCATTAGATGCCGGAGTCGTTCCGCTGGCTGCAGGGGAAATGTCATGTTTACTGCCATTCCCATACACACCCAAACCTAATGAGCAGCATGGAGCTCGTCCTGCCGCAGTCGCTACATCATCACTACTTCTACGTTCTGTCTCTTCCTCCATCAGGCTCCTTCCTTCCTGCACTTCCCAAATCCGTCTTTCCTCCATGCTGTGGTTCGTCTCATCCTCGTCACCCGTTTTTCTTTTGGCTCCGCCTTCAATCCATTCTTCAAACCATCTATTAATCCTTCCCTGCTCTCACAAAGTCTGTGCTCTCAGTCTCAGTGCTCCCCACTATGTGGCCTCACCACTGAGAGGCTGGCGGCCAGTGACCTGGCATGTCCTCAGAGGCTAAGGTCAGAGCTGTCACTCTCCCATGGCATATATACTCAGTCACACACATACGGATGGGGGCCACACAAAGGCATGTGCACACACACCACACAACCACATGTACACATTCACACATGCAGACGCACACACAGCTTCTCAAACGCTGCTCATTCAGGATTGATTGATTTATGACAGTGAGTCACTTTCACAGCTTATCTCCTGCTGGTGATGCTGTTGTGGTATTTTGGTATTTAAGTGTTACCTTAGCAAAAAAGGAGACGCATGCAAATAGAAAAAAGAAATCTAACCCTAACAGTGGCACATTTATACAGGAGATAGTTATGACAGAGCACTAACTCATTCTAAAAGGACAGTGTACAGACTGTGGCGATGAGAAGTGAATAAAAACAGTTCATATTTGGAGCTAAATTGGGTTGCGGTTTGACTGGTGCAGAATCCCATAATGTGCTTTCGAATGAGTTCTGAAAGTTTTCGAAACAGTCTTTCCAGAAGAAGTTGCCAACACTTATTTGTTGGATCTGTATTTTTACACCACTAAATTGGTCTAGAATAATATAAAAATAGTGGTGATGACAAAAACAAAATCGGCTGTGCTTGTACTGAAAGCACACACACACACTAGACTGTACGTGACTCCCTGTCTTCCCATATAGTATGCCTCCTCTTCCCTCAGGCCGTCCATCAAAATGTGACAGGAAGAGAAAGTTTAGTTCTGTGCCGCCACTGAGGAGTCGTCCTTGCCGCTGGATCCGCTGGCTTCGCTCCCTTCCGCCGACCCTGTAATTGCGCGGCCACCGCAGGGTCCTAACTCAAGCGCCACCATGTGATCTCCATGACAAATGAGAGTTGGGACGAGGCCTGACTACTTGCTTGGGCCTTTAAAGTGGCGCTCTGCGATTAGCGGAGAAGGGTGAGTACTTGGCGAACCGGAGGCCCCGTTAAATCACAGCTCAGAGGGAAGAAGGGCGGGAGGAAACACAAACACTCACTCGCTCTTTTGGTGCCATACAATCACTCGCTCTCTCTCTCTCACGACAGAGAGAGGGAAAGTGAGAACCAGAAAGAGAGAGAGGGTGAGAGAGCATAAGAATGAAAGAGCAGGAGAGAAAGTGTAGAACAGCCTCTGCACTGGGCGGAGGGCCAAGCCATCCTCCAGAGGAGCCAGGACGCCAGAGGAGACCTCAGACAGAAATAACTCCAAACATCCCATAAAGACCCATTAAAACCAATTCAACTCAATTACTCCCTGACACACACGCATACACACACTCTACCTTTCTGCCCTGCAACTATACTGTACCCCCGACTGCGCATCAGTGTGTACACACAGACACAACTACTGCTGCACGCACTCCAACTTGATGACAGCTCTTTGTGAGCATCCCACAGGCTGCCGCATGTATGAGCAGACAGCAAAGAGGTAAAAATCAATCAGCGATTTTTAAAGGCCCCATAAAGCCCCGTATAACATAACAAAGGGATGATTCCTGTGGATATAAACATCCTGACTTTCTTGTAAGGAGGATTTTTACTCAGTAGGATAACCTGTATAAAATGAAAATAATTACATAATATCTGGTGTAAATGGACTTGAATTTTCTAGGGAGAATGGAAATGTTAATGTTAAATGCACAAAGTAAGTCACTGTGAAAAGAAACATCCTTCTCTACAGTGGCCTCCTTGGTTAGGCTAATCAACACTACAGGGGGTGGAAAGAATAACAGGAATACACAGTAATTGCACAACGCAGCTATAGCCTCTCAATAAAAAGTACCATTGTGAAGCTTAGTTCTGTTGAAGACATGTAACAGTGTTGAATTGTCTCTATTAGAGGTGATATGATTAGTCAATTCATTGAGAAAATAATCAGCAGATTAATCATCGATTAACTATGATTAGCTATCAGACCTGTTTTTTTCTCGTTTTTTAATTTAATAAACTATGAAACTCTTGTTGGCTATGTTTAAAATGTGTGTATTTCTGTGTAAAATATTAATATCTAAGTGTAAGTCAATCTTTGTCTGACAGCAGAGAACATTGGTGTGAAACTTCTAAACTTCCAATAGAAGAACAAGCCTACTTCATATTGCATCATTTTCACATCATTAACTGCTTTAATTTTGCAGCAATTAGATTTAGACCTACATACTGTACAAACCAGTGTCTAATTACATTTGTATACTGTTAGTACGTTCCTCACGTGAATGTTCATCACTTCATTAAAATGTATCAAACCTCCTTAGCAACCAAAATGGGGAAAGAAGTGTTTCCTGCCCAGCTAATACATGTCACAATGTTGGTATGAAAAAGGTAGTCCACACCATTGTGTGTATATTTTGGTGGTTTAAATACAATGACAATAGTTAAAAGACAATACTGCGTAAACTGTGGTTGTGCGTTGTGGTGGTTGTAGCATCCACAAAACATCAATCACAAAACACAATATGAGGAAGCAATGAGAGAGAAAGCTCAAACAGAAACCCCCTGCTACAGCTCTTCACAAACCTCCACACAGGAAACTTGTTTAATGCATCCCAGTACCCGCAACATTCCTGCAGGAGCACAAGGACCTTACAGGCAACTGCATCTGGCTCACAACAATATTATACAAAATGAGGTTTTAAGGAAACGAAAAATCACATGTCCCACGTGACAGTCACACACCAGTCAACATAATTTACCATGTCGAAGAATTTAGATTTGTTTCATCAGTTGGTATTTTGCACATGGGATATGTTAAAAGATGGGATGAAACTATGTATTGTTTTTTCCAAAATTTGCTGCACCCAAAAATTCCTACATCTCCTACATTAGTGTTCTCTGTGCTGCTATCAAATGATGATGCCAGCACTGTAAGTTGATTGGTGCAATGTCTGTGCGGGAAGGCACTAAGAATAATTCTCACTATTGCACGTTGTTAGCCGCTGCTAAGCCTCATCTGTGATTTCAGCACTCCATATGTTACTCCTCAACTGCATGTGTTCATTACTCTGTGTTGGGATTTGAGTCGTGGTTTAAAAAGGTGTAATATATATGATATTCAGCCCCACTAGATGTCGCACTAGAGCACCAGCATCTCAGACCAAAACAAATGCGTGTCGTTTACTCAACAGAGTTGGGGGGGAAAAAAGAAAGTGGCATCTGAACACAGCTCACGAAACTGAGATCAAACTGTCAAACTAGGCAGCACTGATCAAATATGGATCAAGATTCCTTTACTGCCTTTTGCCTTTTTCTTGCCTCAAATGTTTTCAGGAACATATTTTAGTGTACTGTTTAGCTGTAATATGAGAAAGCTTGTGACCTGGCCGCCGTGTTGAAAATGGACCATCAAAACAAGGAACAGAGAAGCTTGGATAACACCACACATAGAGGTAGTGTGACTTCATTCTCTGCTCAGGACGCCATTGCTCCACTACATCTTTACATAGCAAACAGTTGTTTGCCGCCATCTAGTGGGGCTGAATGTCGTATATTGCACCTTTAACACACGGAGTGCTGAAGTTGAAGGACTACTGGTTTCTCAAAGGTCATTTGCCATCACAACTTGACCCATAAAAAAGGGTTAATGCTAACTAATGCTAGCTAGACCCCTCCCTTTGTATAATGTGGGATGAAAGCAGCCCTGAGTGTGGGGGAGCTAGCAGTTGTGAAAATAAGTTGTGAAAGCTAGTTAGCCAGACTTGCTAGCCTCCACTTTCCAAGATGAATACAAACTTAACGGTGTGATGGGTACCACCAAATGTTGAATGATGAAAATGGCCAGACATCTTCAATCATCACTATGTGGGCTTGTTGAAAAAAGGAGGGAAAACGTCTAGTATTAACATTGATAGGCTATACAGGGCTATGACATGCTCCAGCCAGTAGCACACCACAGAAGTTTACAGCATGTCGCCAAGCAGTGTCAGACCTCAGATGTCAGTCAAATGCTGCCATGGGAAACGCCCAACCAGAAGCTTGAATCTTTGATGCTGTTTCCACAAATATGCCCAAATCTAGTTGTACCATTTTTTTTTGAAATGCACATCACCCACAGTATCACCATAGTTTATATTTCCTTACACAAAAAGTGAGGAGAATTTAAATTTCTGTTTGTTTTTTAAAAACTCTAACTTCACCAACTTCAGTATAAAAGAAATCAGAGTGCTGGCCTCAATGAACTCTGAGTGCAGTCAAAAAAAAAATTGTCAAAACTTCTAAACTGAACACTGAAATTTCTTAGACTTTCCAACAATAAATGGAAAGTCTAAGAAAAACGTGAAAAAGAAAAATAAAAAAAATTAAATAATTGTTAATAATTCCCAACTGTGTTTGAAAGTGAAATCCAAAATACTGTAATAAACAAAAAAGTCACATTAATAAAAGTCGTGAAATGTTGGTGTAAGAAAAAAACCCCATAAAAATCTCTAATCAAGATTGAGGAATTTTTATTATCATATTTGGGTTTGATTATAGTTTACGTAACTGACTTCATGATTTATAACTGACTTTTAAAGGATCTGGAGAATACCTGGGCAACAGAAAATCATAGTGTGTGTTGTAACCTAGTGGACCTCTTGGATGTCTCTCTGTCCTTGTGACTTCAGACACTCTGCCTTTTCCACTGAGTCCTGCTATCAGCCTTCAGGCTGACCTCAATGATCTCAATCTGCCCACACCTCTGGCCAAGGCTCCTTAACTAAACCGTCCTCTCCAGTGGAAAACTGATGACCTGGCCCAAAGAAGCAAAAGCCCATCCAATCCAAAGTGCCTTTTGCTTTTAGTGGGCCCATTTCATAACAAAAACTGTCATCACCATCATCATCATTATCATCTGGTATCAAAATTGTGTTTAGCCAACAATCACTGAATGGGAGAAATGGAACAGAAAAGAGTGTAATTTCGCGGCCTCATTTTGATTAGTGTGTCCATTTTCAACAGTCTGCGGTAATTAATCTCATCTGTTTGATCTGCATGGGAGACAGCCTGGGGTGAGTGACACAGTCTGTCTCTTTGAAAAACAACAGAACAACCATGGCTAGTACACACAATGCGTCTTTATTCTGAGTGTCTGTCAGAACTATGAGCCTATATGATTTTTCAATGTGTCTATGCGTGGATTTGGCAAATCTCAGGCCACCTTTCTCCAGTGAGTGACACTGGGAAGAATTTGAGAAATCTCCAGTGCCTAGCTGTGGAATGTGAACACTAGTTTCAGCCAGGAAGAAGAATGGAAAAGAAGTCAGTGAGAGACGGACACAAGTGGGGGGTGGGGGAACTGGAGGAGAAACAGAGGGAAGATTACTATACCTTGAAAATTTCTGGTAAGCCACAAACAGGCTTCATCAAAATCAAACGCTAATACTTGTTGGGTCTAGATTAATCATCCCAGTGCTCCCTATGGGTTTATTCTTTTCCTGGTGTTGCATTACGCCATACTTCACCAGCGACACCAAAAGAGGATTCTGGATCCATCACCGAAAAACAACCATGAGTAATTTTCCACTTATATAACCACCGAAACACTGCTGCAGCGCGACACATGACAAAAGTTATGACACACACACACACACACAGTCCAAAAGGCAAGTATGACCATCCCCCCTCCCCTTAAATCCCCCCCCACCCCCCTCCTGACTCCAATCTCTATCCAGCTCTCTCCTGCCCCACATGTTTTCTTTCTTTCTTTCTCTCCACAAAGTCCTGCTAGTTCGGTCCACAGCGCACAGTGTTAACATTGTAATTACAGACGTGGGCTACAATAATAAGAATGCAGGGAGTGGGGCCCAAACCTCTGGCCACTTTCTTCCTATGCCATTTTCTTCTACTTTGATTGTTTCCAGTGTGTGTGACAACGGGCCAAAGATATTAGGAGTGTTGTGGTGGGCCAGTGAGCACATACTGGCTGAGACCCCTCGACTGAAAGGGAAACACAGGCATGATCCCAGTCCGTCTGCGTGCTAATCGCTAGCAGGCTGCCTGCCCCTTCCCTGGCCAGGCTCCAGACCACAGATTCAGATAAAGGTAGTCAGCTCGCTGCCATGCTGGGTGTCAGATCTGCCAGGGAATCACCCGAGCAAGGACACCAAACTACAATGAATCCAGATGTGAATACAAACTATCTGCGCTCAAAGTAATATTTCCTGACATTTTCATTTATATAAAATCCATTTTGGAATCTCTCACATATTGATACAACGCTGACTGAATGTACAGACAGTTCATCAAAGGTTTGACATCTGCTGTTCTAAACACACAGTGTCTGGTATGTTTTTCCTGGGAACAATCCTCTGGCACATAGCAGGGGTTCCCATCTTTTCAAAAATCATTTCCCTGCACATTCCAAACATCCTACAGATTAATAATATTCTCTATGTGGAATTCTCATTTGTTGGATTTGCAAACATTTGACACGTTAATAGCACACTTTGAGACCAGTTGTTAGATGTGAAGTTATTAAGGCCAATTACCAATGGGTGTCATGAATTCCCAGGCACGCACATTTGTGAATGATTAAAGCTTATGACACTACTTTACTCTCTTCTTTTTTCTCCTCCCTTCTCCCCATCTCTTAATTTAATTACAAATTTCTACTAAAACTTAGTACACACAGTACATTTTCCTCTCAATTATGATTGACACTATATAGCTATGCCATAAGAGGTATCAGAGGAGCCACATGACTGCAAAGTGCATAAAATAAGAATAAATTGGCATGACAAATGATCAAATGTCTGTGGCCACAAACGCTCTTAAATGTGATGTTTATTTACATCACATTTAACATAAAAGTGAAGATTGTTGAAATGATTTATTCAGGAATTCTGAAATTGTCAATGTTTTAGCTTGGTCTCCTATTTTATTCCCCAGTAGATTCAGTGGGTCAAATTTGCATTCATCCTATTACTTGGAGTGTCAAAAGCTTTTTAGCTGGCTTAATGGTTGCTTCATTTTCTGCAATTTTGTCAATTGGTATACTAGACATTTAGGCTAAGATCGGCTTCAGATCAATTTGTAATCTTACTTTTGTGTTTATTTTTATTCTAAAACACAAATACGAGCACATATTTGTGGCTTTCCTTTTTAAACCAAATCATATTTTCTATTTTTTCAAATTAGCAGTGAGACACCACAATCTTTCCACATCCCCGCTGGCAACTGCTGCAGAATTTCAGAAACATAGAAGTAGAGTTCTAATAGACCATCTATTTTTGCATTTATTTTGCACTACAGCAGTTTAAAAAACAGAAACACAATCTATGACTCTTACGTTTGGCAAGATGATGAATAAAAATCAAAAGTAAAAATGGCTTAGTTACGTCAATTGCCATTCCTTGTATTATGACTTAAGACGAAACATTAAAATACTAAAGCAAGACAAATCTTTACAAGCAAACATTCTCATCAATTATTGCGAGAAAAAAAAATTAAGAGGTATCAGAAACCCATATGGTAACAATTTAACTGAAGCTCGTTTACTCTGCCGTATGTGACAGTACTACCGTCCAGATATTTTTCCTGTTGCCTTGCTCTTATTTGAATAACACTGGTCTAAAATACAGTGGAAACAAGCCTTTCTTGTTAATAACACTGGTCGGAAGAAACAGGCAGGTCCGGGACCATCATCTGGAGGCCACCTGTTGGTAGCTGTAATGTGCAGCTCTACATTATTATGATGACAAGCTCAAGGCTCAACATTCAAATTGGGAAATAAAATAAAAAGGATGGGCCATCATTTCCACTCAAAGTTCTTGAGTTGGCTTTCGTGGAAATGCAAGGCTCAAAGGAAGCACCGGGTGCTGTTGGAACGAACCCAATTCAAATTACTTCAAATGATCGGTAATGCTGCCAGGTTCAGATTATGTTTTCTTTTGGCTTCGTTTGAAGTGAGATGTTTCCATCATCTTAAACTGAGGAGGGGAATGTGCAGTACAATCAGTGAACACGTTTCAAGGTAGGGTTTCAGCGTCACCGCTTCAGTGACAACATGAATTAAACCTGCCGTGCCACGTTCAGGCTGCAAGCATGTTCACATGCAACAGACAAATTAGGATCAAGTGAGCACTCTCAAAAACGGCGTTTGCCAGCAGACTTGCTTCAACAAATTTCCATGTGGCCGCTCAAAAACCTGGTTTTGTTGGGCGGGCTCCACACATTTTAATAACTGAACAAGACTTTAGCTGAAACACAAGAATAATGAGGCTAGTATTTTAAAGTGTGGTGGGATAGGGAATGTGTCCAGTCCTTGTAAAATATAAATTTGTCACTTTTCTCTGGCTTCTTAACAATAAAAATGTTTTTTTTTAAAAATCCGTCTATTTTTTCCATTGACCACCTGACAAAAAAATAAAGGCTGCGAGTTGTAGAATCGTTAACAAGCTGACATCATCATAATTTCTCTGCAACTGAGCTCAGGGTCTCTTGTGAACTGGGCAAAGGCCTTGATGTTTATTATAGAGTTATTAAAAATGTTACTGCCAGATGTGGCAGAACAATCCTGTGTCAAAATTGGGGAAACGGAAAAATCCCTGGCAGATTCCTGCCACAAGGAAAGCTGATCATCAAATTGAAAGCTCACTTAAATGCAATAATCTGAACATTCCAATATTATGATATTAGATCAAATTTTCCAAAACATTTTCAGATGACAGTTGGTTGGGATGAGTTGGATTGGGGGTAAATATCAGTGCATCGATATTGCTTGTTTGGTTTCACTGTTTTCCTGCTGAAGGCAACAGCCAGACTGCTTTATAAATCATGAATATTAAAGTTATGGTTTAAAGCAAAGAAACTGCCTCAATCTGTTTTTATTCATTATCAGAAAGTAGTTTCCATCAGAGGAAGCCAGGATTAGTTTTACATTAATACAGGAAATTAAATATTATTTAAGTATCATCTTTTTAATGATTATGTTCCATATTAACGTGTGGTAGCAATTTTGGAATATTTTCCATCAGTCACTCGTCCACAGCTATTCTAAAGTCTCTTTATAGGCTACTTCAAATGACAGTTTATTCACCCCATATAATTATGGTAGGTATTATTAAAAACAATGGCAACCACAGCCGTCAAGACGAGAACAACATAGCGAACGTGACATTGAGCAGAAAATGGCTGGTGGCTCCCTGAGTCCATTTGCGCTCATGTCTTTTTCCACCTCAACGCATAACAAACAAACATACTGTGAGCATACAGTGTCCTGCCTGACTCCCGGCTGCTTCCATACACTGTATTTACCTGCCGTCTGGCTCAGGACACACATTACAGCTTGAAACCATTATGAGAGAGTGAGGGGTGAGTAGAGCCGTGATAAGAAGGTCTTATCTGTACAGTGAGTCAACAGACTCCGGAGTACTCAGAACACGCAGACATTGCAACCTGCATCACTTCCAAGAATCACAGTGCCACAGAACAGATGCTGCTGCACATTCCTGCTTAAGCACCCCCCCCCCCCTACATCTCGTCTTCCTCTGTCAGGCATCCATTACGCTCTGCCTTTGTTTGCGACTCGGACGAAGGCTTAATTTATATGCTGTAAGACATGAGATATTGCTGCACTTGTGCACTGCAAGTCCTTAAGTGACTCCTCCTGCATGTGTTTTGAGGGTTGAACAGGTTCAGCCAAATCGGTTGCATCACTAGGAGGGCTAAGATCCAGACAGCGCTGCAGTCACAGAGAATTCAGCTGGAGTGCAGGCCAAGAGGCACATCCATTGTGGGAGAAAGTTTACACACATTTAAGAGAAGACAATGAGATGGAGTAAACTGTTACCAGGCACACACAGGCACCTACAGGCATCTCTTGTCCTGACAGTATCAAAATCCGCACTGAGCCAAACACTAAATATTCACACACTGTAACTGGTTCAGCAAATCAAGATGTCCCAATACCAAACAATTTCATGACAAGCACTTGCTTTGACACATCGTAATCCTCACAGGTTTGCACAATGCCTCCCTAATTCATCCAAAGTAATATATTATTCTATTATCCTATTAACACAATGGATAATATTATGCTTTAGATCAGTCTGAGTTATTGAATGTACCGTCTTTGTAGAACTGCCGTCTGTATTTGCAGAGCACATGGTCATTGCTCAAGTCCCACAGCCACGGTGTTCCTAACATAGAGGCGGTCTGTGCTTTCACTCTGTTCACTGCATAGGGGACCACTCACTGTAGTCACTGATGCTATGTAATTGAAAACAGATCCAATTATACAACAATTTTAATGCATGAAATTTACATTTTTAACCCATCATGTATGCATTAGATATTTTCAGAAAAGCCGCAGAAAGGTCTAGATACCTCAAAAAAAGTCAACACAGTAGCTCTTCCAGACTCCTCCCTAGAAGAGATGCATGCTTGCTAAACAAGGCCATATACAGTACAAAGCCTACAGGTATACAGCAAAGCAGTGGGTTATGCTGCAGGAGTGACTTGATTTGTGATTTTGAGTTTTGAAATCAATGTTTTGATCCTTTTTTCAGCTGCGATGATTCATTGCCATTGGAAATTGCTGTAACTGATATGAATCCAAGCTGATATGGATCCAAGCTGATATGAATTCAAGCTGCAAGTTTGTTGATGATGGAGGAAACTACAACCTTTTTACATACACTTTCACCCTTACAGGGGGTGAGTGTTTGACAGGTTTTGAATGCAGTATCACATTAGGTCTTTTATAGGAGCAGACGGGACTTGCAAACTGGAAGGCTAGCACCGACTTGCCGAAAGGACATGCCCTTACTCATCGTGGTTGAAAAGAAAGAAATTATTCTGTGCGATGATTCCAATAACACTGAGAGAGTCGGGAAGGCGAAAGAGATAAAGGGAGACAGGCAGAAAAATGACAGAGCGAGCTGTGTGCTCATTGAGTAACTAAGAGATAACAACATAACACAGGTTATGAAAACAGCTTTTCCCACAAGATATTACCACTCCTTACAGTGACAGCCTCTTGGCCAGCTGCAACATGTGCAGTTACTTTTAGTAAAAGATGTAAAGTTGACTCATCGAAACAATCATTCGGAGCAAAAAGGAAGAAAAGTGCATGCTTAACTCTACTCTAAGGTTGGTTTACAATAATGCACAAATGCAGTGTTTACAGCGTGCTTTCAGTACTGTAAAGCACAGATCGGGAGGGATAAGGGGCGTAAAAAATCCAATTCCTGCACAGGCCTCTGGTAAAATACAAAATGCATAATTTGACATGACTTCTTCTTGAGGCTTTTCAATTGTGACAAGCACACAATGATTTCGGAGCCTTTCTGTGGGGCTTAATAATGACACTTCGTTTTGGCCAAATCAGCCGACAGGTTTGTCTTGGACAGGCCTGTTTGGAATGGCAGATGTGCCTGATGGTGGACAGAGCAGTCTGTTGCGAAGGTCCATGAGGTACTCCGGGTGCATGAGCTGTTGCCCAACAGGACCTCTGTGTGGTGCGGTGGGAAGTGCCGTCTCCAATCATGGTTAAAGAACCAATGACTGTATTACAGAGCGGCCCTGGCTAGCCTCTCTGATTCTTCGTTGGCCGGATCTGGAGTCTGGAAAACCTGAGAGTGAGGCTGAATCACTAACGATGGACTAATACAATAATGTGTGCAGAGATTTTTTTATTTTTTTAATTCTGCTGACAGGCTAACTCCAAGCCAAGTCAAACAAACCTAGACCCATGTAAGAACTGACAGAAATGTTGGCTGAACTGGCATATGAGTGACAATAAAAAGTGTGCTCCCAACATGAGAGTCTTTACACAACCAAATCTCCACACGTACTTTGACCAAGGGAGACTTTCCACAGCATATCATCTGAGCCATGGGTCTGGCAGAGGTAAACCAACCATTTTGTTTATCCCTTAAAGAACGACTATTACATTTACTGGACCGCTCTAGACAGCGGGTCAAAATAAAATACACTCACTTTTTCTGTACTTTTACAGAAATTTCTGCCCATGATTCCCTTTGTCAACATGAGGGTTGAATATATTTAGATCCAAGTATAGCTGGTGTCTGCCAGAATGGATCCCTCAGGAAACAGAAAGATGGCATGTTCCTCCAAAGCACTGCCTTAATGATCTCTCATGCTGAAAGACACATAATTCGTCATGTATTTTACACATCCACACTCAAAAACAACACACGGGGTACATATAAATCAGCTCGCCACACTACACATGCACATGTACACACATCTCTGACCGAAGGATACACAAGGTAAATGTGACTCATAGGACATGAAAAATTTTAATTGGCTGCCAGCAGCCGGATGTGTGTCTGCGGCCTATCTCACTGTCTGCACACTCACTGCATCTGACGGCGAGTTAATAAGCAGTACAAAAGGACAGCTTTAGAGAGATGTGAGCATGCCGGAAAAGCTGGACACCAGGTGTACAATCTTTTGAATTAAGAAGTTGACACAATGTCTTGGCTACTCCCTCTCTGAAGCTAAGAATAGTGCTGGTCCCAAAAATCCATTTATCAGGAGATGACACCTTTCACAAAAGACTCCGCCAGCTCTTAACCATTTATTTACTGCTTCAAAAAACATGTCAGTGTTCAACTACTGTGTGTGTGTGGTTTGTTTTTTTACACCACACCAATGATATTCAAAAGTATCATCAATTATGGGTGAAGGCGTTGCTCATGAGGAACAACTAGACATCCAAGAACTTGAGAAAAAAATCATAAAATGTAAACAGTTTAGAGCTGAAGCAATTAGTCTATTAACTGATCAGTCAATGGACAGAATCACCAATTCTGGTAATTGCTTAATCGTTTCAGTAATTTACTGAGGAAAAGTGCTAAACATGTGCTTCTCCTGCTTCTGTGAGGATTTCTGCTTTTATTTGTTTTATACATTATTGTGAATTGAACAGCATCAGATTTTAACTGTTGGTCAGACAAAACAGGAAATTTAAAAACATCACCTCAGGCTCTTTGCACATTTTTCACTATTTTCTGGCATTTCTTAGGATGTACAAAAAAAAAACCCCCTGATAGATTCATCAATAATGAAAATAATCCTTAGTTGCAGCCTTAAAATGGTGCTGTATATAGATATTCCGTTTAAACAAGGTCTGTGTGGGTGGGTTCCTGTGTGATGAAACTCTTAATGTCAGAGAATCAGCAGAGCTGCAGCCACAGAACCATCTAGATGTAATGCCAGCCCAAAGCAGCTGTGCAGCACCCAGTAGTTAGGGCACCACTGTGCAGGGTTATTGAGGACACGAAGGGACGTGTTTCTCATTATTGTACGCATGTCTATTCTCTTCATTGCTGCAGAGAAGTCAGCACTAACCTTTGGGGAGTATTTTGCCCATTTTGCTGTCCTATTGATTCTGAGTGAGACTAATTTCTGGCAGCTTGGAAAAAAACTTTTTTTTTGGTGATACGATAATGATACTTATCAACATACTTTTCCTTTGATGACAAACACAGTCAGCTCGATAATATTTCCGTGAAGCTAAATAACACTGCTTCAAAGAGACTGACTGCACTCAATCAAATCATACGGAAAATAGGCTGAATGTCAACACAGAGACCACAAAAATAACCCCTCCTTATGCGAGACAAAATGCATCTGTAACCATGCACGTTCCTTTGGTTCAGTTCTAAAGAAGTGGCATCAACAAAGGCAAAGCTCATACCTAGCAATGGAAATAAACAACGGCAGACATGTCTACCGTTGGACAAGCAAAGGTTATCTCGGTGTTGTACCTTCAACACCTTTTATGCATCGAATGAACAGAACAAGATTTGTATTTATATACTTTGTGCTCCACCACCTTTTGTATTGACAAGTCTTATATAACATTACTACAGTCATAGACTTACATTGTTTTCACTCTGACTAATGCCCATCTGGATATTTGCTGATGCGCTTCAGATTAATGAAAAGTTAAAATAAAAGCCTTTAATTTGTATTCCTATGCATTAGTCTGGGTGATAATAATCATGATTTAGCCTGGAATTAATTGTGCCTTCACTGAGATTTGATAATAGCTTGATTAAAGGCTTTTTCTGAGCTCAGCCAGCAGAGCACATCAGAAAAAAAAAGGGTCTCAATGGAGAGGCAGAGAAAAAAAACACACTCTAGGGATACTAGTGTATCAGAGTAATGCAACAGTGAGTGACTTAACTGCCAAAAATGAAATGCGGAACACGATCTGTGTGTTAGTGAGTGAGTGTATGTGTTTGGGGGTTGTGGGGAAATTGGTTTATGCATTTGAAATCAACATTTAAGTGAGCGTTTGGTTGGAGGCAATGACAAGGAGAGATGTTGTTGACAGGCCCGAGGTGGCAGGACTGGCATTAGGCCCACTAAGAAGCCCATAAACACACTATTCAATTTCATGGCACTTGTTTTAATGGGGCAGCGCTTCAAAAAAAAAACAAAAAAAAACCTACCACAATCACTTGAGAAGTCCCTTCTTTGAACAAACAGTCTGTAACTGACTACTGCGCACTTCAAGTTGCAAGTCCTTCAGCACCAGCGCGATACTACAGTCTCTGCCATCAGTTCCAATTGACTCCCTATTAAATTACTACCCTCCTACCACAATTTCATCCTGAGCTTTAACTGTTGGTTATAAGATTTGCTTGGCAGCAGGAGCAGCATGATGCTCAACTGACAAAGTCGTATGTTTTCATCAGAGGAGCATGAAAATTGGACGATAAATATGGCCAGTTAAAACGTATCTGGTGATTGTCTGCAAAAAAAAAAAACAGACGTGTTGACACAGGCAGACAGCATATGATATATTCAGAGGCTATTTAAAAAGTAAGACTGGAGAGATGCATGATTCATCTCCGTCTGTGAAGCTCCTTGAGGTCCACCTTTACGCACACACCTTGGTTTTTATTTCCAAACAGCTTTTCAAAAACATCAGACTTTGCGTGGCTGGTATCCTGGTGGTTTAGTCTACTGACACTCGCTTCTGGTGACCAGGGAAAAAAAAAACCTTTCTATGCAACTATTTCAAAGTAAACAGAATACCCACTGGAAAGCAAACTCCTTTCTCAAAGCCCTCCAAAACAAAAATATTTTGTTTTACTTAGTGCCACAGTACTGCAGAAGGCAGAGACAACACAAACTAGTAGGCAAATCTTACCAGCTGTGGAAGGAATCCTGTTTATCAAGCTAAGAGAACCACACTGTCCAGAGGAACATTGGGCCTAATGCATGAATGTTTTCTTATTTTATTTTTTTTTCTCTTATATTTTGTTCTTGCGCAAAGCAATAAGAGGAAAATAAGAAAGTCCTATGTGGGATTCAACAAACTCTCTTAACTGCCTGAACTTGTCATAAATCGCTTGTTTCAGCCTGATGAATGTCATCTGTTCATAAGGAGGTGTGCCTTTGTGAGATGTGATAATTAGCATAATCCACGCCCCTAAAATTGCCATATAAGGCTCCATGTTCTGCTCCGTTTGTGGGTGAGCTTCATTCACAAAGAACCGAGTAAAAACACTGCGCAACTTCAAGTCCTGCTTTCAGGAATCAGAAGACACACACGAATTAACACATAACAAATTTAGGAGTGTCAGTAGTAGCAGACCTGAAACAATTAGAAAATATGAATCTAGCTGACATGTCATCAGAGCAGCTCTGCACTGTGGTAGAAATAAAGAGGGAATGCTTTGACGTGAAGATAAATGCTATCATTGTAAGTCTCTGCAGTGAAGAAATACAGAGATAATCTATTTATGGCATGTATGACAGGTCTGGACCACTCATTAACTTCATTTGTAACTAAGAGAAAATTCTAAGTATGAGAAAATGGATGAATGCCACAAATGTTCTTAATCACTCATCATTGTGCATTTTAAGAATGAATCTGTTCGCACGATTCTTGCACGAGGTAGCCATTGTCTCCACCACAACATACACATCTACAGGAAGAAGATGATTCTATTGAACAGCTCTTCAATAGCGACAGTATTTATACCAAATGATGATCTAAATGATCTACATGAGTGTAATCACTTGGGAATGCAGAACATGGCTAAACAGTCTGTGACCAAAACTGTCACTAGATATATAGAACAGGCAATGATACAAAACTATATTTATGGAATTTTGTTAAAAATGTACCATGTGGAGTTTTCTCCAGTGTTACTCACCAAAATGCACGTTGTATTCTAAAACATTTTCAAAGGTGAATTTTCCTAAAAAATTTGAAGGCTACATTGTTTACATCCATCCACCGTCTAACAGACTTCTTTACTACCTTTGTTGATGCATTGCTGCATTTCATGGGGCATTACTGCCACATATCTCTAAGTGAAATGGTGTGAAACCATTCATGGGAATTTGTATCATGCCACTCGTGTGCATGTACATGACAAACAAAATATAAATCAAACTCAGTAGAGAATGAGAGTATAGAGTGTTTCCTTCATGTTCAGATTCATGTCATCTTTGAGACATGTTTTTGCTCAGGATGCTGTGATACATGTGTGTGTGTGTGTGTGTCTGTGTCACCTTGCAAACAGTTTCAATATCCCAGGGCAGGATGGTCTGTAGATCGATGACCTCGCAGGACACTCCGAGTTTCTCTTGAGCCATGTTGGCAACCTCCCTCATCACATGGATCTGAGTGCGAGAAGAAAAGTCTAATGAGATAATGCAGAAAAAGATAAACAGTTTATATTTTTCCTTCGTTCTGCTAAAGCATAGTGTTTCATAACTCAGTGTCTAATAAACAGAAAGCTGAAAACAGTCATTTCAACATCAAAACATGGGCAGCAAGTTAGCCCCATTAATTTATCATTTCAGTAATAAAGTACTTGCGTTCACAGAGCTCATGTTTACTGGCAGGCATAATTGGCTGCTTCCAAATAAAAAAAAATGCTGTGATAAATCTGAATCATCACAGTTGGAAGAGTTGTCAGTACTTAAACCAGTTTGACAGATACAGGCGATGGCCTCAGTCTAACAAATTAGCTCAATAACACTAAGCATTTATTTTGGAATGATGCTGCCGTGAAAGTATTTCCACAGATAAAATAGACTAGGGGCTGTGAGGTCTTTCACACCACTCTCTAAGTTGTTTTCTTTGCTCTCATCTGCTGAGTCCTGACAGATGAAAGGAGTAATGAGGTGGGAAATAAAGAGTGGCATTTCAAAAAAGGAGAACCACGGTTTCCACTACTTTACTGGATCCTCTTTCTTCCCTGTTCACCCTTCAACAATAATGCTGGCTTTGACGGAGACGTTTTCCTTGTATGCCCTCCAACCCCCCTCCCGTGCTGCAGGTACATTACGGCCTGGATAAGCCCGTTTAAGTGGCTGGGTACAATCAATCTCGGGCCTGACTCCTGGTGAGTTACAGGCACCTTGATCCCAAGCTGCAGAAAATAAAATCTTTCGGTTGAAAAGAAAGGCAACAATGGAAAAATGTGCAGCAGACATGTACTGTTAACACGTGGAGAGCCAAGAACAGCCATGATGTTGTGGAGATGTCTGGGCAGATATAGTCTCAGACTGCCAGCTGAGAGATCCTGCCGGGACAGAGGGGGGTTGTGATAGATTTAAAGTTAATCCGCTGTTTGCCTCTGTGGCTTCAAACATCATTTAGTGTTGATGAGGCTCGACTCCTTTTTTTTCTTCTTCCTGTGACCATGGAAAATGATCCACAGATAGATGACAACTTTAAACTGCTTAGGTTACCCAGTGTCACTGATGCGCTACCTACCTGCGTCCCCCAGGCAACCATAGTGACATCACTTCCTTCCTGCAGGACCTCGGCCTGCGAGAGGGGGATGGTGTAGTGCTCCACGGGAACCTGCTCCACTGAGGAAACACACACACACACACACACACACACACACACACACACATAAATAACAGATTAATATTCCATCAGTGCTGCGATGCGCTTACATGAAAACACATTACATGCAAGCTCACACTCAAAATAAACAGGGGTCGGTTCTGAACGCATTCATTAATCAATTCACTATGTTCCCTGTGGTTGCCATGCAAAATACTACGAACCCAAACTGACCGTACCTCGAAATAATAGAGTAGTTGAAAAACTGGTGAAATGACAAACCATCAAGAAACAGAAATTCCTGCTGAAGAACATTTTATCTGGCCCATTTCAAATGCTTCTTCATGCTTTTTCCAGAACTTCATCTCTCACCAGAGACAAAGTGCTTTTATCAGCACAATATAATGCATGATCTAATGATAACTTTCGCCAGCTACAAGCTCATAAACTTGATTAATCTTGACAACAAAACACTGGTGGGATGGGATACCAATCGGAAAAGGGGCCACAGAAATAGGACATTAGTCCAAAAGGGGGTGCCTTGCAGCCAGGCTCTCTTTGAACTAGGGTCCAAGACAAAGTGCATGTAAGTATATGGTTTGAATAATAGTTAATAATGTCTTGGAAGACTTCAGCACGCTCATGGAAATAATTACAAAGCAAAAAAAAAAAAAAAAAACTTATCATAAACTCAAACTGCCATCACAAGCATGAAGCTTATTAAAATATTTATACTGCGCAGACACAACATACAGTCATAAAATGTAGTATTTTAATTGTTTTTGAATCTTGTTCACAACTATTGCTTTGGCTGTAGAGGCCAGGATCTTGAAGTGTGAGTGCATTTTAGGGGGAACTGAACTGCTAAAAGCATTCCTACATGGCAACGCATGAACTCAAAATTACAATTAGTCACAGTAATTATACTCTGCAGAGAAATGGGGTTTGAGACCTTTCTGGAAACCCTGAATGACTTCCATGATCCTTTCAAGCCTTCGAGAGGCTATGAAGGAAAGAAAAATTTCACATCTTGACGGCTCACTATGTTAAAACAACAGAAATAGCTCGGGAAAATCATATGCAACTCCTGGTTTGGGCTTGCAGGGAAGACAGAAAATAGAGCTTTTCAGTGGAATAATAGCATTTTGCAGAATGTTAAAATTGAATTATGAAAACTAGGTTATGGTTTAATAAGTGGAATCTCAGGCCCTACAAAACAGTATGGCCTTGATGAGACAGATGTGTGGTTTTAATCCTCCTCTGAAAAAAAAGGAAGACCGCACATGAGCCTCCGAGCTGTGTGCCCCTCTCTCTCTCTCTTCTCTCCCTCTCTCTCCCTATTTTCTCCTCTTTTCTCTCAGGCATCTCTTGCTGGACCAGCACCCATCCAGGAATCGCTCTGCTTCCCTGGCTGTCGGTGCCATTTCCTGAGTTTTTGGATCTGGTTCCCCATCCTGCAGGAGTCCAGCCTCACATCTTGTCTCGCTCTCTCTCTCTCTCTATCTCTCTCTGAATGACGTCTTTATCCTTCTCTCTTTTCTTGTATCTTCTCCCTTGTATGTGAATGGTGTGATGTGAGTCTACCCTGTGTGCATGTGTAGTCTGTCCTCCTCTCAGGTCTCCATGGTGATGGAGGTCGTGTGGCTCAGGTCCTGTTCTGTTCTGGCTGCACCTGGAAGCTGCTTGGTGTCCTCAACTTCTTCATAAATATATTATAAATCCATTATAATTTTGTTATCCTGTTCAACGCTGTATTCTGTAATTTGTGTTGTATTCTGTACACACATCTATTGCACATCTGTCCATCCTGGGAAAGGGATCCTCCTCTGTTGCTCTTCTTGAGGTTTCTTCCATTTTTTCCCCTATTAAAAAGGTTTTTTAGGGAGTTTTTTCCTTATTTGAAACGAGGGTCTAAGGACAAAGGATGTTGTATTGTTGACAGTTGACAGTTAAGCCCCCTAAGGCAAATTTGTGATTTGTGATATTGGGCTATACAAATAAAATCGACTTGGCCGTTGCGATTAAAAACATGACTTCATAATCCGAGCAGAGATCATTAGAGGCATGTGTATCTGACACGAGTGCTGGCTCACTCCGCCGCGTTATGAAATCAAAAATAATTCCTGAAACGTGACCGGTAAGTAAACGTGACCTTTAAAATGTATTGTTTTAAGTTCTTTTTTATGGTTGTTCATATTTTGTTGTGTATTTTATCATATACAGGTATTTAACTCTTTCTTGTTAACGTTAAATTGTGACAGTTAAACCAGCAGATTATGATGGGTTTTTCGAGCGTCCACATTCTCATCTAAAGTTAGGGTTGTATCCACATCAGAATTTTCCAAGTCAACTCTGTGTTGCCAGTTTAAGCCAAATATTTTTTGGGGGAAGTGTTTCACTGAGCTCCTGGCCTTTAGTTTGTTATGTGCTTGTGGTTCTTATCTATCTTATCTTCCTTATCTACAGATATTTTTGGCGAGTAAGTATATCGTCTCACAAACATGTTGCGATATTAATGTTATGTCATGTAATTAAGAGGACTTTGAATGTATGTATTATATTTGGCATCAGTCCTCAGCAGGAATAGCTGCATGATAGAACATGGTGGTTACATGAAGCGTATCGCTGATGTGTTATCTCATTGCTCCCCAAGAGGCTTATAAACCAAAGATCCAAACGAACCGAGCAACAATGCAAACAAAAACACTGCCAAGGAGAATTCAATCACCTGCTCTTGGCTGCCCTGTCAATGTAAGACCGTATTCCAACTAAATCAGCTGTGCGGCAAAAACGTCAGTCCTCCCGTTCATTTGAATGGGCTTAGTGCATTTAGGCTACAGGCATTTTGGCTGCAGCGAGGGCCTGTTGCCAGGAAGTTGATCCAGAGTCAATTTCTGGAGAAACGCACTGACATTACTAGGAAGAGGGGGAGGACAGTTCTCTTCATTTGATAATGTTAAAAGTAAAATCTGGCTTTGATGATGAGACAGAGAGAGAGATAGAGAGAGAGAGAGAGAGAGAAGCAGCTGTGGTCGAGCGAGTTGGGGAGTGAATGAAGAGAGGGGGCAGTGGTAGCGAGAAAGTTGGTGAATCAGATCAATAAAATGTTATTTTCTGATTGTTTCACAGTGGTTACCTTTTAGAGCACAAACATGCCGCCCCCCCCCCCCCCCCCACACCTCTGCTGAACCCTGCAGCGGTGCACCGCAACGCCTGATTTGATCTGAATACAGCCTAAGACATCATGCTTTTATTTCATTATCATATCAAATCATGTGCTCAGACACTGAATCCTACACAGCTTTGACAGACTGTTTTTTTTATTAGACCACAGCTGTGTGGTATTAAAGAAATCAATAATAATGGAATAAAGTATGTATTAAATATCTTTATTATATATAATGTGCATATCTACACTTTGTGTTTCAACACATCTCAGTGGAAACAGGCAAGACGTTACTGTTTCTGTAAGACTTTTTTCATCATCATTAGTAGCATATGTAGGTATGAAGGTTAAAAAAACATTTTGTTGCTCTTTAATTAAAAACTGAAGAAACTGTGTGAGAGATGTGATGAATGGACTCACTCCCTTTCAGCGGATAAGAGGTTTCAATATCAGGCGCACACTGCAACATCAGAAATGTTTTGGACAATTATCACTAACCTAGTGCCATAACTGAAACAGTCTCAGTAGCCGGCTGTAATATTTTACAATCTCATCTGGCTCTTATCAAGGAGGAAAAGGCTTCGCTTTGAGGCTGGTAGTACCAATCTGTTCCAGTTCTGACTTTCATTACTATAATGACCTCAAACTACATCTTTAAATCTCCAACACAGTCCCACTCAAACATATCAAATTATTGTCATGTAGCCAAGTGTTTTTCAAGAGCTGCCAACAAGTGTTTAGACTTGATAAAGACTTTGCTGGACACCTTTTTGCACAGCAGTCCAACCAAAGTCATGCTGGACTGATGTTTATCCGTGCTAGCCTGAACACCAATGTTCCCTCCCCACAGGGAGGGGAGGGAGGGAGAGAGGATTCAGCCCAGCGCTGTCAACACTTCACAGCCCATTTAGACGGTCAGCTTCATGCTCATGATCCTGCTGATCTCACTCACATTGTTTGCAGTCAGGCATATTGTTTGTTTGTCTTGCCCCACACCTCTAAAAGGTAGAATATTTGCTTTCAATAAGGAAACCATGCAAACAGACAGAGAGGGCCGGTGAGGCAGGATGCTGGAGGTAGCTTGGGACAAATGGAGAAATCTAACAAGCATTTAGTTTCCTGTCGACTTCAGATTTACGGTACATTTACATAAGATCCAGCTTACCTGCTGCTCTGTAAAGGATCTTGGGTTCAAAGAAAATGCAAGGGTTCTTGTCAGCGATGCAGGAGAGGAGTAGCCCCTTGGCCTGTACTGGACCACGAGGTATTACAACCTAAGGAACACAACACAGACTTCATTAAGCCCAGTAATGTTGCCAAAGCAGCTGAACTTTCACTACTAACTCAATACTGTTGATAAACCTCCAATTCCAAGTTCATTTTCACCATTGTTTAATATTTTCACTTGTCTTCTCCAAGAGGATGGATTGTAATATCAGAGAAAGTTTCATTTACAGAATGACTGACATAAAACCTGCAAAAGTAACTATAACCTCTCCATATCAATGGATTACTCATACTGCAGTTCTTGTCTCTTCCTCTCTCTGGCATTGTAATTGTGAATGGTATTTAGGTCAAAACTTGGGTATCATGACAACACTGGACCACAGGCGAACCAAGCCTGTCAGGGAGTGTGGTGGGACTGACCGCCAGATGGAGCAAAATGTGCTGATAGTATGCACAGAGATTAACATTTATCAGCCTGACCTTTGCAGAGAGACAACATGTTTATTGCTCTCAGCAATGGTTACACAAAATGGATCAACTGTAGCTGTAAACTATACAGTCATTTCCAGTCTGCGGTGAATAAGAAGCTTCGGTAATGATGATATATGTATTCATACTCAGGAAGAAAGACATGGAAGGATGTTACAACTGACACTTTGAAATGGACTTGTTGACTCTGCGCACATGCTGTTCATTCCATCTAAGTGACATTATCATTCAAAGTATACTGAACTCTGGGTCATCCCTCTGTAAGCAGTAAAGATTTATTTTCCCCCTAACATTGGATTAAGCACATGTTTAGCACATTTCTATGTGGCAGGGTGAGGAGTCTGGAGGGGATTATGGGCAACAGAACAAAGTCACAGCACTGTCAGTCAATGAAGAGAGAAATTATGAGGTTTTTTCAGATACAGAGCATTACATATCTTGGGAGTCATTTCAGGCAAAATTACATGGTGGTTTGATCATTGGTTCCCGTTTAACCAACTCCACAGTCAATAGAGGATTAGCAGTGGTGGATACTAATAAATTTAAATGTTGGCGTGGGGATCACTATTGTAATGTGCAGATCACTATCGGTGCCTTAGAAAACAATTTTCACTTGCTGCTGTGGTTTAAATTTCTCCAGATTGGAACACATTCACCGGTCTACAAACACATGCTATGCTTCTCAGATGGTTGGTACAGAAAGTTTAGGACGCTTTGAGTACAAGTATATCCAGACTTTTGTTGATCCAATATTGATCCTGCACTGTTTTATGGAGAATGCTGCAGGGGGAAAAAAAAAAGCTTCTTAAAAATTCACTTTGGGCCTTTTTAAAAAATATAATTGATTAAATATTAAGGTGCAGCCATACCTTTGATTGAATAGAACCATTACAATTAATTCAAAACACTTTTTGATACTTTTTGGGGGGGTTTTTTGGTCATACTGGAAGGCATGGAGTACCTTAGGTTTGTCATTTCGCACACATTCTTTACATGTCTGTACTTGTTGAACGCCTACTTACATAAACATTTGTAATTTTTGTACCCATTTCTCACATTGTATGCTTTTCTTCTTCCCTTATTTCTTCTTCGTTCTCCCTCTCCTTTCAGTATTATAGTTATATTGTCTCTCTCTCTCCACCCTGAAGCACTGTGCTGACCTGTTGTCTCTGGTATTCACTGACATTTTTAACACCTCACTGGAGACAAACCACGTACCAGCCTGCTTCAAGACCTCTACCATTATCCCCGTCCCCAATAATTGAATGCCTACAGGTCTCAATGACTACCACCCCATTGCCATAACCTCTGTGGTAATGAAGTCTTTTGAGTGCCTTGTACTGTCCCACCTCAAATCCATCATGGACCCACTCCTACACCCCTCAGAGTTCGCCTAAAGAGCCAACAGGTCTGTGGACGGCACTGCAAACATGGCCCTCCACTTCATCCTCCAACATCTGGACACCGCAGGAACCTACGCCAGGATTCTGTTTGTGGATTTTAGATCCGCCTTCAATACTGTCATCCCAGCTCTGCTGCAGGACAAGCTCTCGCAGCTGCACGTGCCCGACTTGACCTGCAGATGGATCACTGACATCCTGTCTGACAGGATGCAGCACATAAAACTGGGGAAACATGTCTCTGAATCCTGGACCATCAGCACGGGCTCCCCTCAAGGCTGCGCCCTTTCTCCACTTTTCTTCTCCCTGTACACCAACAGCTGTACCTCCGGTCATCAGTTCTTCAAGCTCCTGGAGTTAACAAATGACACCACCCTCATTTGGCTCATGTCTGGTGGGGATGAGACCGCCTACAAGGGGGAGATTGACCATCTGGTGACTTAGTGTGGAAAAAGGCTGTCTAAAGACTGTGGAGATGGTTGTGGATTTCAGAGGGAGCACAGCCCAACCTGCCCCCATCACCCTGTGTGACTCCCCAGTCGACACCGTGGAGTCCTCCCGCTTCCTGGGAACCATCATCAGCCAGGACCTCAAGTGGGAGCGCAACATCAGCGGCCTCACCAAGAAGGCTCAGCAGAGGATGTACTTCCTGCAGCGGCTGAAAAATTCAACCAGCCAAAGGCAATGACGGTGCACTTCCACACCGCCACCATTGAGTCCATCCTCACCTCCTCTATCACCATCTGTGCTGCTGCCACTGCCAAGGACAAAAGCAGACTGCAGCGTATCATCCGCTGTGCCGAAAAGGTGATCAGATGCAATCTGCCGTCCCTCCAGGACCTGCACACCTTCAGGATGCGGAGGCGACCCCTCCCACCCCAGACATAAACTTTTTGAAACGCTCCCTTCCGGCAAGAGGCTGAGGTCTGTCAAGACCAAAACTTCACACCACATGAACAGTTTCTTCCCATCTTCAGCCGGGCTCCTCAACAAGGTCCGGGACTGATTCTGATACGGTATTAGCATGAATATACTGTAACTAATGACTGTAAATTTGCACTGCACTTCATAAGTGTAATCGGCTCAGCAGTCTGTACGCCTTCATGTTCTGACATGTTCTGGGGCAAGATGTGACATTTCATAATTGCGAAACAACAGAAACAAATATAAAAGGAAAGAAATACAAGTCAGCATGTGTAATGAAGTGCACAGTTAACCTTGATGCCGGGGCAGTGGGCGAAGAAGGCCTCGGGGCTTTGAGAGTGGTAAAGTGATCCGTGGCCAACACACCCCCACGGAGCTCGGATGGTGAGGTTCCCACAGTCAAACAAGTTGCCAGAGCGATAGCGGTACTTAGCTGCTTCATTGACTATCTGGAAAAAGACCAGAATAATTCAGGTTAATAAAACAAGATGAAACAACAAGATGAACCTTTAATCATCCTAATGCCACACCTGGGTTGTTGCAGCAGTGAGAGCAGCAAGTTTTTATATGTAAAAAAAGACAATTAAAACATTGTAATGAAAAAAATGAGGTTACAATGAATGTATGACAGTGTCATTTTTATTTGTTGAGAGAAATGATTTAGCAGAAACTCACTGGGAAAAAAAGATAACATTTATTTATTTTTTATGAATCAAGACCACACTGGTGGACACCAGATCTTGGCATTATGTGCAGACCCATTTCCTCTGCTATTTCTCTTAAAGCTATTGAAACCCTGCTTTATTTTTAACGAGCAGAATCACCTCAAATGTCTGATTTATTTTACTTACTTCTACTGTTTGTGATACTGGGCTTCCTCCAAAAAGGTGTCCCAAGTTTTCTTCCTTGAAACTCAGGTGGACTGTTAATTCAACGTTTTATGTCTCTCTGAGGTCAGTTTGGACTGCTGGATTGTTTTAAGCGAGAGCACAGAAGGAGATGGAGGGAGCCCACTCAAGGCCTGACACCAAATATCTACTGTTACTCTGCATTGCAACAGGAGCCTGTTAGAAAGTGTCTCCAATATCAGGCTCTGTTTTATGTTTCCTTGACATAGCAGGGACACACATTTATCTTGTGGAGGGCGAGAGTACACAGAATGACACTAGTGTCAACATGTATGCATGGTCAAACAGAAGTGCAGCCCACTGTCCTGCTCAGCCTGTTAATGCCACATTAATCTTTCTCAGGAGAGCATGTAGATGTGGAAAAGCGAGTGAGTGCCAGACTGTTTTTTTTTCCGTTCTTTTTTCTCTGCTATATGTTTTTGTTTTTGAAGATATTCAATTTTATATGTTGCTCAGAAGTCTCTACACAGATGTACTTCTTCATACGTTAGCATGGATTATTGTGTTTGTAGTTGTGGAGGTGTCACATGGAAGCAAACCAAATTGTTATTACAAAATCATGACCACTATTGTTAGACTGATTGTTAGACTTTTATTCAGTGATAGGTCTTTGTTTGTGTGCAACAACAATGATCTCTTGGTTGCACTTCGTCCAAAGCCCTGCTAAAGTGAAACAGAGTATGCTCACACCAGGCCAGTGCAACAAGTATATTCCAGCTCTATGCTCTGCGTTTGTGCAAAGTATATCGACTCAGAATGAGGAAGCAGCAAAGTGACCTTCAAACTGTAGTTGCTAGGTTCATGCATAATAAGCCTTTAGATTACAGACATCTCCCACAAAAAAATTCTGTGGGAGATGTCTGTAATCTAAAAGCTAAAACCTCAGGCTAAAGGCATAGTCACTGTGTCTTAGCTAGCCATTCATTTTTTATTTTCAGGGTAAGTGAAGCCACTCAGATATACCATCATTTGGCATGTGAGTTGTACTATATTTAAAAATAATGATGGTGAGATATCCTTTGGCTTAGTACTGACAAAAATTACTAATTGGGTAAAATGGAAAAAAAAAATCTATGCATGTTGTTTTTTTTCCTTCCTTCTACTTCCTTTTGAGAACAAAATGTAATGATTTTTGTCAATAAAAACGTCCATATTACGTCTATATTTCTGCTTTAGTTTTTGTTTGAAAGAGAATTCCATGCGTTACTTTGTAAAGTGGTAAAAATATGTCGGGACTTCTTGTCACTACCCTAATTTTAAGCTCTTGTCTTGCGCTGACACTGGGTTAGCCTGCAACAGTATGTCACTGAGCAAGGTAGTGTGTCTTACCTGGTCAAAAGCAGGATAGATGTAGTCAGCAAACTGGATCTCAGCAATGGCTGTGGCACCAGCAACAGCTACACCAATACCGAATCCCACAATCCCCTGCTCGCAAAGGGGAGTGTTGAAGACTCTGTCCTTACCTGGAGAGAGTAGAAGAGAGGAAGAAAAGACAGAAAAAGATAAGGATATAGGACACCAGCTGGCTATTGGGTGAGGGAGTTAACTCTGGAAAAAAAACAAAAACAGGCTTGGATTGCTGAACGGGCCGTTGCATGTAAGAATTTATTTAGTACCATTGATCAAATCTGTAGAATGGCTGAGCAACTGCATGTCTTTTTTTGACAACGGAGAAAGGCCAACGCCAAATGTTTGAGTAATGAGACTTCAAAGAATACTCCTCTTAAATGCCATGCAGTCCTAAAATAAGTGAGGTGACAAGCTGATGATTCTTCCTCAGCTGTAGCTAACCAAGTCTGGGATGCACACAATCCCCATAGAGTAAAAACAGAAGAAAAAAAATATTTCCATTCTCCACCCTATAATCTGAAAAAGAGCCACAAGAGTGCCGACTCTATATTTGGATTGCGAATGTTATTTTTGCTCTCATCTTTGTATATTTGCCAATCCGGTCTTTTTTTGGATTGCTGGGAAGTGAGAGTCTCAGTAGTGTGACTCTGCCTGTGTGTACCATGCTCTGTGCTTTCAAAGTTCAATTAGCAACCGCAGCACCACAAACCCTTAGAGGAATGAACAATTAAGTGATCAAAATTTAATGCTTTGCCTCTCAGACTGAAGCCAACCTCAAACACGCAGCTGATGTGAAAAAAAAAAACAGTAAATAACATGTGTGTGCGTGCTTCTGTGTGTCATTAAAGCAACAAATCAACTAATACGAGGAAAATACAATCAAGTGATGTTAAAATAACTGTGTAGTTTGTGAAATGTGTCCTACTGTCGACTGTCTGTGCCTGAGTCTTAAATGCTAATTTAAATATTTCTGGGTAACTCGCTGTCTGACACCGATGCTGCTTTCAGTGAAAAAGGCTAAACGCATCAGTGAGAGCGAGTCAGAGTGTGGAGTCAATGTGTACTGTTTTTTTGTTGGATTTTTTTTTTTTTTTCCAGGGAAACAGCACTCAGAGGTAGCCACGAGCCCACGGCGGGAGAGCTGGATCACTGAGGTGAATGCATCAGCCTCGTAAAAAGCCATTGGTATAGTGTCGGCCCTGCATTAACCTCTGTTCTGTATAATGGCTGCGGGTGGCAGAGGTGTGCACCATCCCTTTCAGTAGTGAGAGGGATAAAAACAGCTTTGCGCTCGTCGCTGTACACAAGGATGAGATGGAAAATAATGATCCCTCTCCAAAAGGTCAACACTTCTGACGTCAATGAAAACAAAAGGCAAAGCCGGCTACTGTAGGATTGATTTGAGACTACTCGCTATTAAAAAAAAACACACGCACACAAATAAAAAATAAACTGGAAACTCACATCTAATTATTTTATACTCCTTTTATAAACAAGAAAAACAATTAAACCCACTGTGACTGGACAGAGGAGACAGCGGGCTGTTTATACTGTTTGGAGAGAAGAGAAGTAGGGCTCACAAATGGGTTGATCCTAGAGAAAATGAGTTCTAACCACTAACTGTCATTCTGCTCACCACCAGTATTGGACATCCATACAGCCTATTTTACATTAAAATCTGTATGATGCTAAAGCCCCCATTAGGTCATTTCTGTCTTGACATGGAGTCACCAGGGTCTTTTAGAGGCTAAATCCTTATTGAATAACACTGGGAAGATACATAAATGACTAACTGAATGAACTATAGATGCAGGTTCTGTGGGTTCAAGCTTTAAAGCAAGCTGCAGTAGGAGCTTCATCCCAATAGGCCTTTTTCTTAATGGGGGAACATTTGGACATGTCACAGTAGGAAAGGACAGGTGGAAACAATAAAATTAATGACAGCTGAATTCCGTTTAGCCACTTTAGTTTCTGAGTTCTGGTATTGTGCATGCTGGCTCACTGTCGTGACTTACTGGGACACTTGAATAGATGAATATTAGTAACACCTGTGATTCTCCTGCTGCGAAAAGTCAAAATCTTTGTTGTGAAAAAGACCTCATTTCACATGATGAAAAACACATGCTGTGACCAATACTGGATTACTGGGTATTTAAGGTCGTATTTGAATTTTTTTAATAAAGTTTAAAAAGTATGATGAATTATCAGTCAGTATTAATTTTTCTTACTGAAATTCTTAAAAATCTTCAATAGGGATTCCTTAAGTTTGTTTTTAAGGAACTGTGACTGTCAGCCGACATATACACTAATTTCACAAATGAATTTATAAGTGACACAACTGCAACCACAACTACTTAAAGGATTAAACTCATAGAAAACAGAGCAACAGAGTTTACGCTATATGTGATTAGTGCTGATTTACCCGAATCATACAGAGATTTGTAGCATATAAGGCAACACTTTGCTATTATACTTCAAACTTATTCAATGGCTCTCAAATAGTATTTATAAAACATCTCTCTTCTCACATTCACACAAGCAAAAAACATCACAAAGAGATTTTTTTGCAGGGGCTTTTAATCAGAGGCGACATTTTTAGGATCACAGGTTTAACTAATGACATTAACAATGGCTCTTTTACATTTAACTGTCTCAGTAAGCCATGCCTGTGAGCCAGCATGCACAATAGACCTTTTTCACAACAGAAACTTCAAATTGTCACAGCAGGAAAAGCACAGGTGGAACTGATAACATTAATAACGGCTCAGTTCCATTCAAGTGTCCGAGGAAGCTGAGCTGTTGAACCGTCAGGGTCATCAATTTGGAGAAACTAAATGGGATTCAGCGATCAATAATGTTATTAATTGCACCAGTGCTTTTCCTGACTTGAGATGTTAAAACGCCTGCTGTGAAAAAGATCTATAACAGTCAATAAATAGATTATAGCCACTAATTATGTTATTTATTACTCCTGTGTTTCTTAATGCTATGAGTGTCAAAACGTCTGTCTGTGTTATTGTAACTACATTATTGGGTAGATCCTCTTTAGGAGGATGTTTCTGATCAACCTATAGGATTGTTTTAATGTAGCATTTCAAATTTAAGTAATATATATAACCATAATGACCATTGTGATACGATATCACCTTACTGTATCGACTTTGCGAGGCTACCCTGCTACAATGGACAAATAAGTGCAAACGGATCCTTCTGGTCCTCTAGGTGAACAGTGAACAGCAATATGACCTTGCAAGAGAGGTGGGTGAGCTTCTTGAAAGTGCTCTGCTGTCACCTAGTGGCAAAATCATGTAAAGCAGACAGAAGAACAGGTTGCTGACTGGTTTTTAGCAGACTCAGCAGTAGTGGCATTTGAATGGGGGGGAAAATCAGAAGGTGAATGAACTCCTTACCATATTTGTCTCTCAGACCCACTGTGCATCGGAATACTCCACCAAAGGCCACGTCCTCCCCAAAGATGACTGCCGATAAACACACAAAACAGTCAATGATAAAAGTGCACAGGAAAAAAAAATACCTCATGGAAAATCAGAACATGAGATAGGAGAAAGCCAAGAGCCCCTTCAATCTTCTCAGAGTAGGAAATCACCACTTACTGCCAATAAATGTGACAAAAGTGACTCATTTTTGTCCTACTTTTAGGACTAGGAGTAAAAATTATATATATATAAATTTATCTTTTCTTTTTAATTTAGGAAAGTACTCTGATCTGTGCTGATATTTTAAAGAGCTCCAGCTGTGTCTTAACCTGTGTGGAGTTGCCAGGAGATGGTGCTCTGTTAAAGACATGCCATAGACTGTAAAAAAAAAAAAAAAAAAAAAAGACATAGCCACCGTGATGTCACCCATTGGTTTGTGGGCTCCCATTCTGAAGCCTTGAGTTCAACATTTTAACCGTTGCTATCTTGGTTTTTTGGAGCCAGAAATGACCATATTTGGATGATAGGCTGGAGTTGACCCTCACGCTAGTGTTAGCTGCTAGCTTGGTTAGCGCGGTGCATTTACAGTCTAAGGTTAAAAGTGAAAAACAGGCTTAAAACAAAATACTGAACAACTGACTCCTTAGATGGTCTTTTAGTACAACTGAACACTGAACAAGACAAGACAAGCATACCCTGCTTTATCGTCTATTGTCCAAATGTGATCATAACTTACAAAGTGAACATGATGTTGTTTTGAAGAAGACTTGAAACTAGCGATTGAGACCATAAACTCATTAGGAAAGTGTTTACTGAGGTAATAAATCAAGTGAAAATTAGGGTCATTTTCTCATAGACTTCCATACAACCAAACTTTTTGGAGCCAGTGGGGTTGCCCCTGCTGGCCATTAGAGAGAATCCAGGCTTAAGTCACTGCCCCATTGGTCTCATTTTTCAGACCCAGAGTTTCCATGGATGTATTATAAGAGCTGGATACCGGACTAAAAATGGCGCCCATTCAGTCCAATAATAATTGCTCGCCTGGTGCATACGCCAAAAAAAGTTTCTAGCTCCTGGGTTTGCCTCCATGCTGTGCGGCCCACTGAATATGCGCAGTAGTGACCCCCGCTTGGCCCATAGACTTGACATTGTGATGACATCACAGATTTTTAAAATCGCTTTTCTCAGCTTGAGGAAAGTTTTACAAACATAAAACCTCCAAGAATCAAAAAGTTCATAATAAAAAGAGTCATAATTGATGTTTGCAGTTCAAGGTGTCCTGTCAACAGTTTTACAGATGTCTGTTTTACAGTGGTTGTCTAAGGGGAAAATGCTTTTTGGGCTGCAGGGAGATTTTTTGCTGCAATACCTCGAGTGGCCACTGGGCAAAATTGGCTGCAAGGCTGAGCAGCGGCGCCCTATCCAGCTCTTATTATACATCCATGAGAGCTTCCTGCTTGAGACATGCACACATATTCCATAGGAGGAAGTGATGTTCATTGATGACAACGAGCTTATTAAAATATACAGTTTTGGCAAAAATGTAATATTATTTTGACAGATCCTTTATATGATCCAAAAGTGAACACATGCTTTGTGTACAGAAACAGCAACAGGAAAAATGCAGCTTTGAAACAATAATAATGGGTCAGTCAAAACCAACAGTTTCAAATCCAACTTTGATCACTCTTACAGTGCCTCAGATAATGAACTCATTCACTTCCCACCACTCAGTGTGAAGTTCTGGAGAAACAAGCCACATTCATGCAAATTGTGGGTTCATCTGTTTAATAATTCATTCATTTATTTATTTGTTTAAAAATAACGATGGCAGAGCTATATGTATATACATCGATCAGTCATAACATTAAAACCACCTGCCTAATATTGTGTAGGTCCCCCTCATGCTACCAAAACCGCTCTGACCCATCAAGGCATGGACTCCAAAAGACCTCTGAATGTGTCCTCTGGTATCTGGCTCCAAGACATTAGCAGCAGATCCTCTAAGCCCTGTAAGCTGTGAGGTGGGGCCTCCATGGCTTGGACTTGTTTTTCCAGCACATCCCAAAGATGCTCGATCAGATTGAGATCTGGGGAATTTGGAGGCCAAGGCAACACCTTGAACTCTTTGTCATGTTCCTAAAATCTTTCCTGAACAGTTTTAGCAGTGTGGCAGGGCGCATTGCTCTGCTGAAAGAGCCCACTGCTATCAGGGAATACCATTGCCATGAAGGGGTGTACTTAGTCTGCAACAATGTTAAGTTGGTGATACGTGCCAAAGTAACATCCACATGAATACCAGGACCCAAGGGTTCCCAGCAGAACATTGCTCAGAGCATCACACTGCCTCCCTCAGCTTGCCTTCTTCCCATAGTGCATCCTGGTGCCATCACATCCCCAGGTAAACGATGCACACGCACCAGACTGTCCACATGATGTAAGAGAAAATGTGATTCATCAGACCAGGCCACCTTCTTCCATTGGTCCACGGTTCAGTTCTGATACTCACGTGCCCATTCTAGGCGCTTTCGGCGGTGGACAGAGGTCAGCATGGGCACTCTGACTGGTCTGTGGCTACGCAGCCCCATACGGAGCAAGCTGCAATGCACCGTCTGTTCTGACACCTGTCTATCATAACCAGCATTAACTTTTTCAGCAATTTGTGCTACAGTAGCTCTTCTGAGGGATTGGACCAGATGGGCTAGCCCACATGCATCAGTGAGCCTAAGGCACCCATGACCTTGTTGCAGGTTGCACTGGTTGTCCTTCCTTGGACCACTGACCCAGCCCTGTTTCCAACACATCAACTTCAAGAACTGACTGTTCAATATCCCACCCCTTGACACGTGCCATTTTAAATCAATGTTATTCACTTTGCCTGTCAGTGGTTTTAATGTTTTGGCTGATCAGTGTATATATATATATATATATACACACACACACACACACACACACACACACACACACACACACACATAGATAGATATATAGATCTTATGCTGCTTTTGTTTTTGTTATATAGGTTTTAGAAAGTGCTGACTTACAGTGACACCCCAGGAGGAGAGCATGTGTAACTAACACAAGATTTTCATTTACACATCAAGATGGACATACAGTCCAATTGTAAGCCAGTGCATACTTTAGAAAACTGCATGATTAACTGTGCAGTAACACAGTTGACATTTTGCAGATTTTAATCCATAACAGCCATCACTTGTTTTAAAATTTTACCTGCTGTGGGATCAGAGGCAAGAGTGTTATCCAAGGCACTGGTAACTGACTGGAACAAGTTCATCTTCTGGGTGGGGCCTGAAAGGTTTTTTTAGAAAAAAAAGCAACACACATTTTTTAAAATTTTTGACACAAGCGACAAGTAATTTCCGTACACACAGCATTTGGATGTGACAAGCAGTTTAACAAAACTACAAGTAACCATACCAGTTACTGCAGGAAAAAAACACATTAGGAAACGTGGCAATGATTCTGTGCCTTCAATGGACACACACTTCTTTGTAACAGAATGAGGAAGAAGATATACTATTAATTTTTCAGCACTTAGTTTTTGTTAACAATGCCAACATCCTGCTCAAATGTACTGTAGAATAAACATACCTTGACTGTCCCACATTATGAGACAGCTCTAAAACAGGTCTGACTGGACCCATAAAGATATCACTGTTGTGTGTGAAGGTGTTCTTAACTCTTTAATGTCAATATGTTTAAATTTAGTAAATTAAAGTTGAGTTCAGATACTCGTATTGAAAACATGCTGCTTGATAGATCACTTGAATGCCAAACCTATGTCACTTCAACCAAGTACTCAGGTGTTTCGCTTTAACCAGTGACCGTGTTAACTGGTGAGTTTGAGCCGAAGGGTTGAAACTCATCCGGTTGTCGTGGTGATGACAGCTGTTGAAAAGCCTAAAAGCCTTAAATTATCTCAAATTTAATGTTCAATACGGTATATATTTGTTTGGTCCTTTTTTCCTACATGTAATTTAAACGGTGCGCTGACAAGTAGCATTCACATTTCTTGAAGTCACTTTTAATGTGGGCAAAAATGTGGTTTGGCGAGCAGCTGGCGTCTTATCAGGACTTTGACATTGTACAGATTCATTTGTTGAGTATGAGCCAGTTTCCGATTGAGGATAACGATATAAAGTTCTGAAATAAGCTTTAACTGCGCTGCCAATTTATAGGCTAAGTTACAGATATAATTCCCACATTATAATAAACGTTACGTGAGGTGAATGAGTCTAGCTGAACACAGTTTTACTTACGTAAATGGTTGGCGTAGATATTGAACACAGATTAGTATGTATTTAAAATTGATTAAAGTAAAAATTAAAGGCTTTTAGGAGGACACCTACGTGCTCTGTTCGAGTTCTCAACTGCTGCAGTCGGCCGAAAGTCACCAGTTAACACGGTCACTCATTACACCGCAACACCGGCTTACCAGCAATGACAGCAATTAATTGATAGTAGCGTTTACAATATTTCATTATACCTTATAGAGGGCAACACACAGTATACCTTGGTTAGGAGTGAGACTTTTAAAATACGACATGCTTTGTGTTAAACCATCTTGCTAACTTACAGGTTATTCATGTTTGACAGCCGAATATAAAGCAAGTAATTAAGTATCGTTGACATTACAACTCTTTAACATTACCCAACCAAAAAGACAAGTGACTTAATGCTGTCAGCGTTAGGTCACTTATTTTCTAAGTTAAACTATGCAAACTTGTGGTGGTAGTTCACTTAACTTTCTCCTGTTAGTATAAACTAGCTCACGTTAGCTCAGCCGGCTAGCCAGCCACTCACCATATTGTGTTGGGACGGGGTCAGGGTGGTAGGTAAAGTGCCCTGCATGCCTACGTTGTGTTTTTGTGCGGGAGTTGCAGCTCGGCGACAGTTTTAGCAGAGTGCCTACACCGGAGATGGAAAGTTTGGGGTTTGCACCTCGTACGAGAAACCGTGCTGCAGCCGCCATCACTGTTGTTGTGACTGAACGGTAAGGGCAAAATGAATCAAACTGTGAAGATCGTCTCTGAAGAGGAAGATGTCTTCACTAGGTGGAGAGAACCTGGATTATATTCCGGTATCAAACCGAAATCTCGATCTATATAGAGATTCTCCTCTGACTTTCTGACAAGATTCTAAATTAAATAAATAAAACTACTGTATTGGCTAATACAATTTTGGGACCCAATTAATTTTGTTCCCACTCAGTGTCAATTTACCACAAGTCTTTTAAAGCTAACCAAACAATTCTAACATATTTATGTTAAAATTTTAAGAGCAATTACAGTGGTGAATAGCCATTTAACTCAGAATATATGGTCATAAAATCCCAGTTATCATATAGGAAGACTGTTGAGAAAGTGCAACACAGGCTGCTGTAAGGAGAGACAGGGACGTCGGCTCTTTGTGGTACCTGGGAAAAGTGGCACAGTGAGACGTCTTACTTCTACGTCTCCTTGTCAGCGTCCCAGTGCAGATACAGGTTGTGATTGGTCAAAAAGGAGGGCGGTGTGCGCATGGATGTGCGTGCCGGAGGCGATATTAATTCCCAGGATGGCGAAGTCATCGTCCGTCCTACTCTGCCTCTGATTGGCTTACCCTGATATCCTTACCCTAACCCTAACCAATCTCACTCCTCATGGCAAGACATAACCAACCCAACCAATGAAGGCAAAGAGTAATAGCCAATCAGAAGCAGAGTAGGGCGGGTCATGACTTCGCCATCCTGGAAAAAAAAAATTGGTGTGCAGGAGAGTTGGGATTCAACCGGGGATGTGAGTCACGCATGCGCCAGCGGGTCCGCCATCTTGAACAGCTAGGTACGGCAACGGCACTAGGACAAACCACATGTTGTCATTACAGGATCAGGAACCGTGGATTTTATAAAAATTGGTTTTATATTTTTTTATTTTGGTTCATTTTCATATTATTTTGGCAAAATGTAAACTGTACTCATTCAATAATGTACTTCACTGTGTTTGTCTGCGCACTGTCTTTTGTTCCCTTCATCTTTGACATTAATTTGATAAAACACTGGGACTTTTTTCTTTTACTTAGAACCTATAGTTGTTTTTATATTGTTTATTTTGGTAAAACTGTTTGGTTCATGTTCAAGATGTAATTCTTTGGCTCTGAAAGTTACAAAACAAGTGTAACTTTCAAAAATAAAAGTATACAAACTTTTAGTCTCTGCTCGAGCATTTATTCTGAAAAAATATAAGCTATTGCCTACATTACCACAACTAAAAACTCAATGCCCCCCAATATATTTAAATAAAAATATAATATAAATAAAAAAAACATGTAATGGAGATGGTTACTGAGTTAATTACTGAGTGCGTAATGTAATAACTCATGCTGGTCAGCAGGCACAGTAATGCATGTGCAGAATCCACTTCTTCTTCTTCCATGAGGCAGCAGTGTCAGGACTTCCTCACTGCCATTTGGCTTACATCAAACAAACCATTCAGTATGATGGCTACAAGCTCAGTTTCTGTCTACTCAAACTATAGACTCATCTTTCACTCTGCTTAACTTGTCCACATGCCTTCTGGCAAACACAATCTCAGATGTCATGAGTTTAAAAAAAGAAAGAAAAAAAAAGATTCCAAATAGTATTGATCCTGACCTGCTGGCATTTGTTGAGATGTGGTTCAGTCTGAACTGCCTCATCTCTGATGATACAAGTGAAGATGCTACCAAACCCCTCATCATATCAAATACACCACAAAAAACAAACAAAAAAACAATAAGACATGCTTTCAGACATCACTACAACAAAGACCCCGAGAAGGTGTTTTTTCTATTGCCACTTAATATATAAAGGATTCAGTTTCACTAAATGCAATCAGAAAGTTTTCCCTGTTGCTATGGTCCACATTTCATGTTTAGTAATAGTGTAATACTGTGGTGTATGTTTGGGTTTGGATGTCATTAAACACAAATGAGTGTTGGTAGAATTTAGCATGTGTTTTGTGCAATTACTACACTTCCAAAACAAGTTGTTATTCACAGATGCTTAACAACTGACAATGACATCATCATTCTTAGTTGTATATGAAAGCCAAATCCCATTCAAACCTGTCTGTGTGAATGAAGGGACACAACCAGCTTCAGTATAGTAAATGTCATGTCACAGAGGTTCATAATTAAATGTATTATAGACGGTCTTCTCTGTAGAGTCAATCTGTGGAAGTTCATACCAATGAAACCAAAACTGGTTCATGATTGGGATCATTTTGTATCTGGGTTGAAACAGCTTCTGAAGTGACATAAAGTCATGATGTCAGGGGGTCATTTATCTACTTTTATGGTACTACAATTAACTCAGACACTATGGTATGTAGCATTTCTGCATTCAGTGGATATACTAACCTATGTATATGACCCAGATGATTAAGTCAAGAAATATTCTGAATAGGAAAAAGTGCCAATATTTTTTTGTCACATGTAACCATCTACATATCCCCATGTCCCTTGCCACAAAATGTCACATAAACTGTTAATTAACAAAATCCAACATAAATATAACAAAATCTAAATATTAACTTATTTAAAGATGTGTCTCTAAAAGTTTTTAGTCATTTGACTTATCCCTTATAAAACACACCTCAGCTGAGATTCAGATTATTATTATTTATTTATTTAATAATAGGCCTAATAAATGAACAGATGAGGGGTTAAGCTGTATTCTTTGAGAAGTTATTTAGAAACTGCTTTCATATTCTGCCTATATTTACATCAATGGACAAGAAATCCAAGATTTTACTCAAATTTACAACATTTGAATTCTATTTTATCTGAAAAAGTATAATTCTTGGACTGGTCTGTGCAAATTTTATGAAGTTTATTAAATGCTTGTCATGCCAATAAAGGAAATTTGAATTTCAAGTAGATTACCAAAACAAAAAATACAATTTACTTCATAGTTTCATAGTTGAAAGTTGTGTTGAATTGTGTAAAAGGAAAAGCATGTAAGACTGGATCACAACAGTAACAGAATTGGTAAAATACAGTAACAACAGTTGCAGTAGCAGTTAAGATGAAAACAAACAAATGAAAATGGTTGAAAATGAAAGATCCTTTTGTGAAAAGAATGTTTGTGTCAACTAAGAGATAACACAGATGCAAAGATGACAACTTCATGCAGTGAATCTCATATATAGAGGAAAAGTTGACTCTGAATCTGCTGGGATGTGTTGCAGCTCCACTGCGAATGAGCCTCGTCAGAGGTCAAACACCACAAATAAATTCTCCACTTGTGGGAAACACAATGTCCTGGATAACATGTTGTATAAAATGCTTAATGTGCTTTTTTTTCTGGCCAACAGCTTGCTGACATGCAGAATTAGAACCTCAATTCACAACATCATAACACTGGTAACTCTGGAAAAATGGATTTTACAGTAGATTCCGCAATGCTGAACAGAAACACAGAGTGGCCAGCATCTGCTGACTCCATGGATCCCACAAGGAAATGTCCTTATTATATCCCCTATAATAGACTATTTGGATATTTGAAGTCTGTGGACTCAAACGGCCCCTAATAAGAAAAGAGGTCATACTTTCTCTGGTTGCATGAGTGTTCAATTTTTCCACAATTATCAGTGTTAATCGCAAACAGAAGGAACCCCTGAAACTCAGTGAAAGCAGAGTTTTGTTTTTCCTTTTGTGTTACTGTCACCAATGTTAGATGAAAATAAAATTATAGTCATGTCAAAAATTGGCTCAATATAGAGGTTAACTGTCATTTGGAAGTGATATATTTTAATTTAACCAAATTATTTTCAAATGGAGATGACCAAAATTAAAAAACATAACAAAAACAGCAATATGGAAATATTTACATATTAACAATTAAAAAAGGTTCACAGAAAATAGATTACAATGGCAAATCTTTTTATTTTATCTTTAATTTACCAAGTAAGTCTCATTGAGGTTGGAAACCTCTTCTGTAACATCCTTTACAAGTGAGAACTTGCAAATAGCTGTAAGCTGAAGCGAATAAAGCAACAACTCTTATGGATACAGTAAGTTTATTTGACTAAGCTGCACGCTTACATTTATTACCAGAGAACATAAGTAAATATGAAGCAATATAATGATTTTGTTTCAAGAAAACCACCATTTCAGTACAATAACAACATATTCTACTGTAAGATGTAGGGTTAATAAGTGTATAAGAGGCATCAACCAGGGCTGTGTGATATGACGATATATATACTGTGTTAGAATAGAAAATATCTACTGTTTCATATTATGCTCTGTCTTGTTTCGTTGTGTCACAAATCAGTCTTTACGGCATTGTTTTTCGTTATTTGGACGAGGGTTGGGCCGATGGCGGACAGTCATCGACCACCGAGCCTTTAACATCATAACATTGTGATTTTTAAAAAACCCATATCACACAGCCCTAGCATCAACAAAAACAAAGAAAAAAAACAAAACAAAAACTATTTACATCACATTTTCAGGATAGTTAGGATGATGACTTTGCACACTCTGCAACATCCAACTTCCTGCCACTGCTGCACATTTTTGCCAGATTCTGTGGAGAGCAGAAAGCTGAATTAGTAAATAATCAAATATTGGTTGGAGAAAAGATTTCATAAAGTAAATCTTACATTAGCAGCACGGATGATGCTGTTGGGAGACTGGAGGGCTGCGAGGTCCGTTAGGATTTTCTTGAGATCACTGTTGCGTTCTGAAACAGATGAGTTGGTGGTGAAAACTGACTCACAAATATACAGACTTCATTCACAGTGATGTGTGTGTGTGTGTGTGTGTGTGTGTGTGTACCTGGCTCAGGTGATGCTTGTGGCTTCAGCTGCAGGTATGGATGCCCCAGCAGCTCCGCAATAGAGATTCGCTCTCGGGGGTTTCTTACCAAGCATCTCTGATACAACAAGAGAATAATTAATGTGCTTATTTGTATTTTACATAAATTCATCAACACTCAACATCATGTACAACAAAAACTGTATTAAAACATCACATTTGAGACTGACATATTTACATCCACATAAATACCTTTTGCAGGTTTTTAGTTGGGTGTGATATGGGTTTTGAAAGCCTATATTAGCCCACATACGATTAGATATAAAAATAACAGTATGTACTAGTTTACCATCATTTATAAATCTTTTAGTGTCCTGTACTGGATATCCTCAGGTCTAACTCTGTGAGCCAATCTGTCAACAAACTGTCAAATTTACTGAGTTCACATTACACTAAGAGTTTATTCGTTTTTTCTCACCTTCAACACATCCAGCAAATCCTTCTCTGAGATGTCAGGAAACTCAATCTTATGTGAGGGATCGATGATGGCATGCAGCTTGCTAATCTGATTGGTGATGCTTTGGAATGGAGTCCTCCCGTAAGTCATGCAGTACAGGATACATCCAAGGGACCACACGTCACCTTTGGGGCTGATCTAAAGAACAAAATCAGAAAAGATGTATTTAACCGCTCTTCTACAATCACAAAGTACTGCCTGAACTGTTGAATTTACTGAGTATGAGTACCTTTGCGCGTGCTTTTCCTGGCTGGGATGAAGTGTCTTTGATGGCTTCAGGGGGCATATAGTTCAGGGTTCCTACCTGTGTTTGACAAACAACCATGTATTACACACACAGAGCTCTTTACACCTGGATTTACCTGCCTTCCATATCTGGACTGAGTGTAGATAAAAAATGTTAGATTGTGTTCAAATTTAGCATTAATATCAGCCTCCAGAGTACAAAATACATTTAAAAAAAATCTGTTTTTGTGTCCTTGAAAAAGACACAAAAATGATATTCTATATATGCAATTTATGTTATTTCACATCCATGGTAATCCAGTTTTGACAAACATGTTACTATTGAAGACTCTAAAACCTGCATGCATTTCCTGGTTGTGTCTGTTCAGTCAAGTTTCATTGCCAAGAATGTAACTACTGTACACAATGCAACCTGTCTGCATTTACACTTGGATTTTATTCATTTTTCTGCGACCTAATTACAATCCAATCACTTGGGCAAGATGTCAGAGGCTTAATGTGTTCCTTAAATGTATATTAGCTTGTAATCAACATAAATCTTACTTGTGAATCCTTCATGATGCTCGTTACATCTGGTTGGATTCGGTTTGCGATGCCGAAGTCAATCAACTTCAGCGACGCGTTCACTATGACAAAATTTGCCGGTTTCAAGTCACTGTGGACAATTCCTGCATAGAAGACACGAAAGACGTATGTACAGCGGTTAGAAATTAAGATCATTTTAGTGTGTCGGTAAACAACAGAGTCAATGAGAGAACAATAGTGAGAACTACAGAGAGAAAGAACCATGTTTGTGGATGGTATGGACGGCCTCCAGCATGTTTCTCCAGTAGAACTTCCTGTCCAGCGGATTCACAGTCTTTTTGTTCCGCAACCAAGTGTTCAGATCCAAGTTTCCACACTCCATCAGCATGTAGATGTAACTGTTGGTTATTTCACTGCAAACACACACATATAACCAAGAGAAATCAAAGAACTGCCACAGGTTACATTTTTCACATCCTATAATGTGTATACAAAGCAAATCCCCATATTTTCCTTAATTATTCTATAATGTTGATGATGTTGTCGACTCATTTACGTTTACACTGCTGCAACACCTTAACTGGCAATGCTTTAATTTGAAAAACAGAACGAAAAAACCTTCAAGGTGACTTCAAAGCAACACATGTTGATATTGTTTTTGGATAGGCCATGCACTTACTAGTCATAGAGCTTTATAATTTGATCGCTGTACTGCTGAAGGTGGTTCAGATGTTCAATCTCATTTTTGTAACTTTCTATAGTCTGAGCATCAGCCCCCTCAAGGTCAACGTATTTCACAGCAAACAGCTGTTTTTTATGATCGAGGACCTGGTAGACCTGAAAAAAACAAAAACGAAACTCTGTCAATCAACAAAGATTGTAATAGTAAAAACAACAACAACAACAAAAGCAAAATGTTGGAACATTGGCACAAAATTGAATGCTGGTGGCATGTTTTACCTTGCTAGATCCACCTCGTCCAATCATCCTGAGAATGAAGAACTGCTTGTCCTTAATGGTAATAGTTTCATTTGACAACGTGGTGAAGGAAGTCTGAAATGAGATTCAAAAATATAACTTGCATTACAGTTCAAATTTCTTTGTGTGTAGAAACAGACAGAGATATTTCTAGGACTCCAGAAAAAGTTTTATAATGAAAGACAAGCTACATTGTTCTATACACATCCAGATTTATAATATGTGTCATCTCTCCTTAAGCATGTTTTAATCAACCCTGCAGTAGAACATACAGGGCTCTGAAGAACTCTGCCAATGATCTGACTGACTGGAAGCAAAATAAAGTTATGTGTTTGTTGTAGCTGTAACAGGAACATCAAATACTGTACTTGAGTTCCATTTATATCCTTGCTGAATGCACGCTGCAATGACATAAGTTACCACAACACAAAATGCGAAAATTGGTCCAAATCACAAGCGGTCTGATGATTTAGCCATTTCATGTGGAAAAGTTGTGGTAATTTCTTTAGTTGCGAGTTCTCACAAATATCACAATTTCCTGGAGGGACTGATAAAATGACAGCAAAGGCAAGGTGTGAACATGCTGTACCTGTGGAGTTTGGAAACATGGTGTTTGGTTTAGAGGTGTGAAGGGCTGCTGAACAGGTCCAGCTCTGTGTGCTGCGACTGCAGAGGAAGACACTGCAGGGTTTCTCTTTACAATAGGAGTAATAAAGCTGAAGGAGAGAGAGTGACAGAAGTAAAACAAGGCTAGGTCAAAATCTTGTTTAAGGCTTTGTAGATTATTGATTATTTTCCAGAACCTATAGACTTCCAAATCAAGATATTACCTGTTGGCAGAGGTGTTTCTGTAGTTGTTTGGTGTCTGACAGACTGTTTGTGGGTTCGGTCTGGATGGATGATTGAGAGATGGAGTAAGGAGCGACTCCGTCACACGTGAAACAGGTCTGGGGTCAGGTGGTGTTATGCGTTTATCCTAGGAGGAAAAAGAATCATTTTAGACTGAGAATAGAATCTGGTTCAGTGTGTAAATGATTTGAAATAAACAAAAGGAGGAATGACAACAGACAGTAGAAAGGTTTCATTTCACTATTTAGATTCATGAATTATATAAAAATGGAGGCTCAAGAAAATCAACAAACAAATGTATGGAGATTGAAACATTGTCTCTCAATAAACTGTCATAGTGACAAAAAAGCAATTACCAAGCTTTAGATGCTCTGAAATGTCAATAGTCCTTTTACGTGTCATTACGTGTCATAGTAGCTGTCAACACCCATATTGTATAGTATGAACACTAATTTGTGTGTGGTAATAGTAGCTGTAAGTAGTAGTCTATAACAAATGTTATCAGACCTCTGGAGAAACATGTCGGTTGACCAGAGTTGGCATCTTCCACTCTGAAAGGGTCTCCTTGCTGGCAGGTTTAGGCTGTTCCACTGACCGGTTCACAGGGATCCGAGCAGGAAGCTGCGATTCCTGGTTTCCCCCACAAGATGCCATGCCTGTTTGCAAATCTAAAAGAAAGATGAATTTGAAAAAAAATTGTAAATTTCAAACTATGTCCATCCGAGTGCTGTGAAATTGACAAAGAATGACCTTTCAATGCGTCTCTACCTGTGGGATGTTCCTCCTCCTTGGTGGGCACTAGCTGTTTCTCTCCAGCTTTAAGGTTACGTATGGCCACCTCCAGGAGCTCAGCTGGCTTGGCGTTTAATGCCTGGGCTTTGTGCAGGATTGAAGTTGCTTTGACCACATTACCTTTAAAGGAAGGAAGATGAAAAAGTGTACTTTAAGTATATTTTAACAAAAAGGCTGATTAGTCGGTAAAGTCAATGTTTGTCAAGCCACAGTCATACTTAGAGCTGCAACAATTAGTTGATTAGATCTCAACTATTAAATTGTTCGGCAACAGTTTGGATAATTGATCAATTGTTTGGAGTTATTTTTTTTTTAAAGAGAAAAAAGTCCAAATCCTCTGATTCTAGCTTCTCAAATGTGAATACTTTCTGGTTTCTTAAGTCCTCTATGACAATAAACTGTACATACAGGTGACAAATTAAAAGGAAAAACCAACATAAAATGTCTTAGTAAGCTGTTAGGCCATGTGCAACCAGAACAGCTTCAGTGCGCCTTGGCATTGATTCTACAAGTCTCTGAACTCTACTGGAGGGATGAACACCTTTCTTCAAAAGATATTCCCTCATTTGGTCTTTTGATGATGGTGGTGGAGAGCGCTGTCTGACACATCAGCCCAAAATCTCCCGTAGGTGTTCAACTGCAGAGATCTGGTGACTGTGAAGGCCATAGCATATAATTCACATCATTTTCATACTCATCAAACCATTCAGTTACCCCTTGTGTCCTATGGATGGAGGCATTGTCATCCTGGAAGAGACCACTCCCATCAGGATAGAAATGTTTCATCATAGGATAAAGGTGATCACTCAGAGCAACTTTATAATGATTTGCAGAGAGTCTTCCCTCTAAGGGGACAAGTGGACCCAAACCATGCCAGCAAAATGCCCCCCACAGCATAACAGAGCCACCAGATCCCCTCACTGTAGGGGTCAAGCATTCAGACCTGTACAAGTTTTTCCCTTTAATTTGTCACCCGTCTGTATATCTTTGGGTTATGAGCAGTTGGTCTAGACAAAACAAGACATTTGAGGATGTCATCTTGGGCTGACTGATCAACATTTTTCACCATTTTCTGACATTTTATAGACCACAAACAAAATGCACATATTTGCATTTTGTTTTCCATGTTTGTGTATTCCATATATCAAATTCCTGGAAGATGAAAATAAATTAGACATTCTACCTTGAGAAACCTCAAACTGGGCATGTGCTACGTAGACAAAGGCAAAGCCTTTGCAGTTGGATCTTGCAACTATGAAGTGGTCATTGGCTTCATCTGGGTCTTCAATGCTTTAAAAGAAAAAAATAAGGAAGGACATGTGGTTACGCTTAAAAAGGCACCAAAAATCAGAGATTGAAGTCAACATTTTGGCAACAATAGCTTCTTTGAAAGGGGGTTGAAGGACTATATGCACTGAACTTAACATACAGAGCAAGAATAGACAGCCAATACATCCGGACACACAGGTTGTTTTGTTGTTTCACGTGAGAAGACACATGAGTTTCAAAATTTAGTGAATGTCAACAATTCAGTCATCAGCATCTTTCACACATAGTTCCTGGTAAATTACTCTGATAACCTCTGAGACACCGCTAGTGATATTCATTATTCACACATGCAGCTACAATCGAGAACACTTCTGCTTTGCGCCTTTTCACACATAACACGGTAATGCCGGAATAGATGGGGCAAAGGACCGTCCAGCAGTTGGCAGTAATGTAACACTATTGAATACCAACTGCCATGAAACTCAACAGAAGAAGGAGATGAATGGGGCAGGGAGTGAGAGGAACTCCCTTATTCCTGAATCTGTCCAGTTTCCAGCCATTTTTGAAAAAAGGAGCTTGTTTGCAAATGAGTCGATTCAAACAAGTCATCGGCGGAGACTTGTGATCAGTTGTGACATGTGTAAAAGGAGTTACTATCTCATCAACAACACACCACACCACAGACTGGGCAATAACTCCACTCTATTGTTTGGCATCTCCGAGTAATGGGTTTGTTACAAAATTCCCATCATTATTAAGGTTTACAGTGTCATGTCTGAATGATAAAAATATTAGATTTTGCCAAAAATCTGTCAGTGTGACATCTTACATATATTCTTTGGAGAGTGCAGGATGAACTTCCAGTACAAGATTGAAAAATCCTTTCACTTAATGAATGTTTGCTATTTCATTTTGATTTTTTAAATAAATATAATTTTTTCCCTGCATTTCCTAATTCCTAATCACAAGTAAAATTAAACATCACATACACACACACCACAAAGTCCAGAGAGTATCCCAATGGATATAATATTTTCATACACACTCACCCCTTGAGTTCTGCATATCTGACCAGAATTCTGGCATAGCTGGCGTTTTTGCTGTATTGTCTTATTGGCAGCCTGGAGAAGACTTTAGAATAACAGTCCTTGAGCTTATTAAGGAGGTTGATGTCTGTGTGAGGGTTGCCTCTTTTCTCCAGGGACATCAGGTAAGTCCAACATGACTCGGGGGAATGTGAATTGACGATCTGGTCGAAAGTGTAAGTTACATCTGCGAAGGAAAAGCGACATGTCATCAAGACAGCAAATGACAAGACACGCCCGTTGCTCAAGCAGCTCTGGAGTATTACGATGCACTCAGCAATATGGGGGATGCGGTGTGGCATATTTTCTTGGTGATCTAGTACCTTCCATTCTCGAGGTGTCCCTTGTGTTATGTGTGTGAAGGAGTGTAGTTGTTGAGTCCACAGTGGCCTGGTCTTCCCAAGGGCAATGATCTGGACTGAGAGTTGACGGCTGCAAACACAGCAATATAAGAGACACACATTACACTTCCTTTGTGAGCCCATGCTGAACATCTGGATAATGAAAACCATTGAGTGTAAACACTTTTGGCATTCTTACACTGTAGTCCAAAACAAGATTGATGTGTGTGAATATACCAACCTGATGATTGACTAAATGTCTGTCGACAGCCATTTTCTTTGAGGAGGATGACCCAAACATTGTGCTCACACTAGAACCAGATGTTTGCCTAAAACACAATTAAACCAATTAAATCAGCAACACTTTGTAAAATCTCACTTATTAAACATCAATGGATGCCACAAAAACAATACAACACTTGGAAAAGAATGATAACACATTTGATTGAGATACTCAAGAGTTAGCATGCCAAGCCAACTGGGGGATTAGAACGTCACAAAATTCAACTTAACAAACTATAGCAGTGTCATTATTCAATACGTTTTTATGGGGGACCATGTGGTTTCTCAGCAGCATGATACAACTCAAAAACAGTGCTTTAAAATATATAAAAAAGAGGATATTACCACATCCTAACAACCACAGCACTGAATTTTCTACAGATGTTGAACAAAATGTGTATTCAATTGGTAGATCAAGCAAACCATTTGAGACAGAAAAAAGTGTTTCCACCATTATCGTTTTCTTATGTGGCATTTGGTGAACTACATCTGTCCTCGTATGGCATTCACCAAGAAATAATCACATTAAGCAAAGGTCATGGTAAAATGCCTGTAGCTGAAAAACCTTGACATGAAAATGTTTGGAAATAAATATTAGTCTCCAAAATTACCTGGACAAACTGGAGGGGATTGATGAATCATTTCTCTTTGAGGGCCTCCCATTAATGTAGTCATCATTATCATCATCCTTTTCCGGGATGGATAAAGAAACTATGGGGACTCTCCCTGGCTGGAACGCAAAAGTTCAAAATAATTAGCTTCCTGAACTCTTTGAGAAAGTGCACGATAAAGTATTTTATAGAGAGACGAGCAGGAAGGACTTCAACTCTCACCAAGCCAACTGCTCTCTTGCGTTGAGATGCAGATCTCCATCCCGGTAGCTGGTCATCTGATGATCCCCCAAGGGGCTCGGTCCTGAGAGCCAAAGAAGAGACACAAGACAACATGTAACATTTCCTAACTAAACATAAGCCTTATTAAGTGTGGAAGCTACTGTTTCATTCTTACCCTGAACCAAAAATACTGAAGAGCTGCAAGTCACCAGTCCCATCTGATATCCTGCTTACTTTTTGAAACTCTGAGCCTTTTTTGACAGAATCGTGCACGATGCTGTTGGACAATACTGTCAGAGAGAAAAGGCGACAACTTGTTATGTTATGTTAATCAAATGGGAAAACATGCTATGTAAAATGACAATGATATGGTTATAATTTTACATTATAACAGTAAACTGAGACTTTATAACTGCTGTAAATCTGTTAAGTAAACTAAATATAGGTGATCAGCCATGAAATAAAACATGGAAAAATACTAACGTGGCACATTTTCCTTGTCCTCTGAACAGAAGG